>NC_085999.1:19282391-19591419 GCF_030014385.1 Trichomycterus rosablanca
AAAGGGTGTTTAGTTTCAAAGATTTTGAGTTTAGAAGACATTGAGTTACAAGGTACCTCTATAGTCATAAAAAGAGATGTAATAGAGAATATTATGTCAGTCTACCAATAACAATGGTGCTGCATTAGTGAGTATTGATATTTCAGAGCTCCAGGGCCATTCTAACCACTTAGTAATATCTTAAAAAGTTTACATAGGAATAACTTGACATATGTCTAAGCTACCTCAGTTTGCTTCCACATGGGAATGTATGTGAGTGTATAAATTCCCTCCAGTGTCTGACAGTATACAGCGTATACACCAATCAGACATAACATTATGACCACCTTCCTAATATTGTGTTGGCCTCCCTTTTGCTGCCAAAACAGCCCTGCAACTGCGATGCTCTGTGTATTCTGACACCTTTCTATCAGAACCAGCATTAACTTATTCAGTAATTAGAGCTACAGTAGTTCGTCTGTTAGATCGGACCACACGGGCCAGCCTTCACTTTCCACGTGCATCAATGAGCCTTGTCCGCCCATGACCCCTGTTGCCGGTTTACCACTGTTCCTTCCTTGAACCACTTTTGATAGATACTGACCACTGCAGACCGTGAACACCCCACAAGAGCTGCAGTTTTGGAGATGCTCTGACCCAGTCGTCTAGCCATCACAATTTGAGCCTTGTCAAACTCACTCAAATCCTTATGCTTGCCACATCAACTTTGAGGATAAAATGTTCACATGCTGCCTAATATATCCCACCCACTAACAGGTGCCGTGATGAAGAGATAATCAGTGTTATTCACTTCACCTGTCAGTGGTTATAATGTTCTGCCTAGTCTGTGTATTTTCTGTTTGCACCAGAATAGGTTTTAAATCCATCAAAACCCGAACCAGTGTTATTCAGTATTAGCACATTTTGTTGTTGTTATTATATTTATATATATACGCACACACACACACACACACACACACACACACACACACACACACACACACACACACATACTGTATATATACAGTGTATCACAAAAGTGAGTACACCCCTCACATTTCTGCAGATATTTAAGTATATCTTTTCATGGGACAACACTGACAAAATGACACTTTGACACAATGAAAAGTAGTCTGTGTGCAGCTTATATAACAGTGTAAATTTATTCTTCCCTCAAAATAACTCAATATACAGCCATTAATGTCTAAACCACCGGCAACAAAAGTGAGTACACCCCTTAGTGAAAGTTCCTGAAGTGTCAATATTTTGTGTGGCCACCATTATTTCCCAGAACTGCCTTAACTCTCCTGGGCATGGAGTTTACCAGAGCTTCACAGGTTGCCACTGGAATGCTTTTCCACTCCTCCATGACGACATCACGGAGCTGGCGGATATTCGAGACTTTGCACTCCTCCACCTTCCGCTTGAGGATGCCCCAAAGATGTTCTATTGGGTTTAGGTCTGGAGACATGCTTGGCCAGTCCATCACCTTTACCCTCAGCCTCTTCAGTAAAGCAGTGGTCGTCTTAGAGGTGTGTTTGGGGTCATTATCATGCTGGAACACTGCCCTGCGACCCAGTTTCCGGAGGGAGGGGATCATGCTCTGCTCAGTATTTCACAGTACATATTGGAGTTCATGTGTCTCTCAATGAAATGTAACTCCCCAACACCTGCTGCACTCATGCAGCCCCAGACCATGGCATTCCCACCACCATGCTTGACTGTAGGCATGACACACTTATCTTTGTACTTCTCACCTGATTGCCGCCACACATGCTTGAGACCATCTGAACCAAACAAATTAATCTTGGTCTCATCAGACCATAGGACATGGTTCCAGTAATCCATGTACTTTGTTGACATGTCTTCAGCAAACTGTTTGCGGGCTTTCTTGTGTAGAGACTTCAGAAGAGGCTTCCTTCTGGGGTGACAGCCATGCAGACCAATTTGATGTAGTGTGCGGCGTATGGTCTGAGCACTGACAGGCTGACCCCCCACCTTTTCAATCTCTGCAGCAATGCTGACAGCACTCCTGCGCCTATCTTTCAAAGACAGCAGTTGGATGTGACGCTGAGCACGTGCACTCAGCTTCTTTGGACGACCAACGCGAGGTCTGTTCTGAGTGGACCCTGCTCTTTTAAAACGCTGGATGATCTTGGCCACTGTGCTGCAGCTCAGTTTCAGGGTGTTGGCAATCTTCTTGTAGCCTTGGCCATCTTCATGTAGCGCAACAATTCGTCTTTTAAGATCCTCAGAGAGTTCTTTGCCATGAGGTGCCATGTTGGAACATTCAGTGACCAGTATGAGAGAGTGTGAGAGCTGTACTACTAAATTGAACACACCTGCTCCCTATGCACACCTGAGACCTAGTAACACTAACAAATCACATGACATTTTGGAGGGAAAATGACAAGCAGTGCTCGATTTGGACATTTAGGGGTGTAGTCTCTTAGGGGTGTACTCACTTTTGTTGCCGGTGGTTTAGACATTAATGGCTGTATATTGAGTTATTTTGAGGGAAGAATAAATTTACACTGTTATATAAGCTGCACACAGACTACTTTTCATTGTGTCAAAGTGTCATTTTGTCAGTGTTGTCCCATGAAAAGATATACTTAAATATCTGCAGAAATGTGAGGGGTGTACTCACTTTTGTGATACACTGTATATATATACACCGATCAGCCATAACATTAAAACCACCTACTTGTTTCTACACTCACTGTCCATCAGCTCCACTTACCATATAGAACCACTTTGTAGTTATACAATTACTGACTGTAGTCCACATCTTTAGCCTGCTTTCACCCTGTTCTTCAATGGTCAGGACCACCACAGAGCAGACATTTTTTAGGTGGTGAATTATTCTCAGCACTGCAGTGACACTGACATGGTGATGGTGTGTTAGTGTGTGTTGTGCTAGTATGAGTGGATCAGACACAGCAGCACTGCTGGAGTTTTTAAATATCGTGTCCACTCACTGTCCACTCTATTAGACACTCCTACCTAGTTGGTCCACCTTGTAGATGTAAAGTCAGTTGGTCATCTTTTAGACCTTCATCAGTGGTCACAGGACGCTGCCCACAGGGCACTGTTGGCTGGATATATTTGGTTGGTGGACTATTCTCAGTCCAGCAGTGACAGTGAGGTGTTTAAAAACTTCATCAGCATTGCTGTGTCTGATCCACCCATACCAGCACACACACACTAACACACCACCACCATGTCAGTGTCACTGCTGTGCTGAGAATGATCCACCACCCAAATAATACCTAATCTGTGGTGGTCTTTACCATTGAAGAACAGGGTGAAAGCAGGCTAAAAATGTATGTAGAGAAACAGATGAACTACAGTCAGTAATTGTTGAACTACAAAGTGCTTCAATATGGTAAGTGGAGCTGATAAAATGGACAGTGAGTGTAGAAACAAGGAGGTGGTTTTAATGTTATGATCATATTTATTTATAAAGAAAATAACCTGAAAAATCCTGGGCTAAAAGATTAATTAAAAGGAACTTATGGAAAGGAATGTGCAACCAAAGAACTAAAATACTACAACAGAGGTTTAATTTAGAGGGAAATTCTTAGAACTGCATAAAGGAAATTGTGCAAAATGTTCAGCAAAACACCAAGGTGAACTGTAAATGATTCATGTAATCAAATGTGTTCCTGATACTGCCTTGTACAATTTCCTTTTACAATTTAGATTTTCTCAGTAGAGAAGCACAGTGAATAGATTCCTGGAAACAGTCTTTTACTGTGAGGAGTTTGGCAGCCAATGTCCAGCCTGCATGGTCTATGATTTTCTCTCACCAATTTACGACAGCCTCCTTCTGATGCACAGTGTCAGACAGTGCTAAATGTGCTGATAGTGTTTGGCTTCAGCCATGGTGGAGTGGGTCACACTGTCACTTGGTTCTGTTTTGATGGGCAGCTCTTTGATGAAAGAACAGCAGCGATAATGAGAGGGGAGCATATCTGCATACTTGTGCAGACCAGCAAAGCTGAGCTGTCCTGTTCACTTATAATCAACCTTCCCTTTAACCTCTCTAATTCATAAAGCATTGTCTTAAGGGATGACATGTTGGCATCAGTTTATTAAACAAAGACTTCTCTAAAATTACAGGCATACTCAAGGTGTAAATCTAGCATGGAAATTCAAAGTAGATTAGTCATAGTGGATCAGATAAAACAGTTTATATCTTCCTTTTGCACCAGATTAGATTGAGATATAAAAGTGCAACAGATGAGAAATTGGAATAAAAATAGATCCAATTTCTATTGGCTGCCTGCCATTTGATGAATGATGTTGCTATGGTTTCTAGAAGCCGTCTTTCAAGTGGATCCCCGAACACTGGTAATTACAACCCCATCTGTCCTTCCTCACATTCACCATTCATCATCATCACCCGAACAATTCCATTAGCTCCCAATACATTAAGAGCATGTTTGTGTAATTGAAGCAGAGAGGAGGAACACAAACCCCTACTTTCTAAGTTAGTTTGACAAGGTTAATTTCTCAAACTTGCTCCTGTATGTTTTCTTTGCCACTGAAAGCTGAAATCACTCTACACACAACTGGCTGCATTGACTGCATTTTCTACAATTCCCTCTATCTGAAAATAAAGGCTCTTATCTCAAGTGACTAGGTATCACCTGAAAGTTTTTCCCTCTTCATGGCCTTAAGTACAGCAAATCCACCCCACTGAACAAGGTTGCACATAAGTGCTATAATCACAACATCTCTCCTGTAGAAGGCAAAGTCAATGAGTCAAAGTGTGTGATGCTTTAAATTGATTGATACAATGGCCAGGGTCTTTTTCTGGCTTCCACCCAGTATTTTCCACCTTGACCCTGATAAGAATGAAGCAGTTATTAAAATACTACTACTAATAAAAATGATTATTATTATTATCATTATTGTAATGTCACAAATTGGAACGAGACGCTTGAGGTGAAAAGTAGAATAGGCTTTAATATGTAGGGCTGAACCAAAAACTGTAGTCAAAGTACAAGCCAGGGGCAAAGCATGATGAAAACCGAACCAAAACATCAGATCAAAAACACAGTCCAACAGGGAAAAACGGTAGACAGAAACAGGATCAAAATCATTTAGAAAATACAGTACAAAAAGGGCATGCCAAAAATCAAAGTGAATATAAAAAAAAAACAGGTCAATGCACGAGATAATCAAACAGAGAAAGACCGCTCGGTATGCAGCTGAGTAGCAGTGGCAATACTTTGCAACAGACTTCACTAACAAACAGGTATTTATACTGAAAGTGAGTTAGAACTCAGGTGAGGCTGATCTCGCAATCAAGTTCTGATTGGCTAGTTAAGTCACAGGACTGACTGGTGCATCCTGGGAGTTTGAGTTCATCACAGTGGATAAGTCTGTAGCGGAACTGGGATGTGTGACAATTATAGTAATGATGATGCTTATATCAATCTTTTTAATCACTCAAAAGAAACTATTCTTAAGCTCCTATCAGTTATGAAGGTATTGTTTCTAATGCAATACCTGTTTGTATTACACTGCATATTTTGTCAACTACATTTATACATGTACAATAATATCTACAACCTACGAACCACATACCCTAGAGGATAATCACACATAATCCAATCATTGGCAGCTGAGCTGCAATGTCCAATGTAAAACTATATTAGTAGCTTTTATAGCACCTCTGTTGTTTGTTTTTAGATATTTGTTAAATAATTGTTATTTCATTAGGCATAAATACTATATGCAAACATTGTTACAACCCCAAATCAGAAAAGAATGGGACAGTATGGACCTGCAGTGTTTCTTATATTTACTTTTACATTTATTTATTACAGACAACACATTCCAGAAAAGTCACTAATTTAGGCCTAGTTTTGACGTATAAAAATAAATAATGATGTAATTTTTACACAGGTAATGTCAACAGGTGATTGTAATCATGATTTGGTAGAAAAGAAAAGGACACTGTGTGCTCTGGACCGAGGACAAAAAGACTTCCCAAACTTATATCAGCAACAAGTCCAAAGGTCTGTCATGGTATGGGGTTGTATCGATGCTTTAGGCAAAGGTAATTTACACTTCTGTGATGGCAGCATTAATGCAGAAAAGTACACTGAGATTTTGTAACAACATATTCTGCCTTCAGGTGCCCATGCATTTTTCAATGAGACAATATAAAACCCGCTGCACACATTACAAAGGCATGACTGCGAAAGAAGAGGGTACGGGTACTGGACTGGCCTGCCTGCAGTCCTGACCTGTCCCCAATAGAGAATGTGTGGACAATTTTGAAACGAAAAATGTGACAATGACGACACCGTACTGTTGCACATCTTAAGATGTGCTTACAGGAACAATTTTAAACAAAATAACACCTAAAACAATCACTTGGTATTCTCACTTAGACTTTTATGAATTGTGAGAAGAAATGGCGACATTACAAAATAGTAAATGCTTTACTGTCCCAACTTTTTTTACAACCCCAAAACAGAAAAAGTTGGGACAGTATGGAAAATGCAAATAAAATAAAAATGCAGTGTTCCTTACATGTGTTCCTTACATTTACTTTGTCTTTTATTTGATTGCAGACATTTCGAACCCAAGGTATTTTATGTTTTGTCTGCTCAACTTTATTTCATGTTAATAAACCTCCATTCCTGCATTTCAGGCCTGCAACACATACCAAAAAAAGTTGGGACGGGGCAATTTAGGGCTAGTAATGAGGTGAAAAAACAAAATTTTCTGCGATGGCAGCATTAATGCAGAAAAGTACATTGAGATCTTAGAGCAACATATGCTGCCTTCAAGACGTCATCCTTTCCAGGGACGATTTTTCAACAAAACAATGCAAAACCACATGCTGCACACAATTCAAAGGCATGGCTGCGGAAGAAGAGGGTACGGGTACTGGACTGGCCTGCCTGCCTGCAGTCCTGATCTGCCCCAATAGAGAATGTGTGGAGAATTTTTAAACAAAAAATGCGACAACGACGACCCCGTACTGTTGCACATCTTAAGATGTGTTTGCAAGAAGAATGAGACAAAATAAAAGCTGAAACACTAAATCACTTGGTATCCTCGGTGCCAAAACGTGGCAACATTACAAAGTGGTAAATGCTTTACTCTCCCAGCTTTTTTTGGAATGTGTTGCAGGCCTGAAATGCAGGAATGGATGTTTATTAATAAATGAAATAAAGTTGAGCAGACAAAACATGAAATATCTCAGGTTCATCCTGTCTGCAATCAAATAAAAGTCAATTAATCAGTTATTTGCATTTTCCATGCTGTCCCAACTTTTTCTGATTTTGGGTTGTAAATGTGTTGCAGTCCTGATCTGTGGTTGTATTATTGTCATAAAATACATATTACATAAATAAATAAAATGCCTCACAGCAACAAGGGTTTGGATATCCTGGCCGGCAGCCAGGGTTCTTTTTGTGTGGAGTTTGCAAGCTAGATAAAAAATTTAAAGCTTTTTCAATCTGTCACAAAAAATATAAAACAGTGTAGGTGACAGGTCTGTGGGAAATGAGGCATGTAAAGGTAACCTTTTAAAAATGTAGTGGAATAAGAAGTAAAATTTAAAAAACGGTAACAATCACCCAGGTCTATTTTAGAGGGTACAGTTAATTATACCAATTAACCAATGTACAGTCACAAATTCCATTCAATTTGACACAAATTATAAAGTAATTTAACATTTCTGTACAACTACTGACTTTAAATAGGAGTTATAAAGGAGGTGGAAACAATGTTAATACACTGAAAATATTAATAGTTTCAAAAATATCATTATTAAGTAATAGGCAGCTGGGCCACCTTTATATGTGACTCTGGCACCTGAACTGTGTGTAGCACAATAATGGACATTTGAATAAAGAAACTTACATTTACTGCACTGTACTGCTTTGTATGGATTCAGGCATCAAAGGATGTTGGTAGGTTGACACCTCACCATTAGCTTGCTGAAAACTGTATTTCAAAAGCATATACTGTACGTACATTAATATAACCTGTCCTTTACAGCTTCAACAGCCTTCACTCTTCTGGATAGATTTTCCACAATATTTTGGAGCATTGATGTCCCAGTTTAAAAATCGTTCAGTATGGTTGAGGTATGGGCTCTGTGCACGTCACTTAAGATCCTCCACAACAAAACTGACAAACCATGTGTTTATAAATCTTGCTTTGTGCAAGTAATCACATATGGAAGCAAAATAAAGCATTCCAGACACTGTCAACAGTGTTAACCATTTGTTTTATATTTTTCTTTTTTATGCATTGTTAGCAATGGATGCAAATAATGATGTCATTTTTAACCAGGTAATGGCAGGTGATTGTTATCATGTGCTCTGGACCAAAGAGGGACAATTTAGGGCTAGTAATGAGGTGAAAAAACTAAATAATGATGTGATTCCAAACAGGTGATATCAACAGGTGATTGTAATCATGATTTGGTACAAAAGCAGCATCCAGGAAAGGCTGAGTCTTTGATGAACAAAGATGGCTAAAGAATCTCTAGTTTGTCGACAAATGTGTGAGAAAATTATTGAATGTACCTCAAAGAAAGATTGGAAGGGATTTTGGATTGGATTGGAACCGAGAGGAATTTCAGTGCGTAAAGGCCAGGGGCGCAAGCTTAAGCTGAACGCCCGTGATCTTCGATTCCTCTGATGGCACTGCATCAAGAACCGCCACTCAACAATAGCTGATATAACCACATGGGCAATGGATTACTTTGGCAAACCTTAGTTACATGCACAAATGCCACTTAAAACGTTACTGTGCAAAACAGAAGCCTTATGTTAACCTTGTCCAGAAGTGGCGTCGACTTCTCTGGGCTCTGAGGCATCTAGGGTGGACCATCACACAGTGGAAACGTGTATTGTGGTCAGATGAATCAGCATTCCATCGGACCAAAGACGATAAGGACCATCCAAACTTATATCAGCAAGTCTAAAATCCAGGGACTGTCATGGGCTTGTGTCGGTGCCCTTGGCAAAGGTAATTTACACTTCTCTGATGGCAGCATTCATGTAAAAAAGTACACTGAGATTTTAGAGCAACATATGCTGCCTTCAAGACATATCTGAACTTATTAAATAGGATGGTCGTCCACATACTTTTGGCCATATAGTGTATCTTAAAATGTACAGTAATTTCTGTTGCACACTGTTCTTTCTTAGTATCTATGTTTTGTGCAAGTCAATAGTTTTGTAATATTACAGTTATTACTTAAGTTAATAATGTTAATTACTAAGTAATAACTTAGTAATCATTTTCAACATTAACAAAGAACAGTAAAAATGCCTAATTAAATTTACACATTGTTTAATGATTGTTTGCAAGGAATGTATGTATGTATGATTTATGCAGACAGGTGTTTATAAACTACAAAATGTACAAAAATT
Source organism: Trichomycterus rosablanca (assembly GCF_030014385.1). NCBI lineage: Eukaryota > Metazoa > Chordata > Actinopteri > Siluriformes > Trichomycteridae > Trichomycterus > Trichomycterus rosablanca. The sequence continues at coordinate 19,291,787 of NC_085999.1, forward strand.
AAGCATTTAGTCCAAATACCTGAGAGCTGGTGTTGCTCATGCTCTCACAGGGATATGTGTAAAGCATAGACCTGTACATCAAACAGCTTTGATGATCACTTTTCCTTCAGGCTTTACCGAAAAGACTAATCACAGGTTCCCACCACCACAGCATGATCACTCACTTTCATCCTACCTGCCTTAAGCACCCAGCTGAAGCAGCCTCCCTATCCATCTCCCCACACACCACACGGCTGCTCAAACAGTTTTAAACAGCAGCCCTCCCATCTGGAGTATTTTCAAATATGTCATTTATTTTCTACTAGCAAATAAAAAAACAAAAATTATGCCTCTTTTAATGCAACCAAAAGAAAAAATATTAAGTGATACTTATTATACATATTGTCAGATCTATTTTCTTATACACACAAACATGCTTAAACTCACACATCCATCTGTAAAATGTATTATGAATGTTCAGGATTGACCATAATACGAGTAATAAAAATAATAATAATACTTACATCAGCTCTAAAATTATAGGTGTCTGTCAACATTACTCAACTTATTTCAAGATAAAGAGATGATTCCACTACCTCACCACTTTTAATAAACCATTTAAAGATTTTACAACCTTGATGCTTCATCAAAGTTTTTGAAGAGCCATTCTCAATAAACTTGAAATCATTTAGGGGTTATTCGTACCAAATGTTTTTAACAAAAAAAGGAGACAAATTAAATTTAGGTAGGGGTAACAGGTAAAAACAGATGCAATGTCTGTTTTTTTTTTTAGCTTAAACACATTTTCCTTATTAAATATTCCTTCTAATTGTTCTCATAGTATCCTATTATTAAATTCAGGTGTTTTAGCCACACTTATTGCTGACAGGTGTCATAAAATCAATTAAGCTTTAAACATTCCTGCATGTCCAGAATTTTGTCCCTGTGTAAAAAGCAATTATTATTGTTGTTGTTATTATTATGATTATTATTATAATTATTAATTCTGGAAACTGGAATTTCTTGTTAAGGGTTGTAGTGGCTCCGGTGCCTCACATAAGAACTCTACCCAAGACAGGAATACAACCTGAACAGGATGACAGTCTATCTCATGGGCAACACACTTTCTTGCTTACACACCTAAACTTACTAAAGGGCAGTCCCGGGTTCTAGACTGCTTTGCTTGGGGGGCAGTAAAATATAATGGGTGGATATGTAGTTAAATAAATACTGGTTAAATAATCTTAAATGTTAAACTATTGGTAGAGGGGTTAAATAAACTTATATGTCAAATATCAGCCTGCAGCTGAAAAATCATCAATGAAAGTTGCATCATTTTTGTGATCACCTCAACTGTTTGGTAGAGACTCATAAAAATACTGTGTGCACTATTAAAAAATAGTCTTAATAGTTTGTTAATGGTATAATCCCAAGAAATTATACCATTAAAATAGCTAGTTCTTCTATTTTTTATTCTATGATTATTATACTTATAATTATTATTTTTATGATAATAATATAAAACATTTATTATTATTAGGATTATTTCAATTGTTATTTCTATGTTTGTTGTTGGTGGGGCGGTGGTAAATGATTAATGTATGAATAGATATTTATTGCTTAAATAATACATTAATTACGTTATTTTGGTCACAACTCTCATATTTTGGCCTAATATTACAAAGTTTGTGAGTTCTTGTAAGTTTATCGCTGTGGAAGTCAGAGCGAACACACTGGAAACATTGTAGTTCAGACTACAGTGGTTCAAACCAACATTGTTCGAACTATTGTGGTCTGCCTGTTTCATATGACTTAAAGAGCAAATTCAGAATAAGCAAAGAAATAACTTCACACTGAACAGCAAAATGCGTTTTTGTGATTAGTTCGGCAATAATTTTTAAAAAATAGCCTTTGCTTGCGTTGCGCTTGGGGGGGCAATACAAAAATCTGGGGGGGTTAACCCATACTGGCAATGTCATAACATGCCGAACTCCAAACATATCCACAGATATGCACAAAGCCAGGTGCTCAAGACCATACTGAGTGTTGCAATGGATTGGGGGTGGGTGCAATGGTGGACACCAAGTGGAGTAGACGTGTTTGAGAAATTGGCTTCAGAATAGGCTTTATCAAATATTTTCTTCGGCCAACCAGCACATCTTTTTCATTCAGATTAAACAACATTGACCAAACCCTGCAAACAGTTCAAACAAAGCAAAAGGTGCTAAAAGATGCTCTCAGAAATACTAACAGATGAAACTATCAACTCATGGTTCACAAATGGACTCACTGCAATTGGTAGTCACAGAACTTGAAAAAGCAAATGCAGCTCTACATCCAAAGCTGGATAACCTGGACCAGCAAAGACACAACAATATTAGAATTAGAATGATCTGCATTTTTAACAGTAAACTCCTAGCTAACCTCAGCACATCCTTGTAAGTGGACAGAGTCCATAGAAAGCCAGGACCTCAGGCCAACTGGAGAGTCAATAATTGCTCCCATCCACCTTTTCAAGTCCTTTTGCCTTAGATGATCTCATGCCTCTCTCCAGTACAAAGGACTAAAGGTCTGAATGTTTCCAGACTTTACCAATCTTGTCATTAAAAAAAGAAGAGAATAGGAGAAATAGGAGATCACAACATTTCACACTAGCTGTGCTTTCCTGCCAGGTTCCACATTGCGGTTTATGGCCGGTCACAGATCTAAGCAGTTTATGGGCCTTGTTTTGGCCAACAGCGTGAAGCCTTGCTCAGATAAGTAGACTAATAGTATGCATGAGCTCTTCAAACCCACTATCTGTTACTATTTATTTATTTATTTATTTGGATTTTAATGTCATGTTTTACACACTTTGGTTACATTCATGAAAGAAACTGTAGTTACTCGTTACACAAGATTCATCAGTTCACAAGTAATAAACACATACATGGACAATTTAGTATCTCCAGTTCACCTCACTTGCATGTCTTTGGAGTATGGGAGAAAAGCGAAGCGTCCAGAGGAAACCCACACAGACACTGGGAGAACACGCAAACTCCACACAGAAAGGACCCAGACCGCTCCTTCTGGGGATGAACCCAGAACCTTCTTGCTCTGAGGCGACAGTCAACCCAACAAGCCACCGTGCCACCCATCTGTTACTATTAAATTGCCCACTTCTATGCTTCAGGTTTACCCTGATTCTTGCAGAGATAGATGTCATCCATGACCAGCTTTAGCACAGTTGCTACTGTCAGCATCATATCTGCTTTCTAGAATGTTAAACTACTGGGCTATCCAGTTAGGAGGGGATGAGTGTTCTTGTACTTAAAATTACTTAAAGCAGATATAATATTCCTTTAGGAAACACATATTGATCCCACTCATCAATGTAGACTGTGCGATAGTTGGATATCTTAGGTATTTCCTTTCTCTTCCAAAGCCAGGAGGTTGCTATTCTCATCTGGAAAGATATTGTTCTTCATTTCAAAGCAAAGATGGCAAATCCTCAAAATTGATATGTAAAAGTTAAGGCCCTACGTATTTCTATTCCTTGTGTAATATGCAATTTGCTGTGAAACACAAAATTTAAGGTTTGTGTTTAGCGATTTAACGTTTTTCATTCGCGTAGCATTTAAGTGCCTTACATTTACTGGTTAATTTGCACTATGAGGCGGTCCTAGTGTAACTGATTTATAGTTTATACTGATTTATAATTTATAGTTTGCTAAGTAATAAACAACTATCAGGAGCATAATACTTTACTGGCTTGTTCTTTTGAGGTGCAGCACAGACTACAGAGAGATGATCACATGTGTAGAAAAGCACACATTTCCATTAATTATGAAATCCCCAAAGGCACTACTGGTGCTGGTCATAAAATTAGAATATCATGAAAAAGTTGATTTATTTCAGTAATTCCATTCAAAAAGTGAAACTTGTATATTATATTCATTCATTACACACAGACTGATATATTTCAAATGTTTATTTCTTTTAATGTTGATGATTATAACTGACAACTAATGAAAACCCCAAATTCAGTATCTCAGAAAATTAGAATATTACTTAAGACCAATACAAAAAAAGGATTTTTAGAAATGTTGGCCAACTGAAAAGTATGAACATGAAAAGTATGAGCATGTACAGCACTCAATACTTAGTTGGGGCTCCTTTTGCCTGGATTACTGCAGCAATGCGGCGTGGCATGGAGTCCATCAGTCTGTGGCACTGCTCAGGGGTTATGAGAACCCAGGTTGCTCTGATAGTGGCCTTCAGCTCTTCTGAATTGTTGGGTCTGGCGTATCGCATCTTCCTCTTCACAATACCCCATAGATTTTCTATGGGGTTAAGGTCAGGCGAGTTTGCTGGCCAATTAAGAATAGGGATACCATGGTCCTTAAACCAGGTACTGGTAGCTTTGGCACTGTGTGCAGGTGCCAAGTCCTGTTGGAAAATGAAATCTGCATTTCCATAAAGTTGGTCAGCAGCAGGAAGCATGAAGTGCTCTAAAACTTCCTGGTAGACGGCTGCGTTGACCTTGGACCTCAGAAAACACAGTGGACCAACACCAGCAGATGACATGGCACTCCAAACCATCACTGACTGTGGAAACTTTTGTGATGATTGTGTAGCCTACACAACTAGACTGAGAGACCATTTAAAGGCCTTTGCATGTGTTTTGAGTTAATTAGCTGATTAGAGTGTGGCACCAGGTGTCTTCAATATTGTACCTTGTCACAATATTCAAATTTTCTGAGATACTGAATTTGGGGTTTTCATTAGTTGTCAGTTATAATCATCAACATTAAAAGAAATAAACATTTGAAATATATCAGTCTGTGTGTAATGAATGAATATAATATACAAGTTTCACTTTTTGAATGGAATTACTGAAATAAATCAACTTTTTCATGATATTCTAATTTTATGACCAGCACCAGTAAATGCACTCAATATGTAAACACATACATCAAACATTGTCAGGACAACAACACAAAAAAGTCTGTTACGCTAGCAATCCTATGGCAATTCAGTAAGCAATTGGTTAGTCAAAATGTTCAAGATGTTGATGTCTAAAGCAGCTAAAACACTACTTGTGTAACTGAGTTTGGAAACCCCGCAAACAATTATGTGGACGCAGAGGGGGGTGTCAAAACAAGGACGAGTATTTTCGTCTTTAGGATGGAGCCTCGCAACGTCACCGAATGTTCTAGGTTTACATTTAATATTAAGGTAGGCTGTGCTGTGTATTGTAGCTTCCATTTATCCAATCATTCAATTTATGAGTGTTATTTAATGACCGCCATAAAAAAGTGCCCTAGTTAAAGCATCAGGCCATACAAACACCTTCTCACTTACAGTGTATCACAAAAGTGAGTGCACCCCTCACATTTCTGCAGATATTTAAGTATATCTTTTCATGGGACAACACTGACAAAATGACACTTTGACACAATGAAAAGTAGTCTGTGTGCAGCTTATATAACAGTGTAAATTTATTCTTCCCTCAAAATAACTCAATATACAGCCATTAATGTCTAAACCACCGGCAACAAAAGTGAGTACACCCCTTAGTGAAAGTTCCTGAAGTGTCAATATTTTGTGTGGCCACCATTATTTCCCAGAACTGCCTTAACTCTCCTGGGCATGGAGTTTACCAGAGCTTCACAGGTTGCCACTGGAATGCTTTTCCACTCCTCCATGACGACATCACGGAGCTGGCGGATATTCGAGACTTTGCGCTCCTCCACCTTCCGCTTGAGGATGCCCCAAAGATGTTCTATTGGGTTTAGGTCTGGAGACATGCTTGGCCAGTCCATCACCTTTACCTTCAGCCTCTTCAATGAAGCAGTGGTCGTCTTAGAGGTGTGTTTGGGGTCATTATCATGCTGGAACACTGCCCTGCGACCCAGTTTCCGGAGGGAGGGGATCATGCTCTGCTTCAGTATTTCACAGTACATATTGGAGTTCATGTGTCCCTCAATGAAATGTAACTCCCCAACACCTGCTGCACTCATGCAGCCCCAGACCATGGCATTCCCACCACCATGCTTGACTGTAGGCATGACACACTTATCTTTGTACTCCTCACCTGATTGCCGCCACACATGCTTGAGACCATCTGAACCAAACAAATTAATCTTGGTCTCATCAGACCATAGGACATGGTTCCAGTAATCCATGTCCTTTGTTTACATGACTTCAGCAAACTGTTTGCGGGCTTTCTTGTGTAGAGACTTCGGAAAAGGCTTCCTTCTGGGGTGACAGCCATGCAGACCAATTTGATGTAGTGTGTGGCGTATGGTCTGAGCACTGACAGGCTGACCCCCCACCTTTTCAATCTCTGCAGCAATGCTGACAGCACTCCTGCGCCTATCTTTCAAAGACAGCAGTTGGATGTGATGCTGAGCACGTGCACTCAGCTTCTTTGGACGACCAACGCGAGGTCTGTTCTGTGTGGACCCTGCTCTTTTAAAACGCTGGATGATCTTGGCCACTGTGCTGCAGCTCAGTTTCAGGGTGTTGGCAATCTTCTTGTAGCCTTGGCCATCTTCATGTAGCGCAACAATTCGTCTTTTAAGATCCTCAGAGAGTTCTTTGCCATGAGGTGCCATGTTGGAACTTTCAGTGACCAGTATGAGAGAGTGTGAGAGCTGTACTACTAAATTGAACACACCTGCTCCCTATGCACACCTGAGACCTAGTAACACTAACAAATCACATGACATTTTGCAGGGAAAATGACAAGCAGTGCTCAATTTGGACATTTAGGGGTGTAGTCTCTTAGGGGTGTACTCACTTTTGTTGCCGGTGGTTTAGACATTAATGGCTGTATATTGAGTTATTTTGAGGGAAGAATAAATTTACACTGTTATATAAGCTGCACACAGACTACTTTTCATTGTGTCAAAGTGTCATTTTGTCAGTGTTGTCCCATGAAAAGATATACTTAAATATCTGCAGAAATGTGAGGGGTGTACTCACTTTTGTGATACACTGTACACTGATTAACATCTATGGCCCAAATTTTAATAACAATGCCTTCTTTCATAAAATGTTTTAATTTGATCAAGCCTGACTATGCCTCTATCATGATAAATGGAGGCAATTTTAATTGCTACTTGGTACATATCTAGACAGGCCCTCTCCAAACCCACTGCAAACCCTGACCTCTGTGCAGATTTTTAATGACTAGATTAACACAGCAAACACAGTAGATGTCTGGAGGTTACAAAATTTAAAAGACAGAGACTAGTTCCTCTATTCACATATTCATAAATCATTTACTTGAATAGATTTCTTTGTTTTGCCTAAACTAGTACTATTACTAAATACCACAGTATTATAATATCTGATCAAAGTCCAACCAACCTTACAATAACATTCCACTTAAACAACAACTTAAAGACAACAATGAACTCTCAGGCTTCACTCTCTAGGAAACACTTAAAGTTGTTTTTCATGGCAACACTATATCACCACCCTCTCAGGGTTGGATCAAGCTTAGAGATCTTCCTAATCTCAACCCAACTATAATAAAATTCTGCACCTAAAATACGAATATAATCTACTACTTAGGAGACGCTTAAGCAAAGGCATTTAGAACTTGGACACAAACCAAAGCAACTAAGGGGTGAACTAGCTAAACAAGGGATTCATTAAATAAAATCACAAATTGGTAACTTGATTTCTAATCCAAAAGCAGTAAATGACACTCACTCACTCACTTTCTTAACCACTTATCCAATTATGGTCGCGGGGGGGGGCAAGTCCTTCGCAGGGCAGACACACATACACACACACAACCACATACACACACCCATTCACCTATAGGGCCATTCAGTGTCTCCAATTAACCTGACTGCATGTTTTTTGACTGTGGGAGGAAACCGGAGCTCCCGGAGGAAACCCACACAGACACAGGGAGAACATGAAAACTCCGCACAGAAATGACCCGGACCGCCCAGCCTGGGGATCCAACCCAGGACCTTCTTGCTGTAAGGCGATAGTGCAACCCACCGAGCCACCGTGTCGGCAGTAAATAACAGGTTTGGGATATTTTATTTTTATTTTAACTCAAGCATGTTACAAAGTATGTTGATTTAGAGGTAGATTTAAATTATTTCCTCAACAACTTTGCCCTGCCAAAGCTCTCAGAGGCAAATAAAGATGCGCTTGACTCTAGTTCAAAGTTTAGGCTATTTAAAGTTTTCCTTCAGGCTGTACAGCAAGTCTAGATGGCTTTGGCTGTAAGTTTTATGAAGCTTTCTCTTCCAATTACCCATTATTTTAAGATTGTTAAATGATAAACAACAGTAAACCTAAATCTCTATATTAGGCAAATTTATGTCTCCTACTAAAAAAGGAAAAGAAACACCCGTTGTCCTGCTAAACTTAGATAAAGAGAGAAGAGAGACTACTGGCTACCAGGTTGGTTCAACATACCCCAGAAATCATTCATCCTGACCTCACTCACTCACTTTCTTAATCGCTTATCCAATTAGGGTCACGGGGGGGGGGTATCCCAGCTTTTCAATTGGTGCAAGGCACACAGTAACACCCTGGACGGGGCACCAGTCCATCGCAGGGCAGACACACATACACACACACATTCACCTATAGGGCATGTTTTTGGACTGTGGGAGGAAACCGGAGCTCCCGGAGGAAATCAACACAGACACTGGGAAAACATGCAAACTCCGCACAGAAAGGACCCGGACCGCCCTGCTTGGGGATCGAACCCAGGACCTTCTTGCTGTGAGGCAACAGTGCTACCCACCGAGCCACCGTGCCGCCCTTATCATGACCTGACTGGATTCATTCCTGGGAGATTTCCATGCAATACTTGGTTTCTCCTCAATGCCATACAGTATATGCAAAACTTGGGAAAGATAAGGCAACAGCTATCCTATATATTAGATCAAACAGAGTTGCCTTACATGTTTAATATCCTAAGAAGATTCAGGTTTGGAAAATCTTTCATTTCCTGTGTCCCACTTCTTCTATACTAACTAACAGTAATTGATCTAGTGTTATCAAACTTCACAGGGGAGTGCATCAAAGAGATCTCCTGTCTCCCCTACTTTTTGATATAGCCCTGGCACCAGTTATATCCCCCATCTTTTAAACTATGTAGATGTTTTTGGCAAACTACCAGGGTACCCAACTAGTTCTATTCCTCTCCTTTTAAACTATATAGATTTTTACCAGGGTACACAATCAACTGATCCAAAAAAGAATGTATGCCTCTAACAATGCATAGGATGCATTTAAATTAAAATCTGTAGATAGCAAAATGATTTTATTTTTATATTATTATAGTTAAACAAAATGTGATTAAGAGTGCATAGCTAATGTCATAGTAAAATACTTGTTTCTATGGTGTAGACAAGTTTTAAAACTCCAATGCACTGGATTACAAAAAGCAGTGGTGTCATTATGTTCAGTACAGAAAATGTTATATTAAATTAATATGTAGTAAAATGGCTAGCTTTTCTAAGCTAGCTAACAGTAGGTAATAGGATGACTGTAATAGGTGATAGGATGTAGTAACTGGATGATCCATATCCAATTTCCTAAAAATTGGAAGAATTTGTAAAATGCAATAAAACACTCATTCACTTTCTTAACCGCTTATCCAATCAGGGCTGCAGGGGGGTGCTGGAGCCTATCCCAGCTTTTCAATTGGCGCAAGGCACACAGTACCACCCTGGACAGGGCGCCAGTCCATCGCAGGGCAGACACACATACACACGCACACACCCATTCACCTATAGGGCAATTCAATGTCTCCAATTAACCTGACTGCATGTTTTTGGACTGTAGGAGGAAACCGGATCTCCCAGAGGAAACCCACACAGACACGGGGAGAACATGCAAACTCCACACAGAAAGGACCTTCTTGCTGTAAGGAAACAGTGCTAGCCACTGTGCTGCCCTGCAATAAAACAATTAGCTATATTTATTTTAATGACAAAAGTACTGAGAGATATTTTTTTTTTACTGACCAACATATCTGTGTCTTATAACTATGAACAAATGTAGAATCTGATGCCTGTAACACTCATAACGTAAAAAGGCATGTTTACCACTGTCACATCTCCTGTCCAATTAATTACCTTTTTTCTAATTGTTAGGGAACTGAGTATACTAATTCATACATTTTTGCAGGTGGAATTTTTGCTCATTCTTGATTAATACTTGATTGGCACTGATGCACCAACATACCTGAACAGATGTTGACTTTTGCACATTTGGCTGATAACAGTCTAAATGTTCCTTTTTGTCTGTCACCTGAGGGCTCAATAGTTATTTCTGGCCTTGCCCAGCACAGACTGATATTTCTCTGGAGTTCCTGAATCTTTTCACAATATTATGTACAGTAGATGGTGAGAGTTCTTGCATTAGGTTATGGTCTTTTTGAGCTGAGTGACAATTCTCTCACTAGATTTGCTAATGTTGAGCAATGACTCTTTTCTTGCAAAGATTGGGCCTTTGGTGGAAGAGGGCATTTGTAGCCTAGTGGTTAAGGTACTGAACTTATAATCAAAAGGTCACTGGTTCAAGCCCCACCACTGCCAGGTGGTCACTGTAGGGCCCTTGAGCAAGGCCCTTAACCCTCAATTGCTTAGACAGTGTTCTGTCACAGTACTGTAAGTCGCTTTGGAAAAAAGCGTCTGCTAAATGACTAAAATGTAAATTTTCCTTTTATACCCAATCATGATACCCTTACCTGTAATCAATTAACCTGCTTATTGTGGAACATTTCAAAACAGTTTAACTTGACTAGAAAATAAGAATAAAAATTTTATAGTATAATGTCCCACCTTTTGTTGTCCCAAACTTCTTTATACTTTTGTCAAAGGTGTACGAGAGTTAACAAATCAGAGATTCTTGTTATTAATGCATTTTACAATTTGTCCCAACTTTTTTAAATATACAAATATTATATATATGTATTTTGAATAATATAAATATTTCATACTTTTTAATTATCATTTAATAGTGTTATTTATTGTAATGCATGATCTAGGCTTGAGTCTCACCACCAGTGTATAAGAAAATGGTAAGCATAAATTTTTAAACCAGTGAGCTTGTTGTACAGTTATCTAATATGATTGAGGGCTATTGTTCTTTGTCAACTTAGCGGACTCACTGAATTAGCACAATACTGAATCTTCACACTAATTGAGCATTGTACACACTGCCGTTTTTATCATTCATACTGCTGTATATTTATTGATTTTCATACTGTACAGTGGTATTCTATTTTCATGAAAGTTTGTCCTAGTGCAGTTTTTTTTGCTTACTCTTTCTCAAAATCACACATTTTTGTGCTGGGCTCAGACTCATAAACCTGATGACCACCAGGAACCTAAATCAAATCAAACTTCTTGCTCTAAAAAATAAAAGTTGAAATACTTACTCCATCCAGTGGTTCATCAGGGATATCACAGTCTCAGATGGACTGGAGTGAACCAGCTTCGTCAGCCTTATGCAAGTTTATTTTCAAGTTATCTACAAGAAAATGAAAGAAAACTTTTTTATTAAGTTATTAGTCATGTTGTTTTTCAGATCTTTAAATAAAACGTTCATTCACAATGTCTTTATAAAAAAGAAACTCTAAATCCAAGTGTTTTAAAATCCCTCAAAAATGTTTAAAAGAGCTTTGCTTAAAATATTTTTTAAATTATTTATTTTTCCATTTAAAGCCAAGTCTAGACTATATACATTTATAACATTTTGAAAGTTCGTTGCTATTTCTAATTAGAATGATTTTATATAATGATCATAGTTCCAGTTTTTATTCCCCACAACACAGTCCCACAGCTCTATAGTCCCATCCAATTTTGTGTGCTTCTTGGTCAAGAGTGGTGTGCATCCAAAAAGTTCTTGGTTGTCTTATGGTTGCCACTGACACATCAGAATTTATCAGGTCATTCTAAAAGTCGTTTGCAGTGACACAAGGGTTTTTTCTGTATTGTGAAATGAGATTGCTAAGGCATCTGGATGAAATTTTGGGCTTTCTCTCATGGTCAGGCAGGTTTGCTGTTGCACCAGTTGGGTACCTCCATACAACACTCCTAATAAAATTATCTCTTCTCTTAGCTTTAGTATTCACTGGTTGCAACAAACCTTAAACACATCTTTGGGTGGCATTCATACACTACAGCTTAAGCAAAGTGTCACATTAACGTAATAAATAATGTACTGATTATTATCATTTGATTTACTTGTAGCCAGCTATATTTGTATTTCTTTACATTCCAACTGCAGTACCGTAAACAAAACAAGGGCACATTATCCTGCTGAAAGAGACCAATATCATATTGTTGCCATGTATGTGTTTACTTGGTCTGCACTAGTGTTTAGGTAGGTGGTGTTGATGTCATTCACTTCATCTGTCAGTGGCTTAAAGGTTGTGGCAGGCTGGTGTCTAATCTACAGTTTATCACCAATCAAAATTAAGGATTTAAAAGGGCCTTTTGTACATACAAATTAGGACATGTATTTACATTTTTCAGATGCACAGTCACAAGGTGCAACCAAATATAAAGCAAGCAGCTGAGAGTTAGCAGCTTTGCCCAAAAGTGGCAACTTGGCAGTGGTGGAACTTGAACCTTCCAATTAATCCAGTGCCTTAATCCTTGAGCTACAACTGTGTATATCTACACTTCTTTGTATGTTTCTATTCAGTAATTACAATGCCCTCTTAAATCTTAAATTAAAGCCTCTAATTAAAAATCTAAATAATTTTAATAATTGCTTCTGTAACATTAAAAGACAAAACAGTAATATAAACCTTAATTATAAAGTTTAAAAGATCTTAATCCTTTGAGGTTCAGGGACATTATGTAAAATTGAGTTAATAACAGGACATGCATTTGCAACATAAATTGCTAAAACTTTTCTTACTTTAATCCTTTATCAGTCTATATTGTAGCCTGCATCCACTCAACTCCAAAAATAGCCATAAATAGCTATAATAAAGCAAAAAATTTGAAATAAATATTTAAGCTTACCACACATTTATCATATTTAGGACTGCTTGATTAGAGATATATTACCTTAGACATTAGGTTTTGGAAGGTAAAGATAGAACGCAAAGATAGAACATGGTAAAGAGTAGCTGCATAAGATTTAATGTCCAGCCATGCAAGATGCTCTAGAGAGAAGTAAACATAATAGATCATAGTTTGGGCAGTTCAATAATAGCACTAAAAGTTATTTAAAAAAATAAATAAAAAGTCAAATAGTGATAAACAACAGTAGGGGAACCTATTTTTCCAAATAAAAATTGGTACATAGATTGTAAGGGCTGTGAAATAAGTTTAGGTTATACAGTAACCCTTTAATACATGATAACAATGCTTATGGACCATTTGTTAAGGGCTTCTTTTGGGGGGAAAAAAACTGTTTATTGGAACATAAACTGTTTTACTGATTTCTGTTGTTTCAGTGAGTATTTCCACAGCAATATTTAATATTGCTGCTATAACAGTGTTTAATATTTTTAAGTTTTCATATAGACTACAGTTAAAAAATTATGAACATATTTTATAAAACAAAATCATTGACTCATTAAAGTAGCCCCATTTTATAAATATAAGCATTAACAATCATTAAATTTGTGAAGGACCATGCACAAAATTTATTCATCTTAAAAGAGAACAGATGCACTGTAGCAGAGTTTGCTAACAAGCTCATTTGCAGTCCCTGGGGCAGGTATATACAGTATATTACAATAAGAACACAATATAAAAAATACATATATACAGTAGACACTTGACTTACGAATTTACAGTAATTGGTTCCGAGGGGCTGTTCTTAAGTCAAAATTTTCATTAGTTAAACCTATTTTCCCCATAAGAAATAATGTAAATAGAATTAATCCGTGCCAGACCTCCCAAACCCCCCCTTACCTAACCCTTCTAATGTCTTAAATGGTCTTTTTTGTTTTAAATACAAGTATATTTTATTTACTCGTAAATTATAGAATTGACATACCTGTAACAAACAATAATAAACAATAATACACAGTAGTACTGTACATAAAAACACATATCACATTTCAGTACAGTATTTGTGCTTTACTATACACCATAATAAAATTCCTTTTTTTAATTAAATGTATCTACCAGAAACAACAATAACTCTCATATTTCTCTATTAATTCCTTCTTTATTTCAATAGTGTTGTATTTTGTAGGTGTAATTACACGAAAAAATAACTTCCTTCTTCTCTCTCACTTACTGCCCCCTCTGTCTGATACACAGGAGTAATTATACAATAGTAATAGATTTGTTCATTTTCTCACCACTGCTCTTTGTCTGCACCTTCTTTGGGGACATTTTAATATTGAATTTTACAAAATATAAAGAAAACACCGAAAAAACACCGTCTGGTGTCCGAATGTTCGCTCACTGTATATATATATAGCGAGAGAGAGATGGTCAGAGTTAACTTGTTCGTGACGTCACGTGTTTCGCGAATTTCGGTTTGTAATCCGAAATTTGCTCGTACGTTAAGTTGATCGTTCGTAACCCAAGGGTCTACTGTACATTCAAATACAAACCCCATTTACAAAAAAGTTGGGACACTCAACTTAGTTTAGAAACTGAGGGCACTAATTGTTGCAGTTTTCAAGTTGACTTTTTTCTCAATTCTTTCTTAATCTGAGACTTCAGCAGCTCATCAGTCTGTTGTCAACATTGTCTGATTATCCTCTTCATGAAGGACCATGTATTTTTAACAGGAGACAAATCTGGACTGCAGGCAGGCCAGTCAAGCACACACACTCTGTGTCTATGAAGCCACGCTGTTGAAGCATGCACAGAATGAGGCCTTGCTGAAATAACCACAGACTTCCCAGAAATGTTGCATTAATAGCAGCAGGTCTCTCTAAAATTGAAATATACACCTTTGCACATATGCAAGTCATGTATGCTGCGGGCACTGATGCACCCCCTTACCTAGACAGATGCTAGCTTTTCAGGTTTTGCTGAAAACAGTCTGTATTGTCCTTTTTTTGTCTTTGTCACAAAGAACCCAATGTAATTTTTTTAATGAAATATGGCTTATCTGACCACAGAACTTATCTGACCAGAGAACTCTTTGGTGTTCCAGCATAGAATGGATGTCTGACTTTCTCTTTGTTGTAATGTTGAGTTTCAGGTTGCATTTCATCATGCAGTGGTAGACTGTGTTAAGTTTTCTAAAGTACTTCAGAGCCCATGTGGCTATATTTACTACAGTAGCATGATGCTTTCTGATGCAGTATCATCTGAGCTCTCCAATGTCATGCATATTCAGTAGTGGTTTTGTTTTTTGCCTTACACAGACAGATTTCTCCTTATTCTCAAATTTATTTGCAATTATGCATTAAGACTGAACTGACTGCAAATTATTTGTCAGTCATGAAGGTTGTAACGGTGGTGAGCCATGACCCATCATTGCTTGAGCAGGCTGAGCCTTTGCCGGAGCTTTCTTTTATGCCCAGTTATGATTCCCTCACCTATTACCAATTCACCTGCTTATTGTGGAATGTTTCAAAACACTGCACCTTCAGTTATACAGATTTGCTGGACCCACTGCAGTTTGCATACTGGCCACACTTCGGGATGGATGATGCCATCATCTACATGACACACAAGGCCCTCGCTCACCTAGGCAAGCAAGGAAGCACTGTGAGAATTACCCAGCCCTGCCTAGTGAGAGAGAAGCCGCTGGAGATGCTGGGGATCACAGACTACCTCACAGACCGGCCACAACATGTCAGAGTGGATGGCTGTGTTTTTGAGTCTGTGATCTGCAACAATGTTGCACCCCAAGGAACGTTCCTCTTACTGTATATACCTCAGATTTCTGCTTCAACACTGGTTCCTGCCACCTCCAGAAGTTTTCCAATGGAGTCATTGTTTGATGCATCACCAGGGAGGAGTACAGAGGACTGATCAAAAGCTTCACAAAATGGTGCTGTAAAAAATCACCTAAAGCTCAACATCAGTAAAACTAAAGAGATTGTGGTGGATTACCAGAGGATCAGAAGCCCCCCTGCCCGTTTTCATTCAGGGAAAGGAAGTGAAGAGGGTGGAATCTTACAAGTACCTTGGTACTAAATAAGCTGGAGAGGAAAGCCAGCTCTGTGGTGGGTCTGGAGCTGGACGGTATAAAGGTAGTTCGTGAGAGAAGGATAAAGGACAAAATCAGAGTGATCCTGGACAATCCTTATTGCCCTCTCAATGTGGAGCTATTGGAACTGGGCAGGTTATTTAGTCATAGGCTTATTCCACCAAAGAGCAAGACGGAGTGTTTCAGACATTCTTTTGTGCCCACTGCCATCAGACTGCATAACAACAGCAGAGTACACAGACTGTCCTCACACTGACCAGCAACCCAAACAGCCCCCCCCACTATATCTCAAATATTTTCTCCCCCACCTTTTTCCTTCACCTTTTCCTTGCATTTCTGCATTTACAGTGCCGCCAGAAAGTATTCACACCCCTTCACTTTATCCACATTTTGTTACGTTACAGACATATTTAAAAACCGATTTGAGTATAGTTTCTTTTTAAAAAATCTACATGAAATAGCCCATAATGACAAAGTGAAAACATGTTTTCAGACATTTTTGTAAATTTATTACAAATGTAAACATTTAAACATAATAGGTACATAAGTATTCACACCCATGGCTTAATATTTTGTTAAAGCACCTTTGGCAGGGGGGGGCGCTCGAGATCTCGAGGATGTAGGACGCTTTTCCCGGTCACTCCGTGTAGTTTTGAAATATAATTTGAACATTAATGCAGTATTTTGATTTTTTATTCAGCAAATGCTATTAAAGTGAAATATTTTACGTATCGCGGGTCTATTTTGCGAGTTTGGGTCAACCATGTCGGGTGCTAAATCGAAAGCAGACGTGACTCGCGCAGGCCGCAACAAAGTTTTGCAAGCCACCGAAGCTGCTTCGTCGGCCGTGGTGGAAGATAATACTGCTAATGCTACGGACACTCCGAATCTGGGTCAACTTCGGGATATGCTGGATTCATTAAAACATGACATCTGTGGATTGATTCTTTGGCGTCGGATCTCCGTGAAGAGGTTGCTTCGGTTCGACACGAACTGAGAAGTGCAATTGAGCCCCTAAAGCTCAAGATCAGCGCGCATGAACAATCTATTAAGGACCTGGAGCATGCATGCTCGGACCATAGCGGCAAGCTAACTGAAATCGAGGCTACGGTCAACACTTTAAAATCCCAAATAGGTGTGTTAACGGACAAATGTGAGGACTTAGAAGGGAGATCTAGGAGAAATAATATCCGTCTAGTTGGATTACCAGAGGGCTTGGAAGGCCAACGCCCAACTAACTTCGTTGCACAGTTGTTAACGGATCTTCTTGGTCTAGACGAGGTGCCATTACTAGACAGAGCACACCGCATTTTGCGCCCAAAACCTAAAGTCGGTGACACACCACGTCCTATTGTGATTAGGGTGCACTTTTTTCACATAAGAAATGAGATTCTACGGAGAGCCAGTGAAACCTCCCGTTCAACACCTTTACGGTACCAGAACAAAAATCTTTTTATTTTTCCTGACTATACTACTGCCGTTGCTAAGAAACGGGCCGCTTTTGGAGCAGTAAAACGGCACCTGCACACATGTTCCGGCGTCAAATTCGGATTATTGTATCCAGCTACTCTGAAGATAACTACATCAGATGGTACTTCACACACGTTTGATGACCCAAATGCTGCCATGGCCTTTGCCAATTTAAAAAGTACTGATTCGGCATAGTGGAGGACGAAATGGCCAACTGGTCAGCTCAGGTACACTAAATGTACGTCATGATGCGGACCTGAACACACTAAGCCCTAATGTGAGTAAGAACTGCAATGTGTAATATATCTTCTGACTAAAGATTATTGAGATTATAATGTATGGTCTCAATAATATGAGTGATAGTGGTTATTATTGTTATTATTATTATAACCTTCGATATCACTTTTATTCCTAAACATGTTGTAAACCTAAGTTAAAATTTTACTGTATTGGTGAAATATATATGGTATGTTAAATATACTACACGTGAGTTTCTTTAGTTTTCAATGTTTAAGAAGTTAGACTTTTTCAGTATTAGATTAGGCGCGCGTCTCGTTTGGGGAGACGCTTCAGCACGGACTTGGGGGGGTAAGTTTATTGTTGTTATGTTTTTCTTGTTGTTTATTAAGTTTAACCCTGGCCACCATGTTTTAGGCTGTTTACATTGCTATGGTATTTTTATTATTTCACACTCAGTGTATGATACTCATTACATCATATCTAGTGCCCAATAATGACTCATAGTGTATCTTCCTCCTCAGGAGGTGAGCTTAAATTCTGTAGTTGGAATTGTAGAGGATTAAATCACCCAATTAAAAGGAGTAAGGTGCTCCACCATCTACACCATTTAAGGGCTCAAATTGTTTTTCTTCAAGAGACACACCTAAAACCATCTGACCATGCTAGGTTGAGAACAAGATGGGTTGGGCAGGTATTTCACTCCTCTTTTCAGGGGAAGTCGAGGGGAGTTGCAATCCTGATCCACAAATCAATTAGTTTTACCTGTACTGATATTATAAGCGACCCAAATGGACGCTACATCTTTGTTATAGGACAGCTTTGTGGCACTCTGGTAATTCTGGCGAATATTTACGGGCCAAATTGGGACAATGACAATTTTTTCCAATTAGTCTTTTCTAAATTACCCATGCTTTCAACTCATTTTCTTATTTTAGGGGGGGATTTTAATTGTTGGCTTAATCCTACCTTAGACCGTTCTTCCACCAAGCACAGAGAGCCGTTAAGGTCTGCTAAAACCATACAATCTTTTATGAAGGAGTTCTCTGTTTCAGACCCCTGGCGCTTCCATAATCCATTTGCGAAAGAATATTCTTTCTTTTCCCCAGTTCATCACAGCTTCACCCGTATCGACTATTTTCTTATAGATAATCGTCTAATCCCATCAGCACACTCTTGTTCATATAATGCAATAGTTATATCAGATCATGCCCCAGTACTGATGGACTTACATTTTTTAAAACATAAATACACCCGCCCTCCCTGGCGTTTAAATGTACGTTTATTGTCTGACGAAAACTTTGTCAATTTTGTGTCCAAACAAATTGACGATTTTCTGACTTTCAATGGAACTGATGGGATTTCCCCATCGCTATTATGGGAGTCATTGAAAGCATATTTGAGGGGGCAGATTATCTCATATTATGCTAATGAGCAGAAACAAAAGAAACAAAAATTATCAGTATTGGTCAAAGAAATTAGACAACTAGATGAAATTTACGCTTCCTCCCCATCCTCAGATACATATAAAAAACGCCTTTCTCTACAAGCTGAATTTGATTTACTTTCCTCTCAGCAGGAGGAAGATCTTCTTTTAAAATCCAAATATACTCATTATGAACATGGAGACAAGGCAAGTAGGTTATTAGCTCATCAGTTGCGACAAGCGTCAGTGACTCATCAGATTCCTCAAATACGTACCGAATCAGGTGTTACGTCAGACCCCCAAAAAATAAATGATCAGTTTAGGGATTTTTATGCTTCTTTATACAAGTCGGAATTGGTAGCCGATTCATCATTCTTTGATAGATTTTTTAGTTCAATTGAAGTACCAAATGTGGATCCCGGATTATCCAAAAAAATGGGGGAGCCAGTTACTATAGATGAGTTACACCAAGCAGTTAACCTAATGCAGTCAGGCAAATGCCCAGGGCCGGACGGATATCCCGTTGAATTCTATAAGAAGTTCTTTAATAAATTAGATAATATTCTGGTTGATGTATATAATGAATCTTTTAATTCATCTAAATTGCCCCCAACATTTTACATGGCCACTATTTCGTTAATCTTAAAAAAAAACAAAGACCCTCTCTCTTGTGCTAGCTACCGCCCAATCAGCCTATTGCCTGTTGATTTAAAGCTACTGTCCAAACTTTTAGCCCTACGCCTTGAACGCGTGCTTCCCTCAATAATTTCCCCAGATCAGACTGGATTTATTCAAAATAGGCAGTCCTTTTCTAATATTCGTCGTCTTCTTAATGTGGTATATAATCCTCCTTCTGTAAAACTGCAAGAGGCTGTTATCTCGTTAGATGCGGAGAAAGCTTTTGATCGGGTGGAGTGGTTGTACCTCTTTTACACATTAGGAAAGTTTGGTTTGGGTAAAAATTTCATTTCCTGGGTGAGACTGCTTTATGCTTCCCCATTGGCTTCAGTTAGAACTAACAACATATACTCAAAGCAGTTCCCCCTGCACCGTTCTACCCGACAGGGTTGCAATTTGAGTCCCTTGTTATTTGCCATTGTTATTGAACCCCTAGCCATAGCAATTCGGTCAGACCCTTACATAACAGGTATAATAAGAGAAGGGATGGAGCAGAGAACTTCTTTATATGCAGATGACCTCCTTCTGTATGTTTCCAATCTTTCAGTGTCAGTCCCAGCTGTCCTTGATATCCTAACTCGGTTTGGTCACATATCAGGCTATAAGTTAAACCTGGACAAAAGTGAAATCTTCCCCCTCACAACGGCAGCTCGTAGCTATCCTTTGAAGGACTTCCCATTTTTGGTTGCATCACAGGGCATTACATACCTGGGCATTCAGATTACATCAGAATTTCGGGATCTTTACAAGGCCAACTTTGAACCTTTGATTGGACGGCTGCAGGAAGATTTTAATCGTTGGTCATTACTACCTCTGTCCCTCGCAGCCAGGATCAATTCAGTTAAAATGCATTCCCTCCCAAAATTCCTTTATGTCTTCCAGTGCTTGCCTATCTTTCTTCCACAATCCTTTTTCCGAAAAATTGACAGTCTTATTTTAGAATTTATCTGGAATAAGAAGACTTCTAGAATTGGCAAAAATATTTTGCAAAAACCCAAGTCTCAAGGAGGCCTAGCTCTGCCTAATTTTATGTTTTACTATTGGGCCGCCAATATTAGAATAATACAGTGTTGGCTACAGCTGGAGAAGTCACAACACTGCCCCATATGGATAACTTTGGAAGCAAATTCTTGTAGACCTGCTTCCCTGGCAGCACTCATTCATGCACCTATTAATTTTTTTTTATTAACTGTTAAGTTTACTCTAAAAATTTGGAAACAATTTAAACGGTATTTTGGTTTGCAGACCTCTTCTTTTTTAGCTCCTGTAGCTTCCAACCCATCATTTATTCCCTCTTTGATGGATGAAGTGTTCTCATCCTGGTCCGCCCTGGGTATTAACATGCTAAAAGACCTATTTATCGAGGATATCTTTGCGTCCTTCCAACAATTGTCAGAGAAATATGGTCTACCTACACAGCACTTCTTTAGGTATCTTCAGATTCATAGCTATGTCCGTAGTATAAACTCAGTGTTTCCAAAACTCCCAGCAGCGGCCCCTATTGATTCTTTCCTGAAACCATTTCCGACCTTAAAGCGCGCAATATCCATCACTTATAATCTTGTTCATTCATTACGCCCAACTTCATTATTAAAAATTAAAACTCTCTGGGAGGAGGATCTGGAATGTGTGATCTCGGAGGACATGTGGCAAAACATCCTAACTCGAGTTCACACTTCATCTATTTGTGCAAAACTTGGACTGATTCAATGTAAAATTCTTCATCGTGCTCACATAACTAAGGTTAGACAATCCAAATTTGATAGTAATATTGACCCTACTTGTGACAGATGCAAACAGGCACCAGCCTCATATATACACATGTTTTGGACATGTCCCGCCTTACATGAATTCTGGTCTGAAATTTTTAACACCTTTTCCGGAACCATTGGGATTACTTTTGAACCTTCTGCTTTTACAGCCCTTTTTGGAATTCCTTCTCCCCTTTTACAGTTGACAAAATGTGAGGCTGACTTGGTTGCCTTTACAACTCTTTTGGCTAGGCGGCTTATTCTGTTGTGGTGGAAGCGGCCTACCTCACCCTCGTTTTCTTTGTGGATTAGGGAGATTTTTCATTTTGTTAAATTGGAAAAAATCCGAAGTACAGTGAGAGGTTCTCTTTCTAGATTCAGGAACACTTGGAAGCCCTTTCTCAGATATGTGGAGCACCTGCAGTCTGTTAACTACCCAGAGTGACTTCCTAGTCCTCTGGTTTTAGTTAGCCTCTATCTGCATTAGACAATTTCTAAATGTAGTCATTTATTAGTATCTTTGCTTGGGATAATATACTGGTGTGGCACTAATATGAAACAGGCCAGGTTTTTTTCTTTCCTGTGTGTACCTAGTTATCTCATGTTGAATTGTGTAATTCTCAGGAAAACAGAGTCATTGTATATTTATATTTATGCTTAATCATTTCTTATTGTACAACACAATTTAAATTCCTGTAATATGTAAACTGAATAATTTCCTTTGTATTGTATGAAAAAGCGAATAAATAAAACTGAGAAGAAAAAAAAAAAGCACCTTTGGCAGCAATCACAGCCTCAAGTCTTCTTGGGTATGTCTATACAAGCTTGGCACACCTGTTTTTGGGCATTTTCTCCCATTCTTCTCTGCAGATCCTCTCAAGCTCAGTCAGGTTGGATGGGCAGCGTCTGTAGACAGCCATTTTTAGGTCTTTCCAGAGATGTTCAATTGGATTCAAGTCTGGGCTCTGGCTGGGCCACTCAAGGACATTCACAGACTGCTCCTGAAGCCACTCCTTTGTTATCTTGGCTGTGTGCTTTGGGTCATTGTTGTGTTGGAAGATGAATCGTCGCCCTAGCCTGAGTTCCAGAGCACTGTGGAGCAGGTTTTCTTGAAGAATCTCTCTATATTTGGCTGCTGTCATTTTACCCTCTATGCGGACTAGTCGCCCAGTTCCTGCCGCAGAAAAACATCCCCACAGCATGATGCTGCCACCACCATGCTTGACAGTAGGGATGGTGTTAGCCAGGCAATGAGCAGTGCCTGTTTTTCTCCAGACATGACGCTTGTAGTTCAGGCCAAAAAGTTCTATTTTGTTTTCATCAGACCAGAGAATTTTGATTCCTCTGGTCTGAGAATCCTTAAGGTGCTTTTTGGCAAACTCCAAGCGGGCTGCCATGTGCCTTTTAGTGAGGAGTGGCTTCCATCTGGCCACTCTACCATAAAGGCCTGTTTGGTGGAGTGTGTTAGCAATGGTTGACCTACTGGATGGTTGTCCTATCTCCACAAGGGAACACTGGAGCTCTGCCTTAGTGACCATTGGGTTCTTGGTCACCTCTCTGACCAAGGCCCTTCTTCCCCGATTACTCAGTTTGGTCGGGCGGCCAGATCTAGGGAGGGTTCTGGTGGTTCCAAACTTCTTCCATTTCCGAATAATGGAGACAACAGTGCTTTTCGGGACCTTCAATGCTGCCAAAATTTTTTTGTATCCTTCCCAGATTTGTGCCGGTCTCGGAGGTCTAAAGACAATTCCTTTGACTTCATTGCTTGGTTTCTGCTCTGATATGCACTGTCAACTGTGAGACCTTTTATAGACAAATGTGTGCCATTCCAAATTATGTTCAATCAACTGAATTTACCCCAGGTGGTCTCCAATCAAGTTGTAGAAGCATCTCAAGGATGATCAGTGTAAACTGGATGCACCCGAGCTCAATTCTGAGCGTCATAGCAAAGGGTGTGAATACTTACAGTGGGGGAAATAAGTATTTGATCCCCTGCTGATTTTGTAAGTTTACCCCCTTACAAAGACTTGAACAGTCTATAATTTTTATGGAAGGTTTATTTTAACAGAGAGAGACAGAATATCAACAAAAAATCCAGAAAAAAAAACATTAAATAAAAGTTATAAATTAATTTGTATTTAAATAAGGGAAATAAGTATTTGATCCCCTACCAACCAGCAAAAATTCTGACCCCCACAGACCGGTTATGTGCCCATGAGGCACACAAATTAGTCCTGTCCCTGTATAAAAGACTCCTGTCACAGAATCAGTTTCTTCCGTTCAAATCTCTCGACCACCATGGGCAAGACCAAAGAGCTATCAAAGGACGTCAGGGACAAGATTGTAGACCTGCACAAGGCTGGAATGGGCTACAAGACCATCAGCAAGAAGCTTGGTGAGAAAGAGACCACTGTTGGTGCGATAATTAGATAATGGAAGAAATACAAGATCACAGTCAATCGCCCTCACTCTGGAGCTCCATGCAAGATCTCACCTGGTGGGGTAAGAATGATTCTGAGAAAGGTGAGGTCAGTCCAGAATTACACTGGAGGAGCTTGTCAATGATCTCAACGGAGCTGGGAGCACAGTCACCAAGAAAACCATTAGTAACACACTTCGCCGTAATGGATTGAGATCCTGCAGTGCCCGCAAAGTCCCTTTGCTCAAGAAGGCTCATGTACAGGCCCGTCTGAAGTTTGCCAATGAACACCTGAATGATTCAGAGAAAGCTTGGGAGAATGTGATATGGTCAGATGAGACCAAAATTGAGCTCTTTGGCATCAACTCCACTGGCCGTGTTTGGAGGCAAAGAAATGCCCGGTGGGGATGATGTTCTTGGGGTCATATCCAGCATTTCTCTGCTCCCAGCTCCCTTGAGATCATTGACAAGCTCCTCCAGTGTAATTCTGGACTGACCTCACCTTTCTCAGAATCATTCTTACCCCACCAGGTGAGATCTTGCATGGAGCTCCAGAGTGAGGGTGATTGACTGTGATCTTGTATTTCCTCCATTTTCGAATTATCGCACCAACAGTGGTCTCTTTCTCACCAAGCTTCTTGCTGATGGTCTTGTAGCCCATTCCAGCCTTGTGCAGGTCTACAATCTTGTCCCTGACGTCCTTTGATAGCTCTTTGGTCTTGCCCATGGTGGTCGAGAGATTTGAACGGAAGAAACTGATTCTGTGACAGAAGTCTTTTATACAGGGACAGGACTAATTTGTGTGCCTCATGGGCACATAACCGGTCTGTGGGGGTCAGAATTCTTGCTGGTTGGTAGGGGATCAAATACTTATTTCCCTTAATTAAATACAAATTAATTTATAACTTTTATTTAATGTTTTTTTTCTGGATTTTTGTTGATATTCTGTCTCTCTCTGTTAAAATAAACCTTCCATAAAAATTATAGACTGTTCAAGTCTTTGTAAGGGGGTAAACTTACAAAATCAGCAGGGGATCAAATACTTATTTTCCCCACTGTATGTACCTATTATGTTTAAATGTTTACATTTTTAATACATTTACAAAAATGTCTGAAAACATGTTTTCACTTTGTCATTATGGGCCATTTCGTGTAGATTTTTTTAAAAGAAAACTATACTCAAATGGGATTTCGAATACGTAACAAAATGTGGAAAAAGTGAAGGGGTGTGAATACTTTCTGATGGCACTGTAATTTTACACTACATACTATACACATATAAATATATATAAATACATATGTATGTTGGATGCATGTATACACTGTCGGTAAAGTGTGTTCCTGTATAGTTGTAATTGGTCATTACTGTATTTATTTTATTCTACTTTTATTTTATTCTACTTTGTTTTATTTTCTATAACTGTATTTACTCTGTGCTGGAGCTGCTTTAACACTTGAATAAAGGAATCTTATCTTATATATATTATCTTGATGTTATTATATATGAATTGCCTATATATTTTCTGGATCTATGTACAAACCATGCTTACAGAAAGGACATTTAGGACATTTTGGGACATCAGCAGGTAGTGCATTACATTGTTTAATGCCTTTGTATGTAAAGGCAGATTGAGCAAAAGAGGTGAATACACTGCCTCCTGGTGGCAGACCTTATGACCATGCACTGATTTTCAGAACAGAGTTTTATAAAGTTTTTCAAACACAGTGCAGTATGATGTATAATCTTATACACCAGATGGACATACAAATACATAATTAGATGATCAAATATTTTTTTAGCTTGTTTATAAAATTATTTGAGTGGCTTCACAGCCACCTTACTAGCTTATGACCAACAGGATATGCAATAAAATAAATGAGAGAAAATCAATGTGCAGTGTATCACAAAAGTGAGTACACCCCTCACATTTCTGCAGATATTTAAGTATATCTTTTCATGGGACAACACTGACAAAATGACACTTTGACACAATGAAAAGTAGTCTGTGTGCAGCTTATATAACAGTGTAAATTTATTCTTCCCTCAAAATAACTCAATATACAGCCATTAATGTCTAAACCACCGGCAACAAAAGTGAGTACACCCCTTAGTGAAAGTTCCTGAAGTGTCAATATTTTGTGTGGCCACCATTATTTCCCAAAACTGCCTTAACTCTCCTGGGCATGGAGTTTACCAGAGCTTCACAGGTTGCCACTGGAATGCTTTTCCACTCCTCCATGATGACATCACGGAGCTGGCGGATATTCGAGACTTTGCGCTCGTCCACCTTCCGCTTGAGGATGCCCCAAAGATGTTCTATTGGGTTTAGGTCTGGAGACATGCTTGGCCAGTCCATCACCTTTACCCTCAGCCTCTTCAATAAAGCAGTGGTCGTCTTAGAGGTGTGTTTGGGGCAGGGCTCTAGAGTGCGACCAATTTGGTCGCACATGCGACCTAATTTCTCAATGGTGCGACTAAAAAAAATCTCAGGTCGCACCGGTGCGACCAGGCGTCCGAGGGAAAAAAAAACAACAGACACACATTAGGCCAATATCATGGTCTAAACCAATCAGAGATAGTGAAGGGCGGGACAATATTGTAGCGGTGATATGTGAGCGACATTCAGCTCAGCCAATCAGAATGCAGCACCAGGTTTATACACGTGCGTTCGGACGTTCTGCCGTAAGTTTAGTTTTGTATATGAGACTTGCCGGATGTTCCAGAATGGAAGTTCGGGTTCTGGAGCTCGGCGGTGTAAAGTGTTGTAACGCTCACTTAAGTCCTGACTAAACAGTTAAAGTGACTCTACCCTGTCGTGTGCCTTTATTCCCACACCTCCACCACCGCACAGCAAAAGACCCGCAGCATCCCCACCGGACAGCGGCTAGGTGAGCCGACCCTCTACAGTAGCAAGGGGCTAATGCTAGCGGTAAAGTGCCGCGATAGTGAAAGTAAAAACACGACAATATTTTCGTTAAGTAAAATATAAAAATAACTAAAAGACCAAAATATATTACAATACATGTAGTCAAAATACGCAGTGAGTGCACCGCAAGCGATTTTGGGAATCTGTGTAAAAGATTCAGTAAAGCCGATAATATAATGCACTGCATTTAAGATTACACTCTAACACACACACAAACATATACATATAATTTTAAATATACACACACATATAAATAGATATACACACATACATACACATTTACTCTATTATTTTTATAATTTTTATAAGTGTGCTATAATTAGTCTGTAATACTATAATTAACTGTAAAGAAGACAGTGGCCGGCAATAGTATATTTGTGACTGGTTCTAATACATTTTGAATTGAAAGGCTGAAAAAGCCCAATGCATCTATAAAACACATTACATGCCTCGATAAATGCACTGCCCAAGTGTCCCCTCTCCCCACTGCCTTTCAGCGGCAGGCAGCAGCAAACAGATCATCAGACGAAACCATGTTGACCAGATTGTTAGTTATTTCCAAGTCAATATTGCCTGTATGGACAGTGATTAAAAAAAAAAAAAAAAAAGTGAACCTGTAAAACTGCGGTGTTAAATGCGATGCGGTCGAAAATTTGGGTGCACCTAACTTTTGTGCTGGTGCACCTAAGAAAAAAAGTTAGGTGCACCAGTGCAACCAGTGCAAAACGTTAGTCTAGAGCCCTGGTTTGGGGTCATTATCATGCTGGAACACTGCCCTGCGACCCAGTTTCCGGAGGGAGGGGATCATGCTCTGCTTCAGTATTTCACAGTACATATTGGAGTTCATGTGTCCCTCAATGAAATGTAACTCCCCAACACCTGCTGCACTCATGCAGCCCCAGACCATGGCATTCCCACCACCATGCTTGACTGTAGGCATGACACACTTATCTTTGTACTCCTCACCTGATTGCCGCCACACATGCTTGAGACCATCTGAACCAAACAAATTAATCTTGGTCTCATCAGACCATAGGACATGGTTCCAGTAATCCATGTCCTTTGTTGACATGTCTTCAGCAAACTGTTTGCGGGCTTTCTTGTGTAGAGACTCAGAAGAGGCTTCCTTCTGGGGTGACAGCCATGCAGACCAATTTCATGTAGTGTGCGGCGTATGGTCTGAGCACTGACAGGCTGACCCCCCACCTTTTCAATCTCTGCAGCAATGCTGACAGCACTCCTGCGCCTATCTTTCAAAGACAGCAGTTGGATGTGACGCTGAGCACGTGCACTCAGCTTCTTTGGACGACCAACGCGAGGTCTGTTCTGAGTGGACCCTGCTCTTTTAAAACGCTGGATGATCTTGGCCACTGTGCTGCAGCTCAGTTTCAGGGTGTTGGCAATCTTCTTGTAGCCTTGGCCATCTTCATGTAGCGCAACAATTCGTCTTTTAAGATCCTCAGAGAGTTCTTTGCCATGAGGTGCCATGTTGGAACTTTCAGTGACCAGTATGAGAGAGTGTGAGAGCTGTACTACTAAATTGAACACACCTGCTCCCTATGCACACCTGAGACCTAGTAACACTAACGAGTCACATGACATTTTGGAGGGAAAATGACAAGCAGTGCTCAATTTGGACATTTAGGGGTGTAGTCTCTTAGGGGTGTACTCACTTTTGTTGCCGGTGGTTTAGACATTAATGGCTGTATATTGAGTTATTTTGAGGGAAGAATAAATTTACACTGTTATATAAGCTGCACACAGACTACTTTTCATTGTGTCAAAGTGTCATTTTGTCAGTGTTGTCCCATGAAAAGATATACTTAAATATCTGCAGAAATGTGAGGGGTGTACTCACTTTTGTGATACACTGTATTTAAAAATGTCCTGATTGTATATAAAAATGAGTAATTTTCTAATATTTTTAGTTTGCCCAGTTATATTTTAATACCCAACTCATCTTTTTATGTGTTATCTAGAACTTACAGTTGGATCCAGAACAATACCTAAATATGTAATTAAATCTGTCCACATTCTTTAGCTTCAAACCATTTAAGATAGGATACGAGAAGATAAGATAGGATTATTTTATTTAAGTGTTGCAGCAGCTCCAGCACAGATTAAATACAGATATAGTAAATAAAATATGTAGAAAATAAAAATTACGAATATATAAGGACAATTACTGTTGTGCTCTGTCCACTAGTGATGTAGAGCCAGATTAAGTGATTAAGGTAGCAGCAGGTATACTCAGTGGAGGACTAGCGGAAATGTAGACAATAACTGTGCAACAATGAAACATGATAATAGTAGCCAACTGACTATAGGCATGTAGTATACAGTTATAGTGTATATTTGTAAATACATAATATATGATATGCAGTAGCAGTAGTAGAAATACAGTAGAAGTAGTAGAATATTATGATAATATATAAATTATGTGCTATATGCATTAATAATAATAATATTATACACGGAAGTCTAGGGCAGGAGCAAGTGGGGGAGAAGACTCTTTGAGGTATTGTGTGGTGGGTCAGCCTGTGTATCTTTGTATTGTCATATAGTCTGACAGCGTTAGGTACAAAAGAACGTTTAGGGCACTTTGTCTTGGGCTCTTGGGTGGAATGAGCCTATGACTAAATTATCTACCCAGCCGCTGTATTACCTCATTGAGAGGGTGAGAAGGATTGTCCAGTATTGCTCTGATTTTGTCCTTTATCTTTCTCTTACCCATTGCCTCTACCCATTGACTGTCCAGCTCCAGACCTACCACATGGCTTTCCTCACCAGCTTTTTTAGCTTGTTAGACTGATGCCACCACCCCAGCACAGCAAAGAAGAGGGCACTAGCTACCACAGACCGGTTGGATACCTTCAGCAGTTTATTTCACACATTGAATGATCTCAGAAAGAACAGCATGTGGTAATCCACCACAATCTTTTTGGTCTTACTGCTGTTGAGCTTCCGGTGATTTTCACTGCACCATGTGGCAAAACTTATGATCAGAAATTTATAATCCTTCTTGTTGTCCCTGGTGATGCATCCAACAATGAAAACTTTTGGAGGTGGCAGCAACCAGAGTTGAAGTTAAAGTCTGATGTGAAGACAATAACGATAAATGGTGCTAGCACAGTTCCTTTGGGGTGCACCAGTGTTACTGATTATAGACTCAGAAACACAGCCATCCACTCTGATATACTGCAGCCAACCTGTAGAGTAGTCTGTGATCCAGGACATGGTGTCGGGGTGCAGGTGCATCTCCAGCAGAGTCTCAGTAGGCAGGGTTGGATTGTATTGAGGGCACTAGAGAAGTCAAAGAACATAACTCTCACAATGCTTCTCTGCTTCTCCAAGTGAGAGAGGGCCTTGTGTGTCATGTAGATGATGGCAGTCTCTCAAAGGTCTTTATGATGTGTGATGTCCATGCCACAGGTCTGTAGTCATTAAGACTGCTGGGCTGACTTATCTTTGTCACTGGAACGATGCAGCAGATTTTCAAACTGACTTGCAAGGTGAGCACACTTATCTGTTTTTGGAAACTCATCCAGTTTCGGACCTCCCAACAGAACCACCCTGGGAGAGCCTTATGGCTTATGATTAGGCTTTTCTGTCTTACCCTTTTTATAGAGGACAGTTGTAGCTTAGTGGTTAAGGTATTGGACTATTATTCAAAAGGTTGCCAGGTTGCCACTGTTGGGCCCTCGAGCAAGACCCTTAACCCTCAGTTGCTTGGATTGTATAGTCACAACTCTGTCAGCTTAGACCTAAGGTCCTGCAAAACCTCTCAAAGGTCTTTATGATGTGTGTTGTCCGAGCCACAGGTCTGTAGTGATTATGACTGCTGGGCTGACTCATCTTTGTCACTGAAATGATGCAGCAGATTTTTAATAGTGTAAGCATATTTTACAACCTTAGAGATTGAAAAGGTGCTGTAGAGAAACTGTCAGCTGCCTAGCACACACTTTCAGCATCCTCGGGTTGATGTAATTAGGTCCACTGGCTTTGCCACTCTGAAGCCTGGAGAGCTTTCGCTGTACCTGGATGATGGTGAAGGTAGGGCTGGGTGGTGATGGAATTCACAGGAAGCTGTGAGTTCCTGACTGTGGATGAAGAGTTGCTGACTGTCTTCTTAACAAGAGTTAGACTATAATCACTGAGCCACACTACAAATGTATCCACAACTTTGTCCATAAATACAGCAACTTGCATCACATCCTTCCCATGGATAAACAGGACTGTGTCATCAGCATAGATCTGGATGTCCACACCATATTGACAGAAGATCATTTATAGGCTGCATAACAGAGATCCTAGTATAAAACACTGTGGAACCTCAATGGTACACTCTTTATGTAACAATTAAACAGCTCTCACTTGATATTAACCACACTAATAAAAAATTATCAGCTGTGTGTATCTGGCAATCTTTAATCATAGGAAGAATGTACACTGTTCCAGTGCAGGTCTTATGTGTGCCAGAAGAGAACAGATATGCAATTGAAATATAATTGTTGTTATATATAAGGGTTTCCTGTCTTACCCTTTTTATAGAGGGCAGTTGTAGCTTAGTGGTTAAGGTATTGGACTAGTATTCAAAAGGTTGCCAGGTTGCCACTGTTGGGCCCTCGAGCAAGAACCTTAACCCTCAGTTGCTTGGATTGTATAGTCACAACTCTGAGTCGCTTTAGATAAAAGCGTCTGCTAAACCGCTTATCCATTTAGGGTCACAGGGGGTGCTGGAGCCTATCCCAGCTTTTTAATGGACAGGGCGCCAGTCCATCGCAGGGCAGACACACATACACACACTTATTCACCTACAGGGCAATTCAGTGTCTCCAATTAGCCTGACTGCATGTTTTCGGACTGTGGAAGGAAACCGGAGCTCCCGGAGGAAACCCACGCAGACACAGGGACAACATGCAAACTCCACACAGAAAGGACCCAGGACCTTCTTGCTGTGAGGCGACAGTGCTACCCACCAAGCCATCGTGCCGCCCTCTGCTAAATGACAAAAATGTAAATGTATAGAATTGATTTGCAAAAAGCTGGAGCACCATTTTATATTGGGACAAACAGTTCTCAATTCTGCACTAGCCACCTTATTTATTTTCAAGTATCCCTTAATAATCTAACACAAAATGTTTAATCGTGATTCAATTCAAAATGTAAAACAGTTTACCTTCAGTCACTGTCTGCCATGTTCCGTGTGGGTGAGGTTTATGTGTGTATTTTTTATGGCTCCCAAAAATGGATTTGTATTTTAAACGGCACCCAGGCATGCGTGATTCAATAGATTCATGAAGAACGTCCTACAATGGATTGGCACCACATCCAGGGTGTTTGCCTGTCTTGCACACAGTGTTTCTGTGTTCCCTCAGACCCATAATAACTCAGATCCACAGTGATCAGGTAAAAGCAGTAAGTGTTTAAATTTATAGGACAAATAACTCCAACTTATAGCTTTCAGCATAATCTATAAACATGTTAGTCAGCAAATATGTCACTTTCTTATAAATATCTTAGGGGAGGCCGTCTGGATTAGCTGACTCTTCTGCATTCACTAAATCAATGTTGTCTGATTTTTCTTGCAGTGTTATAATTTTTCCAAATTTGTTGCCTTGTTCCTTTGAGACGTGTGCTAGGTCTAAATGATCTGAAAACTGTGTATCCAAGTGGAAGGGAACACTCTGAACTATATACCATCATGTTAAAAGCCTAATTTATTGCTCCATGATCAGGTAGGACATTACTACTTGTGCTACCTTTTTAAGTAGTAGCTAGTTCTTATTTAATTTGCCAAGCAAGCAAAGTCTCACTAATCCTGGAAAGGCTTTACATTCTTGTGTATTTCAGCAGACACATCATGATGGATTTAAATGTTGTGTTTGTTTTAAATAATCATTTCCTTGGCCACAGTGATTCTAAGAACTTGGGAACTTTATTATTAGTGTTCCTGGGGCAATGTTAGCTCTACATTTGCTACAAGTTGGGACGCACTGTTCTTCTAAGTTGTAGTGCATCAAGCTGATACTTGTCACGAAGTACTCACAGGAAACATTAGGAATTAGGTGCAGGTTTTATTACAAGGTCATTACAGGTACAAGGTCATACACGGGTTATCCAAATATACTAGCAAACAAATCCAAAGGGCTCAATAGAATACGAACAATCAGGAAACAGAATAAACAAGGTCATACACGATAAACAGATACAAAAGAAATTGCAAGTAATGCCAAACAAGACTTCGCAACATGTGTTTAGACATATGGGGTATTTATACCTTCACAAAATGGCTGCCAAACAGGAAGTGGCTTCACTTTAGAACTCTGGAGACAGGGACCTCTGGTGGTGCTGATGAGTAGCTACAGCTGGTTTGACAATACTGGACTGAAACAGTTATTTTACTGGACTGTATTTATCATGTTTTCAATTTAATAAAGCAAACATTTAATAGTGAATAGCACGATTCTGCTGAGTAATTATTGGACTCTCTTGATCATGTACAAGACATTCTTACATTAAATACATCCTCTGACAATAATTATCATAGCTATGTATTACAGTCTTTTAGGAGTGTCTTGGAGTACATTATGGTCAAACAAATAAGACACACAAAATGAAGTAGTAAAACTGGCAACCACAAACCATCAGAACAGCTTAAGTGTGTCTTGACATTACTTGTAAGGTACTTCAAGGTCTGTGGAACTGTTCTGGAGGGACAGAATGCCATTCCTACAAATTCAAATCTTAAATGTTTAGCTGCTTATGCCTAGTTCACACTACACGATTTTTGCTCTGATTTTCGCTCGGCGACTGGTCAGTGCTAGATTTGCCGGCTCGAGAGCAACTCGGCAATCGAAACTCGCCTCTTAATCGCTATATGTGAACTGCTCAACAACTCGATCCGAGCAACTCACCGAGCACTCTGCAACTGAAGAAATATAAACGTAGTTTGGGAGACCAGAGAAGCTCACCTGCGATTCCAGTTGGTGATTGATCGTGTAGTGTGAAACCCCCTGTCGCCGATCAGTCGTGTAGTGTGAAATACACACAGACTTGAAAGACTCCCAATTACAAGAGATCCAGTTGTGTAGTGTGAACTGTACAGCGACCTGACGACTTGGAAAGTCGTGTAGTGTGAACTTGGCATTAATCTGATTAAATTGTTGTTTTTTTATGACAGGATGACTAAACTGCAAACTAAGTCATTTATTTAGAAAGTGCCAGTGCCCAATGGGAAAAGTCTAATGTAGTTTCTTCCAGCTCCTATACTTTTACCCTCCCAAAATAACTAACATGCTACTACGTAGTTTGCTACATTACCAAATGTTGTCTAATTTCCAACAAGTAATTTAGCACCAGTCATGGGTAAAAATGATTTTAATCATTATGACTGTTTCAGTCTCGTAATCCTGTAACCGCTGACTTCCTCTTAATATTAACTGTATATCAATCAAATTCGCAGTAAGGCTAGTTTCAATTAAAGATGTGATGGCTAATTTGGCCCAATGTCAAATTTAGGAAGTTAAATTCCAAAGAAATTCCTCTAAGTAGTGGATGCAGCAACTTCACCATCCTCATTTCACACATTTCTAATAAACTGACATGACTGACAGAGGTGAATTCAATTACATGGAACTGTCAACATCTAAAATCAGTACACTCTATAATGCTGGGTTATATTTTCGAAGCAGTAGCCAGGTTTAGCTTATTGGGTACGGTAGCTGTGTTAACTAACATTAAGTTGACAACTTCCCCCCATCCCCCCAGTGGACTGGATTTGGTGTTTGGTATTGGGATGAGGAATTAAGTATCTTATTGACTTTTTTTTTGCTATTTTTTTGCTATTTAATAACTAACTGAATCTATAACATCAAAAGTAAACATTACTAAAGTGTCTTGTACTACAGTGTTCCCCAACCTTTTTTGCACCACGGACCGGTTTCATATAAAATATAATTTCACGGACCGGCAGAAGGATTTAAAATAGAATAACTACACTGCTCACACATGAGCATTTTTGCTGCAACGAGACGCTGCTTCCACCTGGGGGTGATATGAGACGATAAACACCCCTGTGTTTTCCTTGCTGATCTCTAATTCAGGGGTGGGCAATTAAATTTTTCAAGGGGCCACATAAGAAACTGTTACTGTTGTGAAGGGCCGGACCAAGAGGATGAAGTTCATTCTGCTCAGTAGTAATAAGATTTCTTTTTATTGCCTAAATTTTACAGTTCTGATAAGCTGTTATTGTTAATAATAGATGTTATAGTCAGAAAATGAAAAGCAGGCAGAGTAAATACATCAACATTATTTCACTATTTAAATAAACTTTCTTGAAAACAAATGTGAACAAAATGTACATTAACTTTACACAAAGTGCTATTTGGATATCACAAAGCTGATCTTAACTGCTCCAGTCCTGGATGTGTAAAACTTTATAAAAAGTCTGTGTTGGTTTGTATTTCAGTTAGCGAAGCTTCAGATGTGACGCTCTGCATAATTCAAGTTCTTGTATTTCTCTGTTTAGTACCGTAACGGCGATATAAACCCTAGATTTAAATTGGGATCCTTAAACAGCTTTACACCTGACTTTTGAAGTTCATGTCTTGTTAAAAAACTTGTCTCTGTCAGTCGCACTCAGTTCTGTTCGCCGACACATTACGGTGAAGCTGAATAAGTCAAGTCAAGTCAACTTTAATTATATAGCGCTTTTTACAATAGACATTGTCTCAAAGCAACTTTACAAAATCCAGGACCAACAGATACAAAAACCCCTGTTGAGCAAGCCGAGGGCGACTGTGGCAAGGAAAAACTCCCTGAAAATTACAGGAAGAAACCTTGAGAGGAACCAGACTCAGCAGGGCCCATCCTTCATGGGTGGCCTGGAGGATACTTTAAATAAATACACGATTTACACAAATCATACAAACACAGAATTAAATGATCTAAAAGTCATAACTGGTAATAAGTAGATAAATAAACAATTAAATAATAATAGAGTTGTTATCCGCTCTAGTCTTCAATAAAGTCAGTGGTGATTTCTTGTCGTTGCAATTACTCCAGACCCGTCACATCTGACAGGAGAAGCATCGTTGTCCCGGCAGTCTCGACTTCAATCCTTAACCTCGGCGGGTAAACAGGTTTCCATCAGAATGCCCTCGGGGTAAAACAACAGAGAATGTAGTTAATAATGCACAATGCTAGTTGACAAACAGTTTTACAGAGAGTTTTAGACTCCGGCAGCCCTAATTATTACAGCATAACTAAAAGGGAGAGCGAGCAGGTAACAAGGTCATGAAGGCTTTCACAGGACATCAGCGCCCATCTCCCCACCGTCACCAAACCTGAGTGATCGGACAAGAGAGGCAGAACGACAGCAACCCAACATCCCTGATCACCACAAGTTTCTATGATCAAGAACCCCCAAGCTCTGCGCCTTTGTCTATACTAATCAAAAGCCTGAGAAAATAAATATGTTTTCAGTCTAGACTTAAACATTGAGACTGTGTCCGAATCCCGAATAGAGGCAGGAAGATTATTCCAGAGTTGTGGAGCTTTGTAAGAAAACGCTCTTCCACCAGCCGTGGTCTTTTTAATTTTAGGAACTATAAGTAACCCTGCATCTTGTGAACGAAGTGGACGCGCTGGGCTGTAGTGATTAATAAGTTCACTCAGATACTGTGGAGCCAGACCATGTAGCGCTTTATAAGTTAGTAAAAGTATTTTGTAATCAATGCGAAATTTAACTGGCAGCCTGTGTAGAGATGATAGAACAGGAGTAATATGGTCAAATTTTTTAGTTCTAGTTAGCACTCGAGCTGCTGCATTTTGAACTAACTGGAGTTTGTTTAAGGATCTACCAGAGCATCCAGTTAGAAGAGCATTACAATAATCTAACCGAGAAGTTATAAACGCATGGATCAGTTTTTCGGCGTCATTAACAGATAGTATATTTCTTATTTTAGAAATGTTACGCAAATGATAGAAAGCAACTCTAGTAATATTATTAACGTGTATCAAATGAGAGATCTGAATCTATTGTGACACCTAAGTTTTTTACATCTGGGCTGGGAGTAACAGAGAACGTGTTTAAGTTTAGCACCAGGTTAGACAACTTGTCTCTTGCAGCTTTAGAGCCAACAAGTAAAACCTCTGTTTTATCTGAATTAAGTAAAAGAAAATTACACGACATCCAGTTTTTTATGTCGTTTACACAATCTTCAATCTTACTGATTGTGTCAGTATCATTTGGTTTGGCTGATATATACAGCTGTGTGTCATCTGCATAGCAGTGAAAGTTTATGCCATGTTTATGAATAATTTCACCTAGTGGAAGCATATAGAGTGTAAATAATAGCGGTCCCAGTACCGACCCCTGTGGAACACCATACTTTACTTTTGTAGTTTCCGAGCATTTATTATTTACATAAACGAATTGAGAGCGGTCAGTCAGATATGATTTAAACCAAGAGAGTGCGAGTCCTTTAACACCTACTGTATTTTCTAGCCTCTCCAGTAAAATGTTATGATCGACTGTATCAAACGCTGCGCTAAGATCTAATAGAACAAGAAAAGAGACACATCCATTATCAGAAGACATTAACAACTCGTTAACTACTCTAATTAATGCGGTTTCGGTACTATGATTGGGTCTAAATCCTGATTGAAATTTTTCATGAATACAATTTTCATTCAAATAAGAACATAACTGTTTGGAAACGACTTTTTCTAATATCTTAGAGACAAAAGGAAGGTTTGAAATTTGCCTATAATTAGCTAGTACATGTGGATCAAGATTAGGTTTTTTAATCAGGGGTTTAATAACAGCACTTTTAAACAATTTAGGTACATATCCAAGGCTAAGGGATGCATTGATTAATGTAAGCAGGGGCTCTACAATAGCTGGGAGTAAATCTTTAAGTAAACGAGGTGGAACAGGATCGAGTATACACGATGATGACTTCGATGATTTAATCAACACAGTTAGTTCATTTTGGGAGATTGGATTAAAGGAATTTAGTTGGATTAACTCGTTACTATTATCACCAATGCTGCTCGGAGTGAGTCCATACTTAACATTGGCAAGTGACACACTCTGACTCTGAAGTCGTATTTTTTCTATCTTGTCATTAAAGAATTTAAAAAAATCATCGCTGGTACAGTCAGGCGGTATATTAGATTCAGTTTCATTAACGTTTTTAGTTAATTTGGACACTGTCTCAAAAAGGAATCTGGGATTGTTTTTATTTTTCTCTATTAGGGATGAATAATATAAAGATTTAGCTTTTATAAGTGCATGTTTATACTCAGTTAGAGCATCTTTCCAAGCAATCTTATACACTTCTAGTGTAGTGTGACGCCACTTGCGTTCTAATTTTCGTGCTGCTTGTTTAAGTGCGCATGTGTGGTCATTGTACCAAGGAGCAAGTTTTTTCTCCCTAATCAGTTTAGTTTTGAGTGGGGCTACGTTATCTAAGGTTGTGCGCAATACAGTCTCTAGGTTTTGAGTTGCCTGATCTAGTTCTTTAGGTTCTGATGCTGGTATATTTGGTAATTCTGGTAGGCAGTTTATGAACGCTGCTGCAGTTGCAGATGTAATAGTGCGCTTATATTTAAAACGATGCGGTTGCTGTATATTATTGGACAGGGACACTTCATAAATTAGTAGAGAGTG
This sequence comes from Trichomycterus rosablanca, assembly GCF_030014385.1. Classification (NCBI taxonomy): domain Eukaryota; kingdom Metazoa; phylum Chordata; class Actinopteri; order Siluriformes; family Trichomycteridae; genus Trichomycterus; species Trichomycterus rosablanca. Next base: position 19,330,467 of record NC_085999.1, read on the forward strand.
ATCAGAGATTAAGTCATTCTGTGGTACAATTTCCAGGTTGTCTATGTTTATACCATAAGTAAGTATTAAATCTAAGGTATGTTTACAGCGGTGAGTGGGTCCTGTTACATTTTGGGTGATGCCTAAAGATTCTAAAATAGAATCAAATGCAGTTTTGAGTGGATTACATTTATCCTCATAATGGATATTAAAGTCACCAACAATTAAAGCTTTCTTAGTTGATAAAACTAATTTAGAAAGAAAATCGGCAAATTCGTTAAGAAATTCTGAGTAAGGACCAGGGGGTCGATAAACAGTAACCAGCTTAAACATACTAGTTTTATCAGATGAACATTTATTGGTTATGTCAGAGATAAGAACTTCAAACGAGTTTGTTATGGGAGTTGATTTTACAGTGAGACCTATGTCCTTGTCATAAATTGCGGCTATTCCTCCACCACGACCACTAAGACGTGGCTTATGTTCATAACTGTAACCCGGAGGAGATGCTTCATTTAAACCTAGATACTCATCAGGTCTAGCCCAGGTCTCAGTTAAACAAAGTGCACTAAGACTATTATCTGTAATTATTTCATTTACAATTACTGTTTTGCATGCAAGTGACCTGATGTTTAGAAGTCCTAACTTTAGTTTAGCTTTACTATGGTTTTCATGATGCTCATTTAGATTAATTTTAATTAAGTTATTATGACATACCTTTTTATTTTGTTTTGGCTTACACCTGCCACGGTAAACAGACACAGTCTCAATGGTTTGTGACCTAAGGATTCCGGGTGACGTCCGATGGCGACTCGCAGACAGTCGGTTAGGCCTGTTAGTCTGCTGCCTGGTCTTGGCTCTGGATAGTCATTTAACACTATCTGCCGCTACACTAACGCGGTGGTAAAGCCTGTCACCTATGCTGCAAGAAATGCGAGCAGCACCCTCCCACGTGGGGTGGACACCATCCCGCTTCAAAAGACCAGGCCTTCCCTCAAAGGTGGACCAGTTATCTACAAAATCAATGCAGTTTTCTGAGCACCATTTAGACATCCAGCGGTTCAGCGACAACAACCTGCTGTAGGTTTCGCCACTGGGTCGAATCGGTAAGGGGCCAGAGCACACTACTGCCTCAGACATCGACCTAGCTAACTCACACACCTCTTTAACATTACTCTTAGTAACCTCAGACTGCCGTAAACGAACATCATTAGTGCCAACGTGGATAACAATCTTCGAAAATCTACGATTAGCATTAGCCAGCACTTTCAGATTTGCTCTGATGTCAGGCGCCCTGGCCCCCGGAATACAAGTGACTATGGTTGCTGGTGTCTCTATGGGGGTTGCAATACACACGTGTCGGAGCTGAGAATCTCCTATAACCAGAGCACTTACATTAACAGGCTGCTCAGCGGGTGGCTCACTGAGTGGGGAAAACCTGTTGGACACGTGCAACTGAGATGGTCGGTGCTTTGCCCTACGACTATGTCGCCGAGACGTCACCCAGTCGCCCCGCTGTGAGGGCTCTAATGCCGGAGTCTGGGGTTCTATACCTGAACTGCTGGCATTCGGGGCTGCTACAGCTGAATCTAAGTCCTCACTAGTAGTAGTCTGTTCTAAAGCCCGAATGCGCCCTTCTAACACTGAGATCTTCTCCGTCAGACTAACAACTAATCTACACTTATCACATGTGAAGTTATCACTAAACACGGAGAAGGAATAACTGAACATATTACACTCGGAACATGGATATAATGCTCCTGCTGGGGCCATAATAACAAAGAAATATACTTAGCTTTACAAGATGAGTTGGAGATGATGTTTATGTTGGATTCACCGGCGCTTCTGCTGGTTGTCACAGAAGAACGGCTTTAATTCCGGATGAAACAGGCGATGATAAGCTGGAATACAAAAACCACCAACCAAACCAACACAAACGCGCTTCGTTCGGACAAAAGCGGCTGTAATTCTAAAGGAGAACGGTGTTATGCGCTGGTGTACAAAACAAATAAACGCGCTTCCTACGAACAGAAACGGTTATAACTCCCCACAAAACAGAGATGTTTTAAGAGCTGAAATACAGAACACAACCAAACACAAACGCGCTTCGTGCGGACCGAAAACGGTTTTAATTCTGGATAATTAAGATGTTTATGCGCTGAAGTACAAAAACAAACAAAACCGGCTTCGTTCGGATGCCGGTAGCAGAAGTTTCCTAGTTTCCAACACAGCACGAATTTACGTTAGTAAACACAAGCGCTTTTTTACGATAAACAAAATAAAACTAAATCAACAACACACGGAAGATAAACGTATAAATTATATGTTTAAAACATACGTATATAAAAAGTTATTTAGCTAAAGGCTACAAACAAACAGCTAGGCTAGCGTCTCAGCGTGCGTACCACCGGTACATTTGAATACACTTGTCTCACACACACATAAATCCAAACTTGCGGAAATTGAAAGAAATAGCTCTCCTGTCAAAAAAACAATCCTGTTATATGGCATGTGGGATGTACATTTATTTACGTCTGATTTTTAATTGCCACTGACCTCATGCGGGCCGGTTGGGGGTGGCTCGCGGGCCGTACAATGTCTAGGTCTGGTCTACATTGTTTATTTTTCCTGTGCGGCCCGGTAATAAATGACCCATGGACCGGTACTGGTCTGCGGCCCAGTGGTTGGGGACCACTGTTGTACTAGATTGTAAATAAGGGATCATTTACAGCAAGGTGTTCTGTTAACATAAAAGTACACAGACACAACAACATTTTTTTTTAATAATAGTACTTTTCTTTCCAAATAGTACTATACTTTCCAAAGTTTACGATTACAGTGCTGTAAAAAAAGTAGCTGCCGGTCCGTGTACGTTTTGTTAATTTTACGAAATCAATATTTTTTATCAGTTCAACCGGAAATAAACGTGCAAGCGCGTGCATGCGCTGACGTGTACATTTGCTTCATACAGAGATAGTGTAAATCAAGTACAAGTGTTGAGATAACAGAACAAAAAGTAATATTAACGATACGCAGAGTCCCCTGTTCTGACTTTTGTGTCTGCCGTACTTTTTCCTTGCCCTTGTAATTCACACAAGAACTATTTTTTCCTAAATAAAAGGGCTATTCTAAGAAAAAGAATGCTGTTTACTAACAGACACCATCGTCACAAAATTTACATTAATTTTGTTTTTACCGTATAGCACTAAATTCTATAATACAGGCATAACTAATTGTACGTCACTGCGTGTTAGGTATTAACATGTTAGATAGTTTCTCAAATTCACTCAAAGTCCTGTCCCTTAAACTAGACTAGAACTTAACTAGGAGAAGAATCATTTGTTGAATCTCGTACGAGGAAAGCACCCAGACCAGACACCAAGTCAAAGTATGAATGCCTTAGTTTATTAAAATAAGTTTTTATAAAGACCAGAAAAGTGTGTGTGTGTGTATGTAAACGTACACTCAGAACCAAAAAAGCTCAGTACACCCAAAAACAACTAACAATTATTGAACAATCAATCAACACACATCAATTCTGGGACAATTGGAACAAATTAAAACATAGAGAACAGGAAGAATTGGCCATTCAGGATGGGGATATCTGGACAACCCATTTCCAATCACTCTTTAAAAATGTAGAATTAGATTCAAATCCTGAACAAAATCAAATTATTAGTAAATTAGAGGAACTGGAACGGGCTGTTAAAAACCACCAGAATCCTCTAGACTCTCTCATTACTGAGCAGGAACTTAAAGACAACATTAAAAAACTAAAAACAAAGAAATCATCAGGACCTGATGGGATCCTGAATGAAATGATCAAACACAGCAGCTCCAAATTTCACCTGGCAATGTTAAAAGTCTTTAACCTGGTTCTGAGTGTCGGCTCCTTCCCTGAAATCTGGAATCAAGGTCTCATAACACCCATCTACAAAAGTGGAGATAAATTCGACCCTAATAATTACCGGGGCATCTGTGTGAACAGTAACCTGGGGAAGTTATTCTGTAGTATAATTAACTCACGATTATTACACTTCCTTACCCAACACAACGTCCTGAGTAAAAGTCAGATTGGTTTTCTACCAAATTACCACACTACCGATCATATTTACACCCTACACACCCTGATCGAAAAATATGTAGTTCAAAATAACTCTAAAATATTTGCATGTTTTATTGATTTTAAAAAAGCTTTTGATTCCATTTGGCATGAAGGATTGTTTTATAAAATGTTAGAGAGTGGTGTAGGGGGTAAAACATATGATCTTATTAAATCCATGTACACAGAAAACCAGTGCGGAATAAGAATTGGCAGTAAGAGAACACATCTCATCTCTCAGGAGCGTGGAGTGAGACAGGGCTGCTGTTTAAGTCCAAGTCTATTTAACATCTATATTAATGAATTGGCCTCCATGTTAGAGCACTCAGTCACGCCCGGTCTCACTCTACACGACTCCGAGATTAAACTCCTGCTGTATGCAGATGATCTGGTCCTGCTGTCCCCCAGCGCTCAGGGTCTCCAGCACAAACTGGACCTGCTGCAGCAATACTGTCAGACTTGGGCCCTGACAGTCAACCTCAAAAAGACCAAAATTATGACTTTCCAGAAAAGAGCCAGATCTCAGGGAACCAAACACACATATAAATTAGGACACCATGAAATTGAGCACACTAAAGATTATACTTACCTCGGACTAAACATCAGTTCCACAGGAAACTTTAACCCGGCAGTAAATGAACTGAGAGAAAAAGCTCGCAGGGCCTTCTACGCCATAAAACGTCAAACATTTGTGGAAATTCCAGTTCGAATCTGGCTTAAAATTTTTGAATCAATAATTGAACCGATTGCTCTATATGGCAGTGAAGTTTGGGGTTCGCTTACACACCATCAATTCCGTAATTGGGACAAACATCCATTAGAGACCCTGCACACAGTTCTGTAAAAGCATCCTAAAGGTGCACAGACACACCACGAACAATGCGTGCAGGGCAGAATTAGGCCGATTTCCTCTAATTATCAACATACAGAGAAGAGCAATCAACTTCTGGAACCATCTAAATGAGAGCGACCCCCAATCTTATCATTATAAAGCCCTGAAACACCAAGAGCTGAGCAAACATACCAGTCCCCTCATCCAACTGGTCCTGAGTCACTGCACCCATACACCACTAACACACACCGACACACTAATAACACACACAGACACTAACACACACAGATACACCACTAACACACACAGACACCCTAATAACACACACAAACACATTACTAACACACGCCAACACACACTAACACAATAAAGACTCAGGAACAGGAGAAATCTGCAAACCCAATTAGAATAAACCAAATTACACAAAAACTCAGAACTAAATATCTGAATTATTGGGAAACTGAAACCAAAACTCAAAGTAAAATGCAGTGTTATTTGGTCCTAAACAGACACTACAGTGCAGCAGATTATCTGAGCACAGTATCCGACCCTAAATTAAGAAACAACCTGACGAGGTACAGACTGAACGCACACGACCTGGCCGTGGAGACGGGGCGACACACCCGGTCCTGGCTGCCCCGGGAGGAGAGGTTGTGTCAGCACTGCACTCTCAGTACAGTAGAGACGGAGCTGCACTTCCTCACCCGGTGTACCAAGTACCACCACGTCCGCTCCCAATTCTTCCCTAAATTTAACAACATCATCCCCAACTTTACCTCCCTCCCAGACCCCGACAAACTGCCCCACCTACTGGGTGCACACTAGCAGCACTCTATACACACACCTGTCACCAGGTGAGGGACAGTGGGTGACCATGTCTCTCTCTCTCTCACGCACGCACGCACGCAAACTGATTGTTTTTCTACCTCATTAATGTAAATATTATACTTTATACGAATGTCCTTATTTGTCATGCCAATAAAGCTTCTTTTGATTTGATTTGATTTGTGTGTGTGTGTGAGAGAGAGAGAAAGAGTGTTGGGGGGGGGGGGGGGGGGGGGGCTAAACTACATGAGAAATTTTTAGAGAGAAGGCTAGTTTTGATCAACAAGATCAAAATCTTGCATTCTCAGCTCAAAAGTGGTGAGAAAAGCAGAAATACTAATCATACCATAAGTATATGGACATAAGTGTAACTAAGATCTAACACTGCATAACTATTACATTATTTAATGCATTTTATTCAGCATTCTTCTTCATAACTTCGCAATTAAGAAATAGCTTTAATTAAAAAGTAACGTTTTGAAATATATTTGATTGTTGTTTGCTCCTTATTTATTGCAAAGTTAGTTCGTGCAATTTTATAAATTTTTGGATGTTTATTGGCTGAAAACAAGAAATACTACTATACAAGAAAAATAAATGACTTCTCGGATGTCAGGCGATCATCAAGTATAAAACTACCTTGACCACGGCGGTGTACAACGTCTAGTACGCTTCCCCACAATGTTTGTTTTTTGCAGAGCAAATATACGCACTTCAAATATACGAACACAAAAGTCAGAACAGGGGACGCGTCATCACATTATTACTTTTTCAACACTTGTGGTTGATTGGCAATGTCTGTATATGAAATATACGCATGTTAGCGCGTGCACACGCTTGCACGTTTATTTCGGGTTGAACTGATAGAAAATGTTGATTTCAGAAAATTCAAATATGATCCGTTTTTCAATTTCTGCCTGTTTGTTATTTGATTTTTGATCTTGAAACGGAAAACGAATAATGCCCCGTTTTCCTGTTTTTCAACTTTGGGATTTGAAGTGAAAAACGAATGACCAAAGGAAGGTACACGGCCCATTGCCCCAACTCAGTTGTGCCTATTTTTGCTTGTCACATTTAAATGTTTAAGATCTTTAAATTAATTTTAATGTAGGATTTAAAAAAGGTATCGCAAAAAAAGACAACTTTTTTGTGATACCTTGCTATGTCATTTATATTACTTTTTTTTTGCAGACTTGTTTTAATTCGGCAACATTAGAGGGTTTTCAAACATTAACTGCCACAGCATGTCAGTAGGATTCAAGCCAGGACTTTCCTTTCTTTTGAGCCAGTCGTTGTCTTACTTATGTGCTTCAGATCATCGTTCTGCTGTATAACTCGTCTGCGCTTGAGCTTTAGGTCACAAACTGACAGGTGGACATTTCTTCTTCAGGATTATCAGATAGAGAGCAGAATTCATGATTCCATTAATTATGATATGTCATCCAGGTCCTGCAGAAGCACAGCTTCCCCAGACTATCACAAAACCAACATGTTTGACTGTCGGTATAATGTTTTTATGATGGATGTGATGAAAGCTTAATGAGCTTCTTGGCTTAGCTTTATTTTAGCTATGCCAGGACTATCATATTTTAAAATGTTCCATCTTTGACTCTTATTTGTTCACAAAAAACCCAAGTAAGGCTTCAATCAATGAAATCATCATTAAAAAGCATTTTGTATTAACTTGAGTTATCTTTGGTTTATCTTTGTCTAATAATAAAAATGATCTGAGACATCTGAGTGTGACTAATATGCAAAAATAGAAGAAATGTGGTAGTGGGCAAATAAATTTTACAGCATTATACATTTGATGTTGCAAAGCTGACCAGCCCCTTCGCAGTGAAGACCGGAGTGAGGCAAGGCTGCATGCTCTTGCTGACAATCTTCCTGATCGTCACTGAAGTAGTTACAAAGAAAATTTCACGACTGGACTTGTTGCACAGGTGGCATCCTATCACGGTACCATGCTGGAATTCACTGAGCTCCTGAGAGTGACCCATTCTTTTACAAATGTTTGTAGAACATGTTTGTAGAGCAGTCTGCATGCCTAGGTGCTTGGTTTTATACACCTGTGGCCATGGAAGTGATTGGAACACCTGAATTCATTATTTTGAATGGGTGAGTGAATACTTTTGGCAATAAAGTGTATTTACTCTAAGTGAACATTCTTTCGATTAGCAAAAAACACACTATTATTTACTTTTACCTCTTGTAAAAATATTTCTTCTAATGCCACAGCAAATTAAGCTACTGAACTCCACACTCATACATGACTCATTCACAAACACAAATTTACTCTTAACTGACTATTAATAGTTATTTCATTACATCCATGATTATGATCATGACATTATTTATACAGCATATTCTATGTGTAACTACACTGTTTATAGTGTACTATTTTGCCATATTATTTAGTTCAAACTGCAGCTCATTCTATTGTCATTTCTTTGAGCTTTGCCTTGGATGAGCTTTCAGGTGGAAATATAAGTCAGGCATTAATTTTAGAAAGTTTACGTTTAAATAAAATATAATAATAATAATCATGCTTTGGGAATCATGATGGCAGTTTGTGAATGTTGTAAACAGGGCTATTATTATTTATAGGGAAAGATTGACCCCTAAAAAGTTTTGGGAATTATATACCTTGGAATAAAGCTTAGACTGTTAAGGTTTACTTGGCACCATACTTGGATGTATGAGGACATCCATCAACCCCATCATAGGTGGCAAATTGTTGTTTTGCACAAACATTCCCTCAGGCTGCTAATTAAAGTAATTTATTGTTGTAGGCTTATGTTAGAAACAACTCCAGGCAACAGAACACTTCTACAACCACGTTTGAATTCTTTCTAAGTATGAGTAAATCATGGGTCAATTAAACTGCCACTCATCTGAACTTGCAGCAAAATGCACTTGTATTTGGGTTTATGTGGTTTGTCAGTAGTCTTTAAATAGAAAAGATAGGAAGTTATTTACAAAACAGTCAATTCTCCCATGAAATGAAAGGTTGGAAAGAATTAGTTCTAAGGAATAACATGATGAAACCAGATCCTCAACCGATCCATGTCGATCATCCACATCTGATCCATATCTATCTACCATTATGCAATACTGACAAATACTAGCAGATGGGCAATTTAGGAATGAAGACATTGGTGTAAAAAACAAGTCAAGATACACTACATGGCCAGAAGTATTTAAACACCTGACCTTGACATCATATTGAACTTGTTTGACATCTTAATTCAAAAACAAATGGTATTAAAAGTACCCCTCTGTGAACCTTTCAGCTATAACAATAGCCACTCATCTGAGAAGGCTTCTCACAACACCTTGAGGTATGTCTGTGAAAATGTGTGGCCATTCAGTCAAAAAAAGCATTTGTATAACTGGGCACTTGGCACACGTTGGTCAAGAAAGTCTCAACTGATGTTCCAGTTCATTTCAAAGTTGTTCAGTGTGCTCTGTGCAGGCCACTGGAGTTCCTTTAAAAAAGGTTTTGTTAGCCACTCAGGTGGCACAGCGGTAAAACATGCTAGCACACCAGAGCTGGGATTTTGAATACATTGTATCGAATCTCAGATGTGCCATCCGACTGGGCAGCTACATGAACAACGATTGGCTATTTTTCACAGGGTGGAATTAGGACTAGGGTTCCTCATAACTGGTGCAGTTACAACCTCTGCTGGCTGATTGATGGCACCTGTGAAGAGTTGAGGAATAATGCTGATCAGGGTGTGTCTCTCCGTACACAAGCTGATCCGCATTTGAACTCACCTCATGCAGGTGAAAAAGATGAGTGTCGACGGGGGCGTGTGTCAGTTGCGAAGCTCCTCAGTCAGCAGTGGAGGGTAGTATCGTAAAGGTTCCGCACAACACAATCAGGGTAATTGGATACGACTAGATTAGGGAAGAAAATGGGGGGGTTGGAGAAAAAAGGTTTTGTTAATGTCTTTATAGCCTTTCCTTTGCGCACAGGGGCACGGTAATGCTGGAACAGGAAAAGGCATTCCCTAAAGTGTTGCTGCAATATAACATTGAATCATATAATTACATTTATATCTATTACACCTGTTAGCAATGGTTGTGGCTGAAACACATGAATTCAAAAACTAGAAGTGGTGTCCCAATACTTTTGTCCGTATAATGTATGTTTGTAGTTATAGAAAACTAAAACTGTGCTCTACCATATAACATTTCTTTAGCCTTGCATGCCACCTTCCTTAGTGGCTGATGGTAGTTTCTTTTCCAAAATCATTTAAAATGCCTCATCGTTTGCACAGAAATAATCTCAGGATCAGTAAACAAAGAGTGACGAATTAGGAGAACATAGTCTCATTATTCAGAGTTAATGAGCATAACACCAAGCTCTGAGTAAGAGATTTCATTTTAAGGCAGACCCATGTTTATCAAATAGCACAAGAGTGTTTATTAATTGAGACATTAACTGTGGATGAGAAATGTATTCAAAAGTACTCCCTTTTCAGTCAGCATTTTGGTTTATTAATAATGATGGTCTATCATCATTATTTCATTTCCTTCTTTCATTTATAGCATTTAATCTGTATTGTTCTTAATCTGATGCTCTATTTAAAAAATGTTTAATAATTTTGAATTATGGGTTAGATGAGCAAGTACGACCATCTCCTTTACACTCACTGTCCATTTTATCAGCTCCACTTACCATATAGAAGCACTTTGTAGTTCTACAATTACTGACTGTAGTCCATCTGTTTCTCTACATACTGTTTTAGCCTGCTTTCACCCTGTTCTTCGAAAGGACTCTCCCAGCCAGGACCACTACAGAGTAGGTTTTATTTGGGTGGTGAATCATTCTCAGCACTGCAGTGACACTGACATGGTGGTGGTGTGTTAGTGTGTGTTGTGCTGGTATGAGTGGATCAGACACAGCAATGCTGATTGAGTTTTTAAACACCTCACTGTCACTGCTGGACTGAGAATAGTCCACCAACCAAAAATATCCAGCCAATATCCGCCCCATGGGCAGCGTCCTGTGACCACTGATGAAGGTCTAGAACATGAAACTCAAACAGCAGCAATAGATGAGCGATCGTCTCTGACTTTACATCTACAAGGTGGACCAACTAGGTAGTAGTGTCTAATAGAGTGGACAGTGAGTAGACACGGTATTTAAAAACTACAGCAGTGCTGCTGTGTATGAGCCACTCATACCAGCACAACACACACAAACATCACCACCGTGTCATTATCACTGCAGTGCTGAGAATCATCCACCACCTAAATAATACATACTCTGTGGGGGTCCTGACCATTGAAGAACAGGGTGAAAGCAGGCTAAAAAGGTATGTAGAGAAACAGATGGACTACAAAGTGCTTCTATATTGTAAGTGGAGCTGATAAAAAAATGTTTAGTGTGTGTAGAAACCAGGAGGTGGTTTTAATGTTATGGCTGATCAGTGTATCTGTAAAATAGAGGTTACCCAAGAGGGGCATATTAGTCAAATCCAGGCTTCCTGACAAAAGTATTTCACCACCAATAAAACTTTGCTTCTGCATGTAAAAATTTTTTTCTTTCGATTCAGTGGAAATTCATGTCAGTTGAGTCCTGCCTCTGCTCATAATACCTAAGAGTTTACACGCCAGTTATAGCCAAAGCTTAACATAAGACAAATAACTAGGGCCCTACTAAATTCACAGAAAAATTTGCTTTTCACAGCAAAAAAAAAAAAAAAAAAAGATAAAGAAAAGTGCCACATTTCATGGCAGTCATTAAATAACTCATAAATTAAATGATAGAATAAACAGAAGCTACAATACACAGCCTACCTTAATGGTTAAATGTAAACCTAGTTTTGACACGTCCCTCTGCACCAACAAAATTGGTTGGGAGTTTTCCGAAACTCATCACCCGATTTGAGCGAAGACGTGACAAGAGGGGCGGACACACACGCAGAGACGTTTCTAAAATTAATTTTAAACAATAGACAAGAAACAAAACAGGATTGAACAAGACAAAACACTAAAACATTACCTATGCTAAAGCTAACCTAAATGCTAATCGCTAAGCTAACTCTAATTTAAATACACAAGAACAAAGCTAAAGCTAAACTAAATGCTAACACTAAACACATGCAACCTGACTCAACTACACTAGACCCTACACTAAGAATGCTAAATCTAAGCATAAACTAGACTAAGACAAAGACATGAACTAAACAAGACTTAAACAAGCATGAGCAAACTAACAAGGGCATGAACTAGACAAGGGCATGAACTAGACAAGGGCATGAACAAACAAACAAGCATGAGCAAACTAGACAAGGGCATGAACTAGACAAGGGCATGAACTAGACAAGGGCATGAACTAGACAAGGGCATGAACTAGACAAGGGCATGAACTAGACAAGGGCATGAACTAGACAAGGGCATGAACTAGACAAAATAACATAAGCTAGGAAGCAAACCAATATAACAAACACAAAATAGTCTCCACTGACTGATCCACAGCTGCCTTCTTATATGCCATAAGCACATTACCTGAGATGAGGTGCAGCTGTGGATAATTAAACAAAGACCAATCACAATGAGGGGGGTGTTGGCTTAACACAGAAGACAAACCACCTCTAACATGTGCTCCTGGAAAGGTGGGCATGGCAGGTGCACATGAATTCCAGGAGCACACAAAGGCTGTGGATTAGTGACACCTGAATAGTGTTTTTAGCTGCTTTATACTTTGACATCTTGGACATTTTGACTAACTGATTGCTAACTGAATTGCTGTAGGATTGCTCGGACCTCCTCATAGTGCAAATTAACCAGTAAATGTGAAACACTTGAATGTTACCCCGAATTAAAAAATATGAAATAGCTAAAACACAAACCTTAAATTTCACAGCAAATTGAATATTACACAGGAAACAGCTCATTTCATGGTCGGTTTGTTTATTAGGATTTTAATGTCATGTTTTACACTTTGGTTACATTCATGATGTCACACAGGGCTAAGGGACGAGACAAAGGGGGCAGACACATGCAGAGATGTATAATATTAAACCAAGATTTATTAAGACAGGACAGAACAAACAAGGCTTAAACAAAACTAAACACAGCTAAACAAGGCTAAGCTAAGGCTAAACTGACACACAAGACTAACTACGGCTAACTAAGGCTAAACATGGCAAAACTAGGCTTACATGGCAAAACTAGGCAAACAAGAATAATAAGCTAACAAGGACTAAAACTGAAACAACATACCAAAGAACATGGAGCATTGGAGCAAAACAGGGTTCACCAGAATAGTCTCCAACCAGCCTTTCCCAGAGCCTCTCTTAAATACTGGCAGCTGGGTCTAATTAGCCCAGGGAACCAAGAGAGGGGAGCTGGCTGGAGACTGAGGAGAGAAGGGCGTGACACACTGGAGCACACAGAGGCTCAAAGTGTGACACATGACAGGAACGGTAGTTACTCATTACACAAGGTTCATCAGTTCACAAGGTTATATCGAACACAGTCTTGGACAATTTAGTGTCTCCAATTCACATCACTTGCATGTCTTTGGACTGTGGTAGGAAACCGGAGCACCTGGAGTAAACCCACGCAGACACGGGGAGAACATGCAAACTCCACACAGAAAACAAACTCCTCCCAGACCGCCCCACCTGGGGATCAAACCCAGGACCTTCTTGCTGTGAGGCGACAATGCTACCCACTAAGCCACCGTGCCGCCCTCATGGTCTGTGACGCGATTTTCATGGTATAATAATTAGGTATATGGAATCTGATATTAATATGATAACAGGCCTAACTAAAATAATTTGCAAAACACCATTCAGGTGACTCTTCGTCAAAGTGGTCTGATGAAAATAAAGTGGAATTGTTTGCCTTAAATTCTCAGTGGTATGTATGATATAAATTTAACAAGGCACAGCAGACAGGTTATGCACCCTACGCTGTAAAATATTATAGTGGTAGCACCATGTTCTAGGAAAGCTTTTGGGTGATGAGGACTGCAGGTGTAGCCAGGATTTATAGATACGATCCTGTCTTCTTCTCCCTTCAAATCTAATTTGAAAAGGAGGGTTGAGCACACTGATCCAAGGTACACTGTCAACAAAACACTACATTGGTTTAAAAAAATAAATAAATAAACACACCCCAATACAGACCAAACCTAAAAAATTACACCACTACTTCCAAACTAACCAGTCAGACCTTAGAACCATTGCTAGATGGTTATTTAGACTGTGAGACACCTTAGAACCATTGCTGGATGATTCTTTAGACTGTGTTTTCACAGCATGCATTATTGTCTATTCCCTAAAGGAGAAATTTGCTAGTTTTGAAAAATTGACGGCTTTTTTGACTTTTTTTGATTATTACATTCCCCTCTTACCCTTTAACACATCTTAACAGCTCTATTATTAGTACATTAAGAATTCGCTTTAGCAACAAGGCTATATTGTATAATTTACGTCAGTCTTACAGAAGAATTTACAGTTATTTATCATTTATTCCTACTCAAATAATGAGCAACATTATTAACTGAATATACTGACATTTACAGTAATTCTGCAGTAGACAAACTGAAAATGACTTAGAATTCTTATAAAATGGTTTGCAACAAGCTGTAGCAAGCTATAACAGGCTGCACCTAAAGCAAAAATTATAGAAATAAAAACTTTATCCTCTCAAAATAAAGGGAACAACACAATAAAATAGAAAATAAGAGAAGTGCCATGTACAATATGTAAAAAGCAGGTAGATAACCATCGTGCTTATACATTTTAGTGAGCATATGACCTCCAATATTATAATTATCATCATAACATTAAAACCACCTCGTTTCCACACTCACTGTCCATTTTATCAGCTCCACTTACCATATAGAAGCACTTGGTAGTTCTACAATTACTGACTGCAGTCCACCTGTTTCTCTGCATGCTTTGTTGGTGCCCTTTCATGCTGTTCTTCAATGGTCAGGACTCTCCCAGGACCACTACAGAGCAGGTATTATTTGGGTGGTGGGTCATTCTCAGCACTGCAGTGACACTGACATGGTGGTGGTGTGTTAGTGTTTGTTGTGCTGGTGTGAGTGGTGAGAACACAGCAGCGCTGCTGGAGTTTTTAAAACATCTCCATGTCACTGCTGGACTAAGAATAGTCCAACAACCAAAAATATCCAGCCAACAGTGCCCCGTGTGCCGCATCCTGTGAGAACTGATGAAGGTCTCAAAGATGACCAACTCAAACAGCAGCAATAGATGAGCTAATAATGTAAATGTCAGCTCTTGTGTGCTAGTGTGTATTATCGCTGCGCCACCTGTGCAGCCCTAAAGAAAGTTTCTAATAAAATTAATATAAATTCCAGGTAGTGACAAATATTTATGTGAGAAAAAAAGAGTTGGGGATGAACACTAATGGTGCTGTATTTCACACAGATCCCATTGCAAGGTGCTTACACACTCTAATGGTTCTAAATGAAGCTTTTAATAAGACACTTGTACTGAACCAAAATTTGAACACTTACTTTTATAATTTGTTTCTTTGTGCTTTGTGGCTGCAATAATGTCAAGTGCTCTTACAATATTAACTAAAAGCTACATAATGGACAAATAATTTTGTCTCCCACTATGGAAATTGTCTTTTTAAATCTAAAATTGTTGTGAATGGTCTAAGACTGAGAGGCTAATAGTGCAAATTGGTCTCTGGCAGTATGAAACGCTTGTGATCTAGACCAGCTTAAATATTTATCAAAAGAAAGAAAATACATAAAGATCACTGAATTACAGCTTCATTATTGTGTTGTTATACTGTACTTTGATTTAGATGCAGTAGTCTTTTCCCAGGTGACAGATGATCTCTTGGTGTGTGCTTTGCTTTTTGTAGTTAGATATAAAAAAGGCATTTTACTCACTCACTCACTCACTTTCTTAACCATTTATCCAATTAGGGTCGCGGGGGGTGCTGTAGTCTATCCCAGCTTTTCAATGGGACACAAGGCACACAGTAATACCCTGGACGGGGCGCCAGTCCATCACAGGGCAGACACACATACACACACACATACACAAACTCATTCACCTATAGGGCAATTCAGTGTCTCCAATTAACCTGACTGCATGTTTTTGGACTGTGGGAGGAAACCGGAGCTCCTGTAGGAAACCCATGCAGACACAGGGAGAACATGCAAACTCTGTACAGAAAGGACCCAGACCTTCCCGACTGGGGATGGAATGCAGGACCTTCTTGCTGTGAGACATGTTAGTTTTTTATAATTAAAACTGAATCTCATGCTGCTCAGGTGGCGCTGCGGTAAAACACACGCTAGCACACCAGAGCTGGGATCTCGAATACATCGTCTGCGATTGGCCTGTTGTTCATACAGGGGTGGGGTATTGAGCCGGATAGGGACTCTTTCATGACTGATTCAACTACGACCTCTGCTGGCTGATTGATGGCGCCTGCACAGAGACTGGGAGGAGAGAGTTCGGATCAGGGTGTGTATCTCCGTACGACGAGCTGGTCCGCGGCTGATCTCGTCTGGTGTAGGTGACAAAATGCATACGGCTGCTGCCCACGTGTCGGAGGGGGCGTGGGTTAGCTTCGTTTTCCTCAATCAGAGCCGGGACCGGCATTAGCGGAGAGGAAGCATGAAGCAATCGGGCAAACTTTCCACTGTGTAAACAACCATAATCTTCAGTCACCTCTTATCTTATCTAATCAGCTTAAACAAAAAGGTAAATGAATTAGTTTATTTAATCAAAACTCTTTGTTTAAAGTTGTTTTAACAACTTCATTAGAAAGCCAGTTGTACTGGCAGTTGTACCTGGTGTTCCTCTGACATTTTCATCTATTAACAAATAATTTCCAAAAAATTAAACCCCTTTTTATTACCCAGTATAAAGGTATAAAATTAGTGTTGTGACTGTGGAAAGGCAAGATTCCAGCTAAATGAAATTATTGGTGGCCCTGCTACCAACAGATATTGAAAAGTGTAAGAATTTAGTAATGTGCTTAGGACTTTTTTAACAGGATTCTTAAGGCATTTATTATTAAGTAATGTTAGAAATGTTTAAGGGAGCTTACTACTATTTGCAAATTAACCATAATAAACACCATCAACTCAAGCTTCTCCCTTTGGGCTTCCCCTCCTCTTCATTTCTGCCACATGCACTCATGCATTTTAACACAAGTAATTAGCATTTTCATGAAAAGGCAACTAAAATGCCACCTTGAACTGACTGGTTGAACATTGCTAGATGTTTCCTTCGACTGTGTTTTCACAGCATGCATTTTCGTCTATTCCCTAAAAGGAGAAATTCGCTAGTTTTTGACTTGATAATTACTTTCCCCCTTACCCTTTAACACATCTTAACAGGTCTATTATTAGTACATTAAAGATTAGCTTCAGCAACAATGCTATATTTTATAATTTATGTAAGTCTTACAGGAGAATTTACACTTATTTATGATTTATTCCTATTCAAATAATGAGCAACATTATTAACTGAATATATTGACATTTAAAGTAGTTCTGCAGTAGACAAACTGAAAATGGCTTACGCTTTTAAAATGGTTTGCCACAGGCTGTAGCAAGCTATAACAGGCTGCGCCTAAAGCAAAAATTATAGAAATAAAATCTTAACCTCTCCAAATAGAGGTATAACACAATAAAACAGAAAAGGAGAGAACTGCCATTTACAATGTGTAAAAAGCAGGTAGATAACGATCGTGCTTATACATTTTAGTGAGCATATGACCTCCAATATTATAATTATAGTGTGGCTGAAATAATTTTAAAATAAAAATGAATGAACTGTGATAGTAACTAATACCATTTTCATTAACATTGAATAACTTTCACACGGCCTCCACAGAGCTACTCAGTGGGTTTTTAATTGGTGTGGCTGGAAAAAGGGCTGAAATGATAAGAAATCGTCTTCTAGATTAATGCCAAGTTCACACTACGCGACTTTCCAAGTCGTCAGGTCGCTGTACAGTTCACACTACACGACTGGATCTCTTGTAATCGGGAGTCTTTCAAGTTGGTGTGGCTTTCACACTACACGACTGATCAGCAATAGGGGGTTTCACACTACACGAACTATCACCAACTGGAATCACAGGCGAGCTTCTCTGGTCTCCCAAACTACGTTCTGTCACGAAAACAAACGCGAAAGGTGAAGAGGAGTTTAATGATACCACATCCAAAAATGCACGTCAACAAGTAGCAAACGATCAAAGTTGTTTGTGCGCTGATGTGCAGCGTAAAATCAAAGAGAAAAATAAATGAATCCGAGTGGATTTGGCAACGCGACCAGCAGGGATTGTTTTGTTCTGTAGCGAGTTGGAGGTTAATAAATATATTTTTGTAATGCAGTGTTGGTATTATGGTTTGGCATGGATGATAAGTTCACAAATATTGTAAAGCTTGTGTGTGTATTCTGATAGAAACTATATTATCCCCCTCACCACACTCATTGCCAGTCGCAACCGACTGATCCAGATATTCAACATGCTAGATATCTCTCCTCAGTCCGACTTGGCCCGAGTTTCAATCGCCGAGTTGCTCCTGAGCTGCCACATCTAGCGGCGATCAGTCGACGAGGGAAAATTAGGGCAAAAATCGTGTAGTGTGAACTAGGCATAAGAGGTCTAGAAGAAACTTGGTGACAATTAAAATATTAATAAGCTTACTTATTATAAATGCAACAGTTCCTTTAAGTGACATTTTATGGAGAACTCTATATATAGATCATAACCTATAAAGCTTTAATATGTGTGGGTTGGACAAGAACAAGCTGCAATCTTACAAAAAAAATAGTCATGGAATTGTGATGTTAATGTTTACAAAAGCCTTTTATATTGCAAGCCTCAGTAAGGCTTCTCATGCACATTTCGTATAGTTAATCATGTATAGTCATGTATTGCTAACTAAAAACTGTACTGCTCAACATGACCACAGCAATTTATACTGAGTAATAGGTATTATTATACAATATAACATTATGACCACTGGATGGGATATATTAGGCAGCAAGTGATCATTTTATCCTTAAAGTTGATGTGTTAAAAGCAGGAAAAATGAACAAGCATAAGGATTGGAGCGAGTTTGACAAGGGCCAAATTGTGATGGCTAGATGACTGGGTCAGAGCATCTTCAAAACTGCAGCTCTTGTGGGGTGTGCAGTGGTCAGTATCTATCAAAAGTGGTTCAAGGAAGGAACAGTGGTAAACCGGCGACAGGGTCATGGGCGGCCAAGGCTCATTGATGCACATGGGAAGCGAAGGCTGGCAACAGACGAGCTACTGTAGCTCAAATTGCTGAAAAAGTTAATGCTGGTTCTGATAGAAAGGTGTCAGAATACACAGTGCATCACAGTTTGTTGCATATGGGGCTGCAGACCAGTCAGGGTGCCCATGCTGACCTCTGTCCACCGCCAAAAGCGCCAACAATGGGCACGTGAGCATCGGAACTGGACCACGGAGCAATGGAAGAAGGTGGCCTGGTCTGATGAATCACATATTATTTTACATCATGTGGATGGTCAGGGATGCACTATGGAAAGAGGACAAGCCAGTGGAGGCGGTGTGATGCTTTGGGCAATGTTCTGCTGGGAGAACTTGGGTACTGCCATCCATGTGGATGTTACTTTGACACGTACCACCTGATGATGTCATTGTGTCACAACAAAGTGCATCAAACCCTTTGGTGCATGGGGATGCATAGTTGTGGGCCAATCAAATTGCCTATGCTAACCTCGGTCCATGGTTGAAAGTACTACATGGGCAACGGAAGTCAGACGAATCCTGTTTTCTTTAAGATGTAAATGCCAGGCATGTGTGCATCGTTTACCTGCAGAAGAGATGGCACCAGAATGCACTCTAGAGTGATCCACCTTGCAGCGTACAGTAATTGAAGGCCCTGCTGGTAATGATCTGGTACCAGATACCACAGAGCTCCTTCAGATGTCTTGTGAAGTCCATGTCTTGGCATGTCATTAGGTGGAAGGTCTTAAAGTTTTGGCTAATGGTGTATGAGGAAAGAAGGAACAAATAAGTGGTTAACTTACACATCTCTGTGGGAGTTGCACAGATCATGGTCTAAAAAAACAAGATTTAAATAACATTAATATTACAATTTCTTAAATGTTACTATATTTTTTAACAATGTTTAATAATAATGTTTAATAATAACACATTTACAAGCCGCTCAGGTGGCGCAGCGGTAAAAAGACAGTTAGTGTTAGTTGTTAGTGGGTGGGATATAATGTTATGCCTAATCGGTGTACACTATACATGGTTTCACATCTCTGTCTCCAGTACCTTGATCAGTAGCACACCAACCCTGATACACTATTGCCACCTATTGGACATTATTTGTCCTACAAAATAAAATAAAAAAAACGCCCATAGGTTTATGCTTAAATTACGGAGCCCCTAAGACAGTGGTGGGCAAACTACGGCCCGCGGGCCACATACGGCCCGTTAGGCTGTTTAATCCGGCCCGCTGAGTATTTACAAAACTGTCCTAAAACCGCATTAATTTCATCTTTTTCCTGCACTACTTGCAGGAAATTGAAACTAGTGTTTCAATTGATTCCACTAGATGGCGCACGCCAGGCGGTTAGGGTTGGACCTATACAAAACTATACCACACCGTCATAGGAACATTGATTCGGCTGTTTAACATTTATTATTTTTATTCTTTATAATAATGAACCAGAACCATGTTTTAGGCAAAACAACATCCATAAAAAACATCATGTAATCATGTAACAACAGTGCAACAACATTTTTACATAATCCATATAGCGTCGGCCCTGCCTGCGTTACTTTAGTTTGGTCCTAAGTCGGATTCGAACCTAGGGCGGAAAAACATGAGCGACGCGCTCGGCCCACTGCGCTACTCAAACAGTGGTGCAATGAACAGGTTATGCTGATATAACCTGCGCACACACGGCATTACTGAGACTAAAAGTGAACACTACTTAAAATAATAACCAAACTAATTCCCACGGTAGCAGCAGTTTCCTTCTGTTTCATAAATATCACCCTGTCTCAGTCTAATCTGCTGCATTTCTCTCCCATTGATAAAAAATACGGAACAAAGCGCGTCCAGTATCAGTTCAATATGGAACACCACGTTTAGTTTCCAAACAAGGAACGATTCTGTATTTTACGGGACGGTTGGCAACCCTACTATCACCCCAGCATGATCAAACCACTTGACTGGTTTAAAATGTTACACATAAACCATTAACTTATGTTGAAAGTGCTGCTTTGGTTAAAGGCTGAATTGGTTTTGTTTAGACGGCGAAACACCAAGATAGAAACAAAGATAAAAATAATAAAAAATGCATTTAAAAAAATCACATTCACGCATGTGTAAATGTGCACATAAAAGAAGTCTGTCGTTTCATTTATATTCAAAAATTCATCCTTTAATCACGAAAATAAAGGTTTAAATGTGAATTTATGTTAGTTCCAAATCCCCCCACCCTACCCCCCGCACCCACCCGGCCCGTCTGTCAATTTTTAAAACCCAGTGTGGCCCTTGAGCCAAAAAGTTTGCCCACCCCTGCCCTAAGATGACATCCCCTAAAAAAAAAATAACGTGTGGCCACGCCTTATTAACGCGTTCCCACGCCTTATTAAGTCGTGGCCACACATTATTAATGCGTGGGAACGAGATAATAACGCGTGGCCTGGACTTAGTAAGGAGTGGGAATGAGATCGTGGCCACGACTTAAAAAGTATGGAGCCCCTAAGGTGACATCCCCTAAAAAAATTTAAAAAATTTAAGCCTTATTAAGTCGTGGCCATGCATTATTAACACGTGGGAACGAGATAATAACACGTGGCCACGACTTAATTAACGCGTTCCCCACACCTTAATAACTCGTGGCCACGACTTACTTTAACGTGTTCCCATGCCTTAATAACGCATGAGAACGAGTTAATAACGTGTGGCCACGACTTAGTAAGGAGTGGGAATGAGATCGTGGCCACGACTTAAAAAGGTTGAAACAGTTGAATATTGTTTACTCTGTTCCCTTTCTTGACTATCGTGTCAATAAACAAAATGTATGATTAAAGCATTGTACTTGCTTACTTTATATTTATTACATCTACAACAGTAGCAAATTCTGATTCACCGGACCCATGCTGATGTGCAACCAACCCTGATTAGACTTATGTGTAATACAGATCATCATAATTGTCTATCTGTAATTAAAACTGAGTCATTGCACATGCAAATTTTTTCAGCATGATTTGGCATGATTAACGTTTTTCCTTTATCTCTCACACTTTCCACCAACATCATACGTGTGAACACGTTATGGCATGCCAGAACGAGAGCAACATTAGCATGTCTCATATTTATCACTGCAAAGCGTCAGGTGCACCTTACCTATACTCAGCCAGGTCAAGGGTTTACTCTGACTTCTGTGTGAAGCTTTAACTTCATGCTCATCATCATCCTACTCTGAGATCTCGCTGGCACAAAGTAAGGCAGCCTCCCCAGTGTGTTTGGCTCTGTGGCATTAAGCATTGTAAAATGTCACATTTATAACTAAAAACCCGCACTGAAATTTGTGTTAAAAAAGTGTTCCATAACGTGTTCTACAATGGATGTACGTGTTAATTCAGAACTCGAAACAGCATGAAACACATCTGTTGGCACAACTCTAGTAGCACTTTTACCTGTAGACCTTCATTACAGTGCCAAAAGTAAGAAACATTTTTTTACATCAATAATGTCCTCATTCAAGCAGTGTCATGTTTAAAATGAATATAACAAATATTGACATGAGTACAAAAAACATATTTCATTGTGGCAATGACATACAAAATCATCTTTCCAAAAAAAACAGTAGATCCAGTTTCTGCCCTAAAAGAGCTGGTCTGCCTGACATGTGATGTAAGCCAAGCAACAAGCAGTGATGGATAATATACCTGAAAGTACAACTCTCTTACCAGAAATTTAAGCCTGTAAAGCACCTTAACAATGGAGCCTCCCCTTCACCTCCAGAAAAATGAGGTTTTCACAACATAAGAATTTATAGAACAAATATATATTGTGCCATATCATGATTACAATTACATAATTATTTCATTTTTTCTCATAGCCCTAAATTGCCTTGTCCTAACTTTTTTGGAATGTGTTGTAGGCCTGAAATGCATGTATATGTACAGTATATTAGCAGTTGAAACAGTTGACCAGACAAAACATGAAATATCTTGGGTTTATATCTGCACTGGAATTAGAGTCAATGTAAATGTAAGAAACACTGTCTTTTTATTTGCATTTTCATCAACTTTTTTCTGATTTGGGTTGTCATAGATAGGGGAGAGTGGGGACGGTTGCAACAAAGGGAAGTTGCAATTCTTCCAATCAGGAATGAGCTATACTAATATCCATAATCCACATGCTCAGTTAGCCACTCATTATTCCAGAAAGAAAGCAGCCACATGTGACTATTCCTTCTGCAAGAAACACATTTCAAGGTAAAACTGTCATACTTTCCCAACTGTTTGTGTGAAACATTGTAAAGTACTATTATTTTTATCTGTATTGTTTTAGCTTCTAACAGACATAACTATCATGTATCACAGCTATTGTGTCAAGCTAACATAGCAAGTTTTCTCATTGCTGTCAGTGTAGAAACATGCTCTTGCAACTGTCTCTTATCACAATATTAATGTAAAGGAATGCCATAACATTAATTATAGTATTAATTGTGAATGTTAAGGATTAATATAGAATACCTTTCAATAGTCAGGTATCTCCCCTTATCATTTAAGTAGTTTTTAAAAATCAAACTAGGCCACAATGTAGCTTACATTTTTTCTGTTCTGCATTTTTCCAGTAGCTATTCCACGAGAACCCTCTATCTGTACTGACGTGAGCAGCAACTATAGTTAAGGATGAAGGCAGGCAGCCAGGTCTGTGGCAAAAGACTTTGCCATTTGCGACGCAACCCTTCTCCATTTTTTTTAAAAAGAGAGAGAGACACTTGGCAAGGTACTGGACACCCAGGATGGTCTTTTCTTAGCTCTAGTAAAACTGCAGTGTAGGCCCATGTAGCCTGTACATAAAAGTAAAGGAACTATAGGGAGAGGAAGACAGAGTGAGTGAAGGAAAATAAAAACCTAAACAGAAGATTTTAATTTAGTCTCTTATTTCTTTATCTGTTTTTCATGTTTGTTAATTTGCTTTTCAGCTGTCCGTGCATTATAAGTGTATTTATCCTGAAACCTGGAATGAAAACTGCATGGCCAGCCATGACTGGTTCATGGCTTTTAGGAAGAGAAACCTCTTTCTTTCTCTACGGCACCCACAACCTACCAGTTTATCAAGTATTAATAGTGACAATATTTCCTCATTTCTGACAATCTTAGTAAGGTGCTAGTTAAGCATGCATGCACACACACACACAGTTCAGTAAGCTATCACTAAGGTTCACAGTATTAGGCCTTTTGTTAAACATGATTGTACCTTTAAAATAGTGCATATGTTTTACAGCAGTTACCTAAAGAAATATTTGTCAGCATGTGAGAAAACTATGGACGTCTTTAAGAGTTTTGCACTGAATCATTTCCAACAAGATTTAGTGGAATGTTATATTTGTAATGAAAATGTTAGCTAGATATCTGAAAAACCTTAATGCTAATTATTAGAAATAAAAAACTACATGCTGTGGCTTTACTTTGTTAATCATTCTTAACATACATGAATGTGTTTATTGAGGTTGGAGGGGAGTTCTGAAATGTCGGTATTTTCATATCTTTGAATGAACATAAAATAAACAAGTCATCCAATTCGAAGAAACTTTCACTCCGACATATGAAAACATTTCTTGTAATTATGGCCACAGGTGTTCCTGTCTGTCACCACCATGTTGCTGCTGGCATTTGACATGCCTGGAGTTGGGTGGAAATCAAAATAACTTGCACAGATCACAGATACAATTGCTTGCTTGCAGTCTGTCACACATCTTACATCATTTAGCAATTTCTTGCTGTTTTATTTTGTAGTAACAAATTTGCATAGAGCAAATGTATTGGAGTAAAAGTGTACATTTTATTTTGGAATTGAAGTTGATTAAAAGTAAAAGAGTAAAAGTAAAAGGAAATGTAAAAAACTAAAAAAAAAAGTAAAGTACAGATACTTTACTAACTGTGACTGTATAGTGAAAACAAATAATCTGTCTGGTGTTTTTCAGCACTCTTATTAAATTTCAAACTGCCTTTTAATGTGGTCTGCATGTGAAATTTTCATCAGGAATTTTATGGACTTTCTATAAGCCAATAAGATCCATGTTGGACTTATACGAAGGGATCAATTATGATATTGCGCCTTTGCTTTGTGCAATAACAGGAGTACGCCCAAATTCATAGCGCCAAGTTTACATTTTTGGTGGATTAGTACAATAGGAACAATGGTCTGTTTTAAGCCCTTCATGGGTGGGTTTTTTTTTGGGCAAATAATGTATTTACATTACAACCTTCTCCTGTTTCAGTATAACAGTGCTCCCATGCAATGGACAAAGCAAGATCTATAAAAAAAATAGTTTGCCAAGTTTGGTGTGGAAAAACACACAGTGGTTGGTGTAAAAGGCCTTCACAGAGCCCTGACAATATAGGATGATTTTACACATCAATAATGCTCTTGCAGCAAAATAAAAGATAATTCTGCATCTTTTAAACTAGTTGAAATAATTTATGGAGAAATCAGGATAGTTAGAGCAGCAAAGGATATCAATGCACATGTTTTATTGTTTTGTTGAATGTCCAAAAGCTTTTGGCCATATAATGTAGTAATGCCTAGTTCACACTACATGATTTTTGACCTGATTTTCGCTCGCCGACTCAGAGTTCGCTCGGGGATCAAAACTCTCGATCGCTATGTGTGAACTGTTCAACGACTCAATCCAAGTGGCTCACTGAGCACTCGCAGACTCGAGAAAAATATCTAGCATGCTAAATATCTGGATCAGTCGGGCGACTGGCAAGGAGTGCCGTGTCGAACTACAGCCAATGAGAACGCAAGATGCGGGGTGAGGGGAAACCCGGGGGAGGAGCATAATATAGTTTCTATCAGAATACATCGTCACATACATGTTTTACAGTATTTCTGACCTTACTGATCTCGACAAACCATAATACCAATGCTGCATTGCAAAAAATATTTATTAACCTCCAACTCACTACAGAACGGAAAATCCCTGCTGGTTGCCTAGCCCAATCCACTCTGATTCATTTATTTATTCTCCTTGATTTTTCTCTGCACATCAGCGCACAAATAACTTTGATCGCTCCCTTATTGTTGACATGCATTTTCGGACATGGTATCATTAAACCCCTCGTCACTTCTTGCGTGTGTTTTTGTGACAAAACGTAGTCTGAAAGACTGAATAGACTTGCCTGCGATACCTTAAGATGGTAGATCGTGTAGTGTGAAACCCTCTATCCCCGATCAGTCGTGTAGTGTGAAATAAACAACGACTGAAAAGACTCCCAAGTGCAAGAGATCCAGTTGTGTATTGTGAACTGTACAGCAATCTGAACAACTTGAAAGTCATGTAGTGTGAACTTGGCATAAGAAACTAAAATAAAGACCAATATGCCTATGCTAAAGTGGCAAAGCAGCTAACAACAATCTTATCTGCAATCAGATTTTGAAAAACAGACTGCATTTTTCATGGTTTCTTTAATGTCAGAAATGTGTGTCTAAAATGGCTTTTTATGATATGAATCTTCATTTATTGTTATATTTCAGTGGTACATGAAGTCTGCTGGATTCTTTACAATTACAGAAGAGGTATTTGTATAGCAACATCAACTCAGTAGCGGATCACGCCTCGCCACTTAGGCACCAAGTGACACCTGCAAGAATAAATAAATAATAAATAAACCCAGTTTGCAGGAAGCTTAACCAAGGTGGAACAGTACTGCTACTGCTAAAGCTACACATGAACAGAGTAAAAAAAAAAACCAAAACATTCAATCACTATCTATTTTACCACAGTTTGAACCTATTCAGGGTTGGGTTGGTCCATTTCATTGGGCGAAAAACACCCCTGACAGGTTGCCTAGGGTAATTTTAGTATCTCCAGTTAACCTGACTGCATGTATGGAAATTAGAGCGCCCAGAAGAAACCCAAACAGACATGGGGAGAATATGCAAACTCCACACAGAAAGGACCTGGGCCGTTCCTACTTGGGAATCAAATCCAGGATCTTCTTGCTGTGAGGCAACAGTGCTACCCACTAAGCCACCATGCCACCCAGACACAAAAACATTCAATGGAAAAAGTGGATAGAAACAGGATAGCACTCTCTCTCAATGAAGCCATTCTGATGTAACAGATTAAAATATGGCTTGGAATTGTCTTAATAAAGCAAGCAAGGACATGCATGAAACAGACATTGTTTAGAACATCTGTTGCTCCAAAATGCATATGTACTCCAAATAGGGTGCCCACACTTTTAGCACTAATATAACCCCATATCATGACCGATGCTGCTTTTGAACTTTGCATTGGTGACAATCTGGATGGTCTGTTTCCTTTTTGGCATGGATAATACAATGCTCACATTTTCCAAAAATAATTTAAAAGGTAAACTTGTCAGACCAGAGTCCAAGTGTTCACAAGTTTCACAGAATTTTGGAATCTTGTTAATATATGGCTTTTACAATGCAATTTTTTACTATGCTTTTGACTATGCAATGCTCTCTGATGGACTGGCTGTGTGTATTAGAACAGTACAAAAAGGACCATGACCAAGCAATTACTGAAAATAAATAATACATGTTATTAAAACTCTTTTTTTTTTACTGAAATCTAGTATATGTGTAACATAGGGTGACCATATGTCCTCTTTTTCCCGGACATGTCCTCTTTTTGAGACCTAAAAAATTTGAGACCTATTATTAAATCACCAAAAATGTCCGGGATTCGGCTTTTCTAGTCTGCACTCGCTATTCTGTGTGTATGTTTTTGCATTGGTTTGCATTGGTTTGTTTTTAGGTCTTTTTAGGAGTGCATCTGTTTTGTTAAA
Organism: Trichomycterus rosablanca; assembly: GCF_030014385.1. NCBI lineage: Eukaryota > Metazoa > Chordata > Actinopteri > Siluriformes > Trichomycteridae > Trichomycterus > Trichomycterus rosablanca. The sequence continues at coordinate 19,358,258 of NC_085999.1, forward strand.
ATAAGTCTGATTTTCACGTGCACATACTAACACAGAGGCTCTTGTCAACACTGTGATGGCACTGCATTCTGTGGAAATTGCTTAGCAAGCACTAGAAGACACATCTTACTGCTGGGTTTCTACTAATGGGAGTAATTAAAGTGAATCAAATTAAAGTAAAAAAAACTCCTAATAAGTCGGCTGATACGATTGTACAATACATCAAAAAAACTAAAAAAATAAAGGGATTTTTATTTATAGGTGACAACTGTTTTTTAATTTGTTATTATTGTTTAGGGCTTAACGCTGAATGTGAAGGAATAAGATTATCTGACCATAAAGGCCCTTGTTAAAGAGCAGCTGTACATTTATTAAAGTTCAGTAACACAGCTGGATGGTTATTGACTGAATTTGTCAATCATTTTAACCTCTACCCCATACACATTGCCATGGTGTCACCAACGACAGGAAATACCCCCCCCCCCCCCCCCCCCGTCCCCCCCTTCCTTCCCCGAACCAGGCGTCCTCTGTTTTAGAAACCAAAATATGGTCACCCTATGTAACAGGACTGGATGCACCTCGCTTCTGAAATCCAAGGTTAATCCACATACCTGCAAGAATGGAAATAGATGCAAGATCAAATGTTTTATCAGGGTAGAACAATACTAACAAAAAAGAGCGCAATTGCAAATAAAAAGGTGGCCAAATTAATAGAAACAAAGTAACAAATTAAAGACACAAAAACATCTGTAGCCTGCATCGCAGAATGTATGTAGAACAGGGATAGCACAGAACTGAGGACTGGATGTCACAATATGACAGGCTGCTCCAGCCATCTGCAACAAGCCAGCTTATAGAAAAAAGAAAGATAGGGAACTTTCAGAACATGCCTGTTCAATCATGCATGAGCAGAGCCCCCACCCCACCAACTGGTGCTCCCCACACATAACTCAATTTACGGGTGCATCCGGTCTGGAAAGGGACATCACTTCACCTCTAGTTTGTTTGTTTATTAGGATTTTAACATCATGCTTTACACTTTGGTTACATTCATGACAGGAACTGTAGTTACTCATTACACAAGATTCATCAGTTCACAAGTTTAATATCAAACACAGTCATGGACAATTTTGTATCTTCAATTCACCTGACTGCATGTCTTTGGACTGTGGGAGCAAACCGGAGCACCCGGAGTAAACCCACGCAGACACAGGGAGAACATGCAAACTCCACACAGAAAGGACCCGGACCGCCCCACCTGGGGATCGAACCCAGGACCTTCTTGCTGTGAGGCGACAGTGCTCTTTATCTCTAGAGAAATTACATTGTGAGGTCCAATGTGCCACGTCACCAGGATGAGTTCCCAGAAAACTAAAGAATGCTGGCATCGCACACCAGTGGAAGACCGAACAATACTGAGTGGCCCAGTATCACGACTTCAGAGAAATGCAAGTGTGCCAACAAAGGAGCTGGCAAAGAAGGGACACTTTCACCTAAAGCTTATAAATTCTTAGGAGGCACATTTCTATCAAGAGAGATTGACTAATCAATCATCTGCGCCTTCTCTGCCAACGGCAATGCAGAAAGACATGTGACACATGATATAACGTGACTCACTCCAAAAATAATAATTCATTTATTCATTTATTGTCTGTTTTACCACCGCTGTATTCTGGTCACACGTTCACACACTCACACCTCTTTGGATTTGTGGGAGGAAACCGAACCACCCGGAGGAAACCCACACAGCAGGCACGTGCACAGACATTTTTGGGGGCAGGTGCTCAAGCCAAAAAAAAAGGGCACCTATCGCCAAAATTATTAATAAAATTTAAAAAAAAAACAGTAGGATATTTAACTTATATATTTATTTTTGTTAACACAATCAGTACACATCTAATCAAATAACTAAAATGATCAAATTGCATAAATAAATGAAAAACAGGCAAAAACAAGGCCATATTGTGCCATACTTTTTAATAACCAAACAATATATTAAATAATCATCAAAAATAGCTGAACTTAAGACCTACCTTTGATTTCAAATCAGAAACCCACTTTGGGTAGTTAATGTTAACAACAGGCCTATTACTATGCCAATAAAATCAAATAAACAGCTAAATAACATTTTCCTATTTATTCATCATTTTTTTGTATGTTGTTCTATATCATAGAGCATTATATTTAGCCTTCTACATATATTAGTTTGTAATGTTAATTACCTAGCAAAATTATTCCTCATTTGTAAACCTCAACTGTTGAAGTATAGGCCAGTGATAGCTCAGTGTTTAAGGTACTGGACTAGTAAACAGAAGGTTGCCGGTTCAAGCCCCACCACCACCAAGTTGCCACTGTTGGGTCCCTGAGCAAGGCCCTTAACTCTCAATTGCTCATCATGCTCCGCTCATTGTGTAAGTCGCTTTGGATAAAAGTGTCTGCTAAAAATGTAAGTATAAATGCTTGCATGAAAATAACTCCTTGACTAAAAAAAGTTTAGTGACTTTTCCTACACAGTGTTTTGGCCAGGATGCTGTAATTATAAAATATTGTATGTTTGTATCTATTTTCAACACTTTACTGTGGGAGCTACTTGATATTCTCCTGCAAAATATTTGTGCTCATGCTTTTTTTTTCTTCAGGCTTTCACATCAAAATGGGTAAGATTTTAAATGAAGCAAAACTAGTGAACTTGTCTAATTTGTAAAACAGTTAAACACTTTTGGGGGGAATTGATGACAGAGAGGGTAATTTTTATTTTTAAATATTGATGAATGTAGAAAAAAATTGGGCTCCAGCAAAAAGGGCACTTTTCTCATCCAGGGCAAAAGGGCAGGTGCTTGAGCACCACTAGGGGTCTATCTGTGCACGTGCCTGCCACACAGACACAGGAAGAACATGCTAGCTCCACACAGAAATGACCCTGGCTGCCCAGCCGTGGAATCAAACCCAGGCTCTTCTTGCTGTTAGGTAACAGCACTACGCACTGCGCCACCGTGCTGCCCGAAAATAATAATTCAAAAGTAAAGCTATTGATAATCCCTTCGCTTCATTTCCATTTTCACTTTCCGTGGAGTTCTGAGCTAAAGCATTGAGAAAATCATTCAAGCATTCTAAAGCACGAACTAGCAATCATGTGGGTCTGTGGCCTGTGAGAGGGAAGTGAAAAGCACAAAAGCAGAATAAAACTGCCAATTACAGACGTAGTTTTTTCTAGATCTTATCCAAAGGCGTACTTAATGCTGACCTTTAATCTGATTTATGTGGGCATGTGTGACTTTATGTATTTATCTGAATCTTATCACAGGTTTGTGATACAACCCCAAATCAGAAAAAAGTTGGGACAGTATAGAAAATGATAATAAAATAAAAATGCAGTGTTCCTTACATTTACTTTGACTTTTATTTGATTGCAGACAGTTTGAACCCAAGATATTACATGTTTTATCTGCTCAACTTCATTTCATTTATTAATAAACCTCCATTCCTGCATTTCAGGCCTGCAACACATTCCAAAAAAAGTTGGGACTGGGGCAATTTAAGGCTAATAGTGAGGTGAAAAAACTAAATAATGATGTGATTCCAAACAGGTGATGTCAACAGGTGATTGTAATCATGGTTTGGTACAAAAGCAGCATCCAGGAAAGGCTGAGTCTCTGATGAGCAAAGATGATCAGAGGATCTCCAGTTTGTCAACAAGTGTGTGAGAAAATTATTGAAATGTTTCAAAACAATGTACCTCAAAGTAAGATTGGAAGGAATTTGCATATTTCTCCCTCTACAGTGCATAATATCATTAAACCATTCAAGGAATCGGGAAAAATTTCAGTGCCTAAAGGCCAAGGGTGCAAGTTTAAGCTGAACGCTCGTGATCTTCAATCCCTCAGATGGCACTGCATCAAGAACCACCACTCAACAATAGCTGATATAACCACATAGGTGAGGGATTACTTTGGCAAACCTTTGTCAAGCACTACAATACAGTTACATGCACAAATGCTACTTTACTGTGCAGCCTTATGTTAACCATGTCCAGAAGCAGCATCGACTTCTCTGGGCTCGGAGGCATCCAGGATGGACCATCACACAGTGGAAACGTGTATTTTTGCTCACCGATTGTTTGCCGCTAGATGTGGCAGCTCGGAAGCAACTCAGCATTCACTCGGGGCTCGAAACTTGGCCTTCGATCGTTAGGTGTGAAATGTTCAATGACTTAATCCCTCGCAGTGTCAAAGAAAAATATCTAGCATGTTAAATATCTGGACCAGTCGGCGAGTCAAAATCCTGAAGTGTGAAAGGTGTTGTGAGCAGGTTGCGAGTGGCAGCGAGTGCTATGTCTAAATACAGCTAATGAGAACGCAAGATACGGAGTAAGGGGAAACCCAGGGGAGGAGTGTAAAAACGTGGGATAGGGGCATAATATAGTTTAGATCAGAATACTTCGGCACACACACACAAGCTTTACAGTATTTGTGATCTAATTGTCCACGCCAAACTGTAATACCAACAATGCACTGCAAAAATTTTTTATTTACCTCCAACTCACTACAGAACAAATCAATACACTGAGATTAATTTATTTTTTCTACTTGCTTTATCACTGCACATCAGCGCACAAACAGCTTTAATTGCTCTCTTATTGTTGACGATAAAAAAAAATCTAAAAGTACAATCCTAAAATAAAATCTAAAAATCTAAAAATACAATCCTAAAATAAAATATAAAAATATAAAAATACAATCCTAAAATGAAATATAAAAATATAAAAATACAATCCTAAAATAAAATATAAAAATATAAAAATACAATCCTAAAATAAAATATAAAAATACAATCCTAAAATAAAATATAAAAATATAAAAATACAATCCTAAAATAAAATATAAAAATACAATCCTAAAATAAAATATAAAAATAAAATCCTAAAATAAAATCCAAAAATAAAATAAAAAATGCCAAAAAATTGCAGGTTGCCAAAAATTTCTGATAGCACATCTGGAGAGTGCTACATACTTCACAGTTTTATTATGCTTGTGAACTGGCAGGACCTATGCAGAACAGAACTATTCACTTGAACAATCCTTCTATAAATCAAATTTTACTAGTAAGCGTTCTTTTTTTTTTTTTTTCATTTTAGTCGCTTCCCTTTTTGGACTAAAAATCACATGAACATTTGTACTTGTCCTTCTGCATTGCAAAGTATATGACACCACAACCACCACCAAATCCAAAATAAATATTAATTGGCATATGTACATAACACAATTCATTTTTAAGTACTTGATCACCAGCCCCAGGCACATCGTGTTACCAGACAGTTATGTAAGCACTATTAAAAAGTAACACAAGACTTCCTTGGAAACGTTTAGCATAACTGAAATCAACACCTCAGATACAAAAGATGCATTGTTCAATGTGAAAAAAAAAACTGATGTGATATGTCTTCAAGCAAGCATTCCCTACCAAAATAAGCTGCCCTTGGTTAAAATTTTGAAATTATTATTATGACTAACCCAATTCTAAAAAAAGTTGGGACAGTAGGAAAAATGTCAATAAAAACCAAAAGCATTACCCAGATGAGTCAAAATTATATTACACTAATGGATCTATTCATCGGGAAATGTGTGTCCGGGCTTTAAATGGTACTGTTGCTCGCTGGTTTTTGTGTGTTGAACATGAACAGGTTGAGACTGTCCTGTAAATCATTTTATACATACTTAAGTATGTTTTGTGAATAAATGGTTTCTGCCATTCAAGTGTTAACATAATTTTGACTCAACCGGTATACTGTCTTCATTTAAAAACAGTACAAGGATGGGATACATAATATGAAAAAAAAGTATTGGGACATGCCTTCTAATTATTGAATTTATGTGTTTCAATTACAAAAATTGCTAACAGATGTAATAAGTGCTTTAAAACTCATTGTGTTCCAGCATGACTGTGCCCTTGTACACAAAGCACGGACTATATGTAATGGGTAGGGGCAAAAGGGTCATTCCTGGGATTGGGTGCCTTCTGGACCTTAAAACTTTTTGAAAATGAAACACTGTTTTAATTTGTTTTTTATGTTTTATAATAAAAAGGACATGTTATACTTTTCCAAACTGATATTGGTCAAGCTCAATTACACATGCACCTCATATACACTGTGACATCCACCCTGTTACGCATTAGGTTGTAACAGGGTGGACCATAACAGGGTGGAAATTCTGACATAAAATTAGCCATTAGCTAGCGAGTGAGCAAAACCATGCTAGCATAAAAGTGAATTCAGACAAAGAATTCTCTGCTTTTTAGTATGATTATTTTTGATTATTAAATCATATTGCTTTGTCTCATATATCCCATAACGGGGTGGACATGTTATGGTTGACCATATAAGAATTTTAGGATAAAATGTGGAAAAAACAACATTAAAATGAGGAGTTAGCCACTCACCTTCCACAGCTGTTTTCCCTCCAAAAAGATCATGTGAGCTCCAGGAAATGATGTCAGTATGCAAAACAGCTCTTCATTTTAAGAGACAGTAGTAAGAAGTAACAGAGTGGACAGCAACTTAAGGGACGTGTGAAAAACCCTTATAATCAGCAATAACAACAAAAATCCAAGGTTTAGGGGAACTTAAGCAAAGCTTTTAAACAGTATTGAACTGAGATATTTTAATGATTAAACCTATATATACCAATATATTCATCACTAAATCAGAATGTACAGCACTGGGGACATGGGAAAACCTCTGGTATCTAAGAGATAAAAACAGTATATATACAATTTTTTTATTTTGGTGGGGTAGAAAACTTTGTGTTTAGTATTTGAAAGTGTTACTTATTTCAGTAAGATGTTTAGAAATTGTATTGTTTAAAATTTATTTAATAAATACAATGATCAGTGCTGGGGACACAAAAGGCACCGAATTGTAGGAATGACCCAAAAATTATTTGGGCAGCGGTGTGTGAACTATGGGGAAGTAGGACCCAGCGGCATGGCAGCTCTCACGGTCCAATGCTGTTTCGCTGCTTCTTTATTAAGTGCACCTGTAGCTCACTTGGGTTTGTAACTCGTGGCGTGTGCTGGGAAAATGCGTCTTTCCATTGGGAGACTTGCTTCCCTGCTTGGGAGTGGAACAAAGTCTGTGGTTGCCTAAGCCCGTATTTCTGCCCTCAAGGCACCTGAAGCCTGAATTTGAGCTAGTGGGGGGGCCAGTAAAGGCCTTGGATGACTTGGATGTTTTCAGCTAAATCTGAGGGGGCTCACTTGAACCCTTCTTACTGTTGTTAGATGACAACAACCAGAGCTTAAATCTTCATTACAGTTTGTTGTGCTCCTGGGATGCTGGGAGGGTATCCAGGTGTTGAATAGCTGCTACTGTTAAAGGGCAATTAACTAAACAGGAGTCTTGGTAGCTAAGCACTAGCCACTGCTGAGTGTTTATTTTTTTCTTGCTTTGTTTATTGCTGGTTGTTTTATTGTTTTGCTTTAGTTTTGGTATTTGTATCTCAGTTGTTTGTATTGCCCTTTCTTGCGTTTTTCTTTGGCCTGCTATCACCATTTGGGATTAGATAATAGTTTTATAGTTTTAACTTTGTTTTGTTTTTTAAACTAGAATTATAGAATAATAACATCTTTAATACTGCAATCTGCTATTTCTCTTGCTGATATGGTTAAAGCCCATTGGTATACAGAAGTGAGTTTTGTGTATGGGTTGTGGATTGTGTGTTTGTGTGTTTATATAATTTTTATTTTGTCGTGAAGCTCATTGTTTCTTTCTTTTGCTGTCACTTAAGGTGAAGTGTTTTGTTTTAAAATTAAAATGGGCATTCCTTAAATGCTTAAGATTCATTTGTGTTAGTCATTTAAACATGTTAACGACTGTATCTGATTACAGCTGAGTTTTATTCATTGTTTAGATTTTTTTATAAAGTGTGATCCTGTGGTACATCTGCCATCTGATGTTAATTTATTTGAACAGACCTCATGGGGAAAATAATAGTTGATGTTGATCTTTTTTTTTTTTTTTTCTTCTTTTTTTTTTGTATTTTATTTAAGTTTTCATGAAGAACAACATGAACAAACAGAACATCAACCCCTACACACAAATACAAAACAGATGATCAAACTAAATACAGTTAGAGAAAAAGAAAAATAAATACATATTTAAACAATAAAAAAATAATAATAATAATAATAAAAAATAATAATAATAATAATAAAAAATAAATAAATAAATAATAGTAAACAAATAATTCCCTATGGTCTTCCTAACTCATCCATAAATGTGTTCCATAATAACTCAGCACACCCACGTGCGGCTGCGCTAGAACACCTCAATCTCTCCAGCTGAGCAACCACTGACATCTCAGACAGCCACCTTCCAAAAGAAGGGGATTGGGGAGACTTCCAGCAAAGAAGTATAGTCTTCTTAGCTGCCACCATACTCGTCATCAAGAACTGTTGCTGTAGTTGTGAAAAAGCATTTATAGAATCATTATATCCAAAAAGTGCCAACGCAAGATTAGGATAGATACGTTCACCGAGCACCCTTGACAGCAAAGAAAATATGCTAGTCCAGAAGCTGTGTAGCATGGGACAAAACCAGAATAAGTGAGCCAAAGTGCCCTCTGCAATTTTACATTTGTCACAGATCGAGGAGACTGATGGATATATTTTGTTTAATCTAGTTTTAGTGAAGTACAGCCTGTGAAGCACCTTGAATTGTATTAGCCTGTATTTAGAATTAATAGAGCAACGTGAGATTCTGGACAAGCTTTCCTCCCAGTCTTGCTCAGACAGAGACCCTCCTATTTCTTTAATCCAATCTTCCCTATGTTTATTAGTGTCAGGGGTTGAAGACAGTAGTGTTACAAAGTTGGCCAGCATGCGATTAGCGAAAGGGGAGGTTTTGTAAAGGAATTCAAAAACTGGGTGGGGGGTAGGCTTCAAGGAGTAATTTGGAAAATTTTCTTGTACATACCTTCTAATCTGTAAATAGCGGTAAAAATGAGTGTTTGAGAGGTCAAATTGGTCTTTTAGTGGAGCAAACGAGGCAAAAATTGTATCAATATACAAATCTGTCACTGAACAGAGACCTTTATTAGCCCAAATACTAAAGACTTCGTCCATCTGTGAAGGCAAAAATGTATGATTGTATAGAATAGGGCTATAAATTGACACTGAAGGAACCTTACAGTATGTTTTTATTTGATTTAAAATTTTAATCGAGTTTCTAATTACAACATTTGTCTGCAACAAGGGGTCGCCCGGTCTCAGCTTGCAGTAGAGCAAGGCTGAAAGTGAAGATTTAGTTACGGACCACTTTTCCACGTCTACCCAGCGAGGAATCTCTCGAGGCTCAACACTCTCCGGCCATTGGGAAATGTCTTTCCAAAAAGTAAGAGATCTAATGTTTGCTGCCCAATAGTAATATTTAAATTGGGGTAGTCCCAGGCCTCCAACCTTGGATGATTTTTGCAGGTGGACTTTTGAGATGCGTGATATTTTATACGCCCAAACAATTGATAAAATTATTGAATCCAGTTTCTTAAAGAAAATGGTCGGGAGGTAAATGGGAAGACTCTGAAAAAGATATAAGAATTTTGGGAGTGTCACCATCCTGATGGCATTAATACGTCCTATCATGGATATAGGCAATAACTTCCATTTTTCTATGGACTCTTTGAGCTTGTGTAGTGCACCCAGAAAATTCAGCTCATATAGTAGTTTGGGGTTCTTAGGAATCCTAAGCCCAAGGTAAGTGAAATAATCCCCCGTTAATTTAAATGGTAGCGAACCCACAAAAGAGGCATCTAAATTCCTGCCTATAGGCAAGAACTAACTCGTCGAGAGCAACAATTGCAGCGGAATGTCTTTCATCATGATCTGCATATAGCACATTTAGAAGTAGGCGTACGTTGGAGAGCAAAAATCTATTTGGTATGAATCCTGTTTGATCAGGATGCACAATACTGGAGATATGTTTAGCCAACCGGAGAGCCAAAATTTTAGAAAAAATCTTTTGGTCATAATTTAACAAGGAAATAGGCCTATTATAGGCCGGGTCTGTGGCATCCTTATCTTTTTTTAATATGAGACACACATTAGCCTCGTACAAAGAGTTAGGGAGTTTACCACTTCTGCAGGAGTCATTGAACATTCTAAGAATCAAAGGTGTTAATTTTGGCGAAAAAGCCTTGTAAAACTCGCAACCGAACCCATCTGGGCCTGCAGCCTTGCCCACTGGGAAAGACTGAATAGCCTTGTGGATATCAGCTTCAGTAAATGGCAATTCAAGATCCTGTTTCGCTGAGTCAGGGAGATGTGGCAAATCTAAACCATCAAAAAAATGATTGAGATCGCTATCTGAATCTGGGTATTTTGAGGAATAAAGATCCAAATAAAACTCTCGGAAGCGGTTGTTTATTCCTTTAGGGTCTGTAATAAGACTACCAGAGCTTGAGTTAATCTTATAAATTGTCTGCTTAGCCGCAGCTCCTTTCAGTTGTCTAGCTAAAACCCGTTCAGGTTTATCCCCCAATTCAAAATGTTTCAGCTTCAGCTTAAGCAACAAAGATTCGACCCTTGTGCTCAGAATGGTGTTGTATTCATATTTTAGCTGAAGTATTTTATTGTACTCTGTCTGTGAAAGTGAAGATCTATAAGATCGTTCGAGTGCTGTGAGAGAGTTTTCTATCTGTTTTAGCCTATTGTTTAGTTCCCGTTTCTTTGATGCTTCATATGCTAGAATATGTCCGCGCATAACCGCTTTCATCGTTTCCCACAAGGTTGAATCGGATACCTCCCCCGTGTCATTGAAGGATATGAATTCGTCTAGCTTTGTGTTCGCATAGTCTAAAAATTTTTCATCTTTGACTAAACTAGGGTTGAAACGGCAACTATATTTTTGTTTGGGAAGGATGTTGGAAAGGTCAAGTGTTACCAGGCTATGGTCAGAGATCAGTATATTGTGATACTTTGTGTTAACGACTTTAGAGATGAGCTCAGCTGAGATTAAGAAATTATCAATTCGAGTGTAAGATTTGTGAACACTCGAATAGTAAGAGTACTCTCTATGCTGTAATCTCCATATGTCTACCATTTTCCTGGTTTTTAGCAGATTATTTAATACTTGTACAGCTGACGAATCAGGAGGGGGCTTAGTCGAAAGTCTGTCAACATACGGATCCAGGCAGCAATTGAAATCGCCACCCAAAATCACATTTGCATGTGTATCTGGAATTAAGTCGAATACTTTACGGAAAAAAATGGGGTCGTCGAGATTTGGCACGTAAATATTAATCAGAGTCACTGGGACATGATTAAGGCATCCTGAGATCATAATAAATCTGCCATTAGTGTCGACCTTCGTTGTTTCCAATCGAAATGGGATATTCTTCCTAAAAAGAATCGCCACACCTCTTGCTTTAGAGGTAAAAGGGGCCTGGTACACTTGACCTATCCAGTTAGTTCTTAATTTGGATTGATAATTGGGTGAAATGTGTGTCTCCTGCAAAAGAATGATATCCGCCTTTAGTGATTTAAGGTGCGAAAATACCCGCCCTCATTTGATCGGATGCCCCAGACCCTTCACATTCCATGAAAGTATTGAGATATCACAAGCCATCACAGTTGATGTTGATCTTTAACAGTTCTTTGATGTATATATTTCTTAATTTATAGGTTGCCCTCCTCCCTTAATTGAGGGTGGCATTGTCAGATATTGGGGCTTATAAGTGTGAGTAGTGCCTCCGCTCGCGCCCACAAATATACACACTGATCAGCCACAACATTAAAACCACCTCCTTGTTTCTACTCTCACTGTCCATTTTATCGGCTTCATTTACCATATAGAAGCATTTTGTAGATCTACAATTACTGACTGTAGTCCATCTGTTTCTTTGCATGCTTTGTTAGCCCCCTTTAATGCTGTTCTTCAATGGTCAGGACCACCACAGAGCAGGTATTATTTAGGTGGTGGATCATTCTCAGCACTGCAGTGACACTGACATGGTGGTGGTGTGCTAGTGAGTGTTGTGCTGGTATGAGTGGATCAGACACAGCAGCGCTGCTGGAGTTTTTAAATACCATGTCCACTTACTGTCCACTCTATTAGACACTCCTACCAAGTTGGTCCACCTTGTAGATGTAAAGTCAGAGACGATCGCTCATCTATTGCTGCTGTTTGAGTTGGTTGTTTTCTAGACATTCATCAGTGGTCACAGGACGCTGCCAATGGGGTGCTGTTGGCTGGATATTTTTGGTTGGTGGACTATTCTCAGTTCAGCAGTGACAGTGAGGTGTTTAAAAACTCCAGCAGTGCTGCTGTGTCTGATGCACTCATACCAGCACAACACACACTAACATACCACCACCATGTCAGTGTCACTGCAGAGCTGAGAATGATCCACCACCCAAATGATACCTCTCTGTAGTGGTCCTGTGGGGGTCCTGACCATTGAAGAACAGAGTAAGAGGAGGTTAAAAAGCATACAGAGAAACAGATGAACTACAGTCAGTAATTGTAGAACTACAAAGTGCTTTTATATGGTAAGTGGAGCTGATAAAATGGACAGTGAGTGTAGAAACAAGGAGGTCGTTTTAATGTTATGGCTGATCTGTGTATATGACAGGAAGAAAAGCTTTGGTAAAAAGAGGCCTGCACAGAGCCCTGTCCTAATCCACACTGAAGAGCTTTGGAATTAAGTGGAAAATAAATTGAGACTTTTTTTACCAACATCAGTGCCCAGCTGTACAAATGTTCTTTTATCTAAATACACAAATTCACACAGACTTAATTCTTAACACTCAGAAGGTGTTGTTTCAGCTAAGACGATCATGCAGAGTTCACTCTATTTTAATACTATTTGTGGTCAGGTATCCAAATACTTTTGGCCATATAGTGTATTTCTTGTTTCAACTCTGTTTTCTAAATTTGATGGCTGTAACCCTTTCCCAAAGGAAGCTGGGACATGTTTACCACTGTGTACCATTACTTTTACAAATGTTTTGAGATTCTAATAAGGACATTTGTAATTGTAAATCAGATGATGTTAGTAAAACAAAGGCTTCTGCTCTGCTTAGTGTAGAGTTATAAATTGCATGTGTGTATTTGTAATAAAGGTTTAACAAAGACTTCCCAAGCCCATGCAGTTATATTAAGTCCAGAAACCTGTATGGATCATTGTAACAGCTTTTCAATACTTGTTCTTGACTTTTCCCTTCATACGTTTTTTCTCTGGGTTCTTTAAATCTTTAAAGAATGTTCTAGAGAGCTACTGGTGAGATCCGTATATTCTTTGCAAACCTGCTTTGAAAAACATTGTAGTTAAACTGTTGGACTATTCACTTATACAGTTCTTTGCAATATGTCAAACCTCAACCCATTCTTGCTCATAAACACATTAATGCACCTTTTATACCCAGTCATGACCTAAGAGTATCATCTCTTAGCTATACACATGTTTGCCAGTTGAAAAAGTTTGCATTGCCCATGTGCCTACATTTTTTAAATGCGAATGCATTAAATAAGGAATAATACGATTGATACAATACTCTGAGATGATTTGTCAAACATTATTATTGGCAGTTCCTGTTTAAACTGAATCTGGGCAACTCACTTTTAAAACATGAATACCTTGAGCCGTTCAGGTGGTGCAGCGGTAAAACACGCTAACACACCAGAGCTGACATTTCGAAATTGTCGGTTCAAAACTCAGCTCTGCCATCCAACTATACGAACAACGATTGGCTTGTTGTTCAGACAGGGTAGGGAGCCGGATAGGGACCTCATAACTGAGTTGAGGAATAATGCTGATCAGGGTGTGTATCTCTGTACACAAAAGCTGATCAGCATATGAACTCGCCTCGTGCAGGTGAAAAGATGCAGTAAGCTACTGCACACGTCAGATGGGGGGGGGTGTCTGTTCGCTCTCCTCACTCGGGGCGGGGGTCAGCACCAGTAGAGAGGAAGCATAATGCAATTGGGTAAAAACTGGACATGCTAAAGATTGGGAGAAAAGGGAAAAAAATGCATGTAAGTTTGTCCAAAAACAAGCAAATCATGCTTTTGGACTTTGAACAGTAATTCTTAATGTTTAACATTTAAAACAATATTAAAGGGCCGCTCAGGTGGCGCAGCGATAAAACACATGCTAGCACACCAGAACTGACATTTCTAACTCGTCTGCCATCCAGCAGGCTGGGCGGCTACATGAAAAACGATTGGCTTGTTGTTCATACAGGGTGGGAAGCCAGATAGGGACCCCATAACTGATGCAATTATGACCTCTGCTGGCTGATTGTGTTGATCAGGGTGTGGCTCTTCATACACAAAGCTGATCTGCATATGAACTCGCCTTGTGCTGGTGAAAAGATGCAGTCCACACATATCGGAAGGGATGTGTGACAGTCTCGCTCTCCTCAATCAGCAGTGGAGATCAGCATCAGTAGAGAGGAAATGTAATGCAATCGGGTAATTTGATACGAGTAGATTTGGAGAAAAACTGGGAAAAATGCAAAAAAAAGAAAAAACCCTAATAAAGAAATAATAATAATTTTGAAGCATAAATTCAGAGTTTCATGATTCCTGCATATAACATGTTACAGTTTAGTAATAATACTGGCTACTGTTAACTGTTACTCACTTGATTTTAGGTTTTCCAGATTTCCTAATGTACAGAATTGCCCTAATTTACCTGAGGTATTTTAGAATGTCAAAGAGAAGATACTTAAGTAAATAAACTCATCTTAGTTAATGATTCACCATAGCATGATATTAAGAAAGGTAGGCAAATGCAAAATACCATGTTTTTGGTTTTTTGTTGTCTATTAGATTGAAGTGTGTTTTTCATGGTGAATAGTTGATATAACGAGTCTACAGTGTGCAGTTTTCCACATGGCAAAAAGTTCTGTCCATGGCATTTATTTTCACCTAAACAAAGGTTGTTGTTGATCACATTTTACATGAAAGCCTTTAATTATAGCCTACAGTTTTGGCACAAATGTCAACATGACTAGGTGACAGTTCCTATCAGGGATTACGAAGGTATTCACACCACTTGACTTTTTGCACACTTTGTGCATTTTTATTTTAAATATTTTAAATATTTGTTTACATTTACATTCACAAATAAATAAGAAATAGATGAGTGTTAGTAACCACATGTTAGGTCTCAGCTTAAGTGCTTAGTAAAGTTTTTAATCGCCTTTTAAAGGCAGTGAGAGACTCAGATGTTCGGACAGACAATAGAAGTTCATTCCACCACTTGGGTTTAAGTACAGAAAAGAGACTTGATGCGTGTCTTCCTTGAGTTAGGGGTGGAGGACCAAGGCAAGCGAGACTAGCGGCTTGGAGGTTGAGTGGTACAGAACGGGGTGTGATGAGTTCTTTACTTAGGGGGGTATTCTATCTCAAAGGAAAGGAAACCCTGAAAATCGTCATTTCAATTCTCTAAGACACTGCCTCCACCTTGATAAATTATGTTGTATAAACTGGAAACCCATAAAAGTCATATGGCGCTTAAGAAGTGACATCAGTGTCTGGAAGGGGCTCACCATCCATTTGTGGTATATACAGACCTCAAGGATCTCAAGTACATCAAGAAGGTCTCATGGCCATTTTTTACCAAATCAGATGGGCTCTTTTCTTTACCATTCTTTCTGGCCTGCATTATAAGATAGCAAGCCAGATGCCTCATCCACCTTTCACACACCTGACCCAGTTCTCCAGACAGAGTCTCCAGGAAGCAGCAGGTGACTTCAGACCTGATAAAAGGGTGTACATCCACCAGCCTATGTCATTACCACAAAATGAAAGCTCATTACCACAGACAATCCTGGAGTCAGTAAGACCTGCAAACTCCTGTCAGAGCACTGTTGTTGGCCGAATGTAAACGCATCCTGCCCTGTTTGTTCCCATTCTAAGATTTCTCAATTACTCCCTGCTCAAACACTGGAGCACCCCCCGAAAGGCCCTGGAAAGTTGTTGTCTGGTCCACATTTAAGTTTTCCTAGTTTCTCGCTTCTCTTTTATAGATATGGCCTTCAAGAGGATATAGTATCAGATTGTGGCCTACAGTTCACCTCCCAAATCTGGAGAGCCCTCATGGAGTGGCTGGGAATTATTCAGTTTGACCTCAGGTCATGACCTTGAATAGAATGGAAAAGTAAAAAGGACAAAATGAGTGGAGTAAGTTTCTGCTATGGGTCGAGTATTCCCAAAACAAATGCCCTTTTAATTCTTCATCTGCTCTTACTCCCTTTTAGTGTTTTCTGAGATACCAGCTGCCTCCAACTCTTTTTTAAATTATTTACACTCAAAAAAAGAAGTACTACTTTCGCTTGTTGCTGATTGGTAATCCAAAACAGGATTTTTCAAGCCAAAAAAATGGGTCACAGATAAAAATAAGTAAATAAAGAATGTTACATCAGTTTATAATAATAATACATTCAACTTACATAGCGCCTTTCATAGTACCCAAGGACGCTTTACATAGGAATCATAATCACAAACAAGATCAAACAGAAACAAAAGAAGACGAGTGAAAGTGCTGAGTAAACAAGATGTTTAAGAAGAGATTGAAACACAGCAACACTAAATCTACCACCCAAGGTGGTCAACCTAAACCTAGGAGCAACCAGGAGACCAGCATCAGATGACCTTAACGTGCAGGGAAGGACATAGCGGTGTGATCTTGTAAATCACAGTGGGACCAGATTGTACAGAGAAAGATGTATTGTTTGTGTTGCCTCTGGGTCGCATAAAAATCATGGGCAAAATGTGAAATGAAAACAAAATTGGTAAAAATTCTGATCCAAAGACCACTTTTCTTGTACCTTTAGTGTTTATTATTTTACCAGATAAGAAAACACAGAAAAACAACCATAAAATTATAAATACACAATATCCAGAAGTGGCGTGACCACATTCTTTTGACCCATGCCCTACAAAGGAATCCGCACTGGAAGCAGGCTCCATCAGTAATAAAGTGATTGCTCTACTACTTGTTAAATGCTGCCCTGCTCTTCTTTGTTTTATCTCTCTTTTGTGAAAACATGAGTGATAACATACCATTGGACCATGTACCTAGTGTTGTGATAAATAGTTTTAACTGGGTGTGTGTTGCCTGGGTGTGTCTGGGTGTGACCACCCCACACCTCATTGAGTTTTTCGATATATGTTGGGCATAGCATACCTGACTTATGACCCTATGGGGCGAGCTTCTCTTTCCTGGGCGAGTGTGTGGCGTGTGATACCCCTTAATCCACTAATGTGTTTGTTTATCTGTTTTATTGCCTCTCCACTTTGGGTTGATCCCTCTGTTTCTTTCATTAATTGCTGTTTGTACACCTTTTATTTTGTAGTTTTATTTTTTGTTTGAGATTTATTAGCAACAGTATTGTTCTGCTTTGGTTAAGCATCCAGCATATTGTGTTAATCTTCCCCGTTCTCAGAGGTATGGAGCTACACCTGCTGCCTTGTTAAACCAGTTACTAAAGAAAAAAATTATATTTAGAAAAATTTGTTTATCAAAATCCAAAAGTAGGCAGCTCAGGTGGCGCAGCGGTAAAAACACACGCTGGAACCAGAGCTAGGATCTTGAATACATCGTATCGAGTCTCAGCTCTGCCTACCGGCTGGGCTGAGCAGCCACATGAAGAACGATTGGCCTGTTGTTCAGATAGGGGTGGGATTGAGCCAGATAGGGTCTCTCTCATAACTAATGCAATTACGACCTGTGCTGGCTGATTGATGGTGCCTGCACAAAGATGGGAAAAGAGTGCGCTGATCAGGATGTGTCTCTCCATACTCAGTGCTGAGCTGCACTGCACTCGTCAAAGTGTAGATGACAAGATGCATACGGCATGCTGCCCACCTGTCGGAGGAGACATGGGTCAGCTTTGTTCTTCTCAATCAGAGCGGGGATCGGCATTTATGGAGAGGAAGCATGATGCAATCTGGCAATTGGACGTGCTAAAAGGGAGAAATAGTGAAGAAAATGGATAAACAATATATATATATATATATATATATATATATATATATATATATATATATATATATATATATATATATAAAATCCAAAAGTAGGTCAAATGAAAAGCTTAAAATGGGACACCATAAAATAAATAATAAATTAGCGTTTCAGTATTTCATCTAAATAAGGTTTCATGTGTGTCATGTTTAAACTCACTCAATTTCATGCTGTTAAATACATAAAGGAATGCAAACTTTTACACAGCTTCACATGACAAATGAAAACAAAAAAATTTGAAAAAAAACTAAAATAACATATCAATTCTTGGTGAAACACGTGTTTTCTTTGGCAAGTTGGCATGAAAGGTGCATCGGGTGCATTACCAGTTAAAGTCTCTTGATGCATGCTTAATAATCCAGGTATACAAATCCACAAAGTTGAAGTTGAAATCCACGTTTCGTCACTCATCCAAGTGACTTCTTTAGTCTGAGCTGGTGGTACCTAATCTTATATGCAATGGAACTGGTGATCATGTCCATATGCAAATCACAATGACCATTAATTACAATGGCCATGTGTGCCTTTCACATATGATTTGGGTATAGCTCCTATTACGGCGTTGTAAGATGGTGAGAGATATGCTCTCAGGCCCCCTCTCGGTTCAGAGATGGTCGTTCCCTCTTCACATAGATGGCCTCTTTGACTCATCGTTCAAACCAGCGTTCCTCCTTGTCAGGGATCTGCACATCTTTATCATAAAATGAGTGGCTGCTGGCTTGCAGGTGAGTGTAAACAGCCCTGGCCAGAAGAGGTCGATCTTCTATGTTGGGCCATCCGTTTCACCAGTGGCTGTTTAGTTTCCCCAATGTGCAATTTTTCTGGCACCTAACAGCATACCCTACATTACTCTGTTTGTGTCGAGGGACCCGGTCCTTGGGGGGGAACTAATTTCTGTCGTAGCGTGTTTTGGGGTTTGAAAGCAACTGAAACGTGGTGTTTGGAAAATATCCGTCTCAATTGTTTTGCTACTACTGCATTTTGATAAATTACTTTAGTATTACAAACACTTAACCAGCTTTTTTCCTGTGGGTTTAATCAAAACCTAGCCTCCCCTTTGCCACAAAGTAAAAGTGGACATTTGAAAAATGAAATGTAAATGTAATGGAAAATGTACTGTAAATGGCTACAAATAAACCAAATACTGAAGCATTTAAGGTTTGCTGTTTTTTGGCACTGTCTTTCATTATTCATTCATTTTAAACTGTCAACACTATAATTTATAGTTCCTCATTTACCTTTGGTGTACTTGGAATATGTCCAGTGTAATCAACCATGATGAGGAACCTGTGCTTTTATTTCCTGAAAAACAAGCCATGTCAGTAAAGGTCATTTAAACTGTAGTCTTTAATGACAGACTGAAGCGGGTGTGGATTTTTTATGTGATTTCGAAATAAAATAGATCAAGTAAGGTAACATTTGAATTAGTCATTTATTTATTCACTGTCTATTTTACCACCACTTTATTCTGGTAGCAATTCACTGGGCAAGTTAGGAAACACCCCGGACAGGTTGCCAGTCCATCACTGGGCAAACACACATCTTTTTGTTGTTAATTGTATCTCCAATTAACCTGACTGCATGTCTTCGGCAGGAAACCAGAGCTCCCGGAGGAAACCCACACAGACACTGGGTGAACATGGAACATGCAACCCTAAGCCTAACCCCACACAGAAAGGACCCAGATCACTCCACATGAAAACTGAACTCAGGACCTTGTTGTTGTAAGGCAACAGTGCTACCCAATGAGCCACTGTGCCACCCTGATTTAAATTATTCCAGAACTAAGAGACTCCATTGCTATAACTATCACCTATCAGTAAACTAGAAAAAAAGAAATATGCAGAGAACATATGTATAAAAAGTATAGAAAAAGTTTATTAGCTCCACATTATATATACATTAACTTTACAATAGTCTTTTTTATTTGTAATGATCCCACAGAGAATACTAAAATAAACACGCACATACACACACACACACACCTCAGAAGAAAACAAGCTCAGGTATGGGTTGTAAGAGCAAAAGTAAAGCCCTTTACCCAGCTCTGCTTGAAGGGCATGTCTGCTTGAAGGGCATGTACTTGAACACTTTGCCAAATTACATATTTAATAACAAACAGATAAACTGACTAAGTACAAGTGACCTTTGATTCAGATATAAACCGCAGTACAAACAGGCATTTAGTTCATAATTGTAGTGCGAGTATATTTTTATTTAATGTTACTTTCTTTATATTGTCTTTGCCCTTATATGAATAAAAAGTAACTGAAATAAAATAAAATTTGCTTACTTGCACTTTTAATCGTGTCCCTTCACACAGTAAAACCGGATTTTCTCCCAATTAAAAGATTATAAAAGATAATGTATAATTTACACACTACTGTAGAATGTTCTGTGTGAACAAACTCTCAAGCAAGGTTTGGGGTAAAAAAAAAAAGTTATGGTTAAACAGAAAAAAAGTATCCCATCTGGATTACATTTATACATGGCTTTATGGACTGCAGATTAAAATTTATATTTGGCTACCTCTGGTAGGAGACTAAAGCTGGAAATGCTGGATCCTTAAACATGACAATGACCCAAAATATTCACATAATTAGTCATTGCCAACCCAGCCTGTGGGGCAAGCGGAAAATTTATGAGGACCCATCTCAAGAACTACAGAGACTACATAAAATGATATGGCCCTTCACCAGTCTTCACAGAGACACAACTGAATTATGCAAACATTTTAACAGTATTTGCTACATCAATTAGCTCACAAGCCTTAGTTCTTATGCACATGCATTGTCAACAGGTGATTGTAATCATGGTTTGATACAAAAGCAGCATCCAGGAAAGGCTGAGTCTTTGATGAGCAAAGATGATCAGATGATCTCCAGTTTGTCAACAAATGTGTGAGAAAATGATTGAAATGTTTAAAAACAATGTACCTCAAAGAAAGATTGGAAGGGATTTGCATATTTCTCCCTCTGCAGTGCATATTAATATCATTAAATGATATTAAGTGCATAAAGGCCAAGGGTGCAAGCACCTCTGAGTACAATTAACAATTATGTTATGTATGTTACAGTTATCATGTTATGTTGTGTCTCTTCTGTTTTGTTTTGCATTTGTTCCTTGTCAAAAAAAAAAACTTTTTGCAGCCCTTCAATTACTATCATACAGCTCTATGACTGAATTATATTCTGCCTTTAAATTAGTTTTTGTAAATACATGCAGATGTAAAACCTTGCACAAAACTTTAAAAAAACATTTTTACAGCAATTTTCCCGAACAGAGCACTGCAGCAAACTGACACATATTTCTTTCTGTGGTTTGGCAAATACATATGTGTACAGTGTATCACAAAAGTGAGTACACCCCTCACATTTCTGCAGATATTTAAGTATATCTTTTCATGGGACAACACTGACAAAATGACACTTTGACACAATGAAAAGTAGTCTGTGTGCAGCTTATATAACAGTGTAAATTTATTCTTCCCTCAAAATAACTCAATATACAGCCATTAATGTCTAAACCACCGGCAACAAAAGTGAGTACACCCCTAAGAGACTACACCCCTAAATGTCCAAATTGAGCACTGCTTGTCATTTTCCCTCCAAAATGTCATGTGATTTGTTAGTGTTACTAGGTCTCAGGTGTGCATAGGGAGCAGGTGTGTTCAATTTAGTAGTACAGCTCTCACACTCTCTCATACTGGTCACTGAATGTTCCAACATGGCACCTCATGGCAAAGAACTCTCTGAGGATCTTAAAAGACGAATTGTTGCGCTACATGAAGATGGCCAAGGCTACAAGAAGATTGCCAACACCCTGAAACTGAGCTGCAGCACAGTGGCCAAGATCATCCAGCGTTTTAAAAGAGCAGGGTCCACTCAGAACAGACCTCGCGTTGGTCGTCCAAAGAAGCTGAGTGCACGTGCTCAGCGTCACATCCAACTGCTGTCTTTGAAAGATAGGCGCAGGAGTGCTGTCAGCATTGCTGCAGAGATTGAAAAGGTGGGGGGTCAGCCTGTCAGTGCTCAGACCATACGCCGCACACTACATCAAATTGGTCTGCATGGCTGTCACCCCAGAAGGAAGCCTCTTCTGAAGTCTCTACACAAGAAAGCCCGCAAACAGTTTGCTGAAGACATGTCAACAAAGTACATGGATTACTGGAACCATGTCCTATGGTCTGATGAGACCAAGATTAATTTGTTTGGTTCAGATGGTCTCAAGCATGTGTGGCGGCAATCAGGTGAGGAGTACAAAGATAAGTGTGTCATGCCTACAGTCAAGCATGGTGGTGGGAATGCCATGGTCTGGGGCTGCATGAGTGCAGCAGGTGTTGGGGAGTTACATTTCATTGAGGGACACATGAACTCCAATATGTACTGTGAAATACTGAGCAGAGCATGATCCCCTCCCTCCGGAAACTGGGTCGCAGGGCAGTGTTCCAGCATGATAATGACCCCAAACACACCTCTAAGACGACCACTGCTTTACTGAAGAGGCTGAGGGTAAAGGTGATGGACTGGCCAAGCATGTCTCCAGACCTAAACCCAATAGAACATCTTTGGGGCATCCTCAAGCGGAAGGTGGAGGAGTGCAAAGTCTCGAATATCCGCCAGCTCCGTGATGTCGTCATGGAGGAGTGGAAAAGCATTCCAGTGGCAACCTGTGAAGCTCTGGTAAACTCCATGCCCAGGAGAGTTAAGGCAGTTCTGGGAAATAATGGTGGCCACACAAAATATTGACACTTCAGGAACTTTCACTAAGGGGTGTACTCACTTTTGTTGCCGGTGGTTTAGACATTAATGGCTGTATATTGAGTTATTTTGAGGGAAGAATAAATTTACACTGTTATATAAGCTGCACACAGACTACTTTTCATTGTGTCAAAGTGTCATTTTGTCAGTGTTGTCTCATGAAAAGATATACTTAAATATCTGCAGAAATGTGAGGGGTGTACTCACTTTTGTGATACACTGTACATTTAAACACAGATGAAATATAAAATAGTGCAAAATGTCAAACAATCAAACCAAATATATTGTTTCACAAAATCTGATTTGAAAATATATACACACTTGTAATGCCCACAATCAGTTCTGCTAGCCATCAGATGCACACCAAGCTGATTTCACAGTGATTCATTTAATGCTGAAACTAATGACTCAGCCATTTGTGAGCCAAAATTACTGAGCCACTTCTCCTTTCACACAGGAATCATGGGCTGTTTTTGTGCTTCTTGCCTCACCACCTGTAACATTAAGAATCTGAATTAACAATGAACACTTTTTCATTTTTACCAATATTAACTCTAGCAACAAGCAGTATTAAGTTTACTGCCACTGTCTAAAAATGTGTTTTCTACAATAGTAGTTGCACTAATTAAAATTAATAAAATATTTACAACAAAAATCAGAAAAACTTTTGACTTTGTCAATATACATCCATTCCTGTTTTTCAGGCCTGTAACACTGTAACTGTAAAGCATTTACCACTTTGTAATGTTAACACTCCTTTTCATAACACTTCAAATTTGTTTTGGCACCGAGGATACCAAGCAATGAAGTTTTTCAAGTGTTATTTTCCCATTCTATCTTGTGTGCAACAGTACGAGGTTGTCATTTTCACATTTTTCATTTCACCACACATTTCCTTAAAGGGGACAGGTCAGTACTGCAGGCAGGTCAGTCCAGTACCCGTACACTATTTTTCTGCAGCCATGCCTTTGTAATGCATACTACTTTTGTACTAAATCATGATTACAATCACCTGTTGACATCCCCTGTTTGAAATCACATTACTATTTTTTTTACCTCACTACTAGGTTACATTGCTTTCATCATAACTATTGTTAAAATGTACTGCAGGCCTGTTAAAATGAAGTTGACCAGTCGAAAGATTAAATATCTTGGGTTCATACTGACTGCAATGAAATTAAGTCAAAGTAAATGTAAGAAACACAGCTGTTTTAATTAATTAATTTATTTATTTATTTATTCATTTATTTAGTATTTACCATACTGTCCCATCTTTTTCTGATTTGGAGTTGTAGTTAGTTGTTGATTTATTTAAAAGCTGTAATACATTGCAAACATTATAACAACAAGATATTTCATGTTTTACCTCATGATTTTTTTTGTAAATATTTCATGTTTGATGCCTACAACAAATTACTAATACAATGGGACATGGTCATGTTTACCATTAAATATCCTTGCGAATTATCTATTGTTTGGGGGCTAAAGATACCAACTGATCCAGTGTTCAAAGGACTTTTGCAAGGTATGTAATTCTTCAAATATGCAACAAAACAGGTTAAATTTGGCCCTTCATAATGCAGAACAAATGAACTAAAGACAGGCCTGGAATCTATAATTACAAAGCCCATGTTGAATGTGACTTAGCGTGGCATTTTGTATGGGCATGCCTGAAAATAGACATTTTTATTGTCTATATAGTCTAGTCAGTCTAAGTTGTTCTGAAGTCTGTAAATAACGTTTAGTGTTAATGGTGCTCTCACAAAGCAATGCCATGAACACCAATATACGTACTTCCATACCATTAAAAGATCCTGGCTTTTTTATGAATTCTCTCCCAATTTAGTTTGGTCAATTTGTCTTCCACTGCTGGGGGATCTCTGATTTGCAGTCAAGGTGGGTATATTGCTGCTCACGCCTCCTCCGACCCGCGCGCAGCCCTTTGTGGAACCCTTTTTCACCTATGCACTCTGCATAGGCGCCTCTCTATCTGCCAATCTGGGTCCTTACACAGCGTTTGAAGACCCCACCCACATAGTCCAGTCATCCCGCCCTAGCAGAACCGTGCCTGCTGCAGGCACTGCCAATTATGCCCGCTAGATGGTGCCCAGCCGCCCGAAGGCAAAACCGAGTTTCGAACTGAGGAGTTCAGAATCTCGGTACTGGTGTGGTAGTGGAATATCCCGCTGCGCCACCTGGGTGCCCTGAAAGATCCTGGCTTTTAAACTGCACACTTATAATCTGTATGGTATTTATTTTCTTTGGCAGAAAGACACAACATACATTATTTTCATAACCTTGAGCCCAATAAGTCTTCTGTTGTTGTAGACATTGTTTAAAAAAATTTAGTTGACAATGTGCTCTATTAATAAAAACCCCAGCGTCAGTACTTGGTTCAGCATACTTTTGGCCTTGATGACCTGTAATAAGCATTTTTTGAAAGTGCTAACAAGCTTATGACACCACTCTTGTGGAATCTTTGGCCATTCTTCTGATGCAAAAGCTTCTATCTCATTGCAGTTTGTTGGCTTTTGTGATGCAACTGCTTTCTTTAAATACCACCAGTAATTTTATATAGGATGTAAATCTGGACACTGAGACGACACTCCAAAATATCCCAGGACTGATTTCTTTGATTGATCCAATTGATATATAATTGATATATGATTGATTATATATATATATATATATATAGAGAGAGAGAGAGAGAGAGAGAGAGAGAGAGAGAGAGAGAGAGAGATTTGTGCTAATTTATTAAAAATAAAAATGTAACGTATCATATGTACACAAGTGCGCACACCCTTTGATTTGACACCCAAAAATGAGCTAAGGTGCATTTTTTTTCACTGATACTGCTTGACATGTTTCTGCAATTTAATTGGAGTCCACCTGTGGCAAATTCAATTGATTGGACATGACTGGGCATTGCCAACACCTGCCTAAATAAGGTCCTGCATATCAGAGCAAACTCAAAAACAGATTGTGTCAAGGCATAGATCTGGAGAAGGGTACAAAAAATTGCTGTAGCTTTACAGGTCCCAAATAGCACAGTGGCCACCATCCTTTGTGATTGGAAGAAGTTTGGAACCACCAAAAATCTTCCTAGACCTGTCTACCCGGCCAAACTGAGCGATCGCGGTAGAAGGGCCTTGGCCAGGGAGGTGAGCAGGAACCCGAGGGTCACTCTGACAAAGCTCCAGCGTATCCCTGTGGAGATGGGAGAACCTATCAGAAGATCAACCATCCAGGCAGCACTCCACAAATCATGCCTTTATAGAAGGCATAACAAAAGCCACATGAAAGCCTGCTTGGAGTTTGCCAAAAGGCACCTAGAGGATTCTCAAACCATGAGTAACAAAATTCTCTGGTCTAATGAAACCTAAATTGAACTTTTTGGCCTGAATACCAAGCCAAACGACCAGACACCGCTCATCACCTGGCTAATGCCATCCCTACAGTGAATCATGGCGGTGGCAGCATCATGATGTGAGGATGTTTTTCAGCAGCAGGACCGGGGCGACTAGGCCTGATTGAGGGAAAGATAAATGCAGCCAAGTACACTGAGATTCTTGAAGAAAACCTGCTCCAGAGCGCTCTGGACTTTAGACTGGGGCGAAGGTTCACCTTCCAACATGACAACGACCCGAAGCACACAGCCATGAGAACAAAGGAGTGGCTTCGGAGAAAGTCTGTGAATGTCCTTGAGATGGGCCTCTCAAGAGCCCAGACCTGAATCCAATCAAACATCTGTGGAAGGAGCTGAAAATGGCTGTGTACCGACGCTCCCCATCCAACCTGACGGAGCTTGCAAGGATATGCCAAGAGGAATGGGCAAAAATGTCCAGAAACAAGTGTGCCAAGCTTGCAGCTTCTTTTCCAAGATGCCCTGAAGCTGTAATTGCTGCCAAAGGTGCATCAACCAAGTATAAGGCTGAGAATGTAAATAAACCATTTTTTACAGTAAAATAAAACATGCATATTTTCTAAACCTGTTTTCACTCGTAATTATTGGTGATTGTGTGTAGATGTTTGAGGCAAAAAATGAACTCAATCTATATTAGAATGAGTCTGTAATGTAATAAAACGTGGAGAACGTGAAAGGGGTGTGCAGACATTCCGGCTTGAATGTATAATAGCATTTACTAGAACTCCTAGCCAACACCTAGCCAAGTCTTTTGCAGTAGCACAAGGGTTTTCTTTGTTGTCCTAATGAAATTTCTGAGAAGAAAAGTCTGGGCTCTCTCCCATGGCCAAGCAAGTTTGCTGTTGTGCCACATGTTCCAGCTTCTTGGATTTCACCACAGCTGCAACACACCATAAACACATCTCTGGGTAGTGCCCCCCAGTGTGCAGTCTGGCTGACCGCTTCTTTTTTCACCTGCACAAGGCAGGTTCATATGGAGATCTGTATTGTACATGAAGAGTCACACACCAATCTCTATTATTCCTCATGATTGTTTGCAACAGTTATGAGAAATCCCTCCAGCCCTCCCACCCCCAGGCAAGCCAATAATTGTCCGTAAAGGTGTCCAAACGGCCAATAGTGAGGCCAGCACAATTTTATTTTTTGTTGGGAAATCACCCAGTGTTTTGCAGCCTTTTATCAGAACAGACGTCACATGTGGACCCACGTTGGATTAGAGCCGTGCCAGCTGGTGAGGTGGGGTGCTGCTTGTTAATTGCTATGCCCGGTTTCTTCTTAGTGTCCTATCATTACTCTTTTTCAGAGAACTGTGTTGTTGCAGGATCTCAGAGTTGCTTGCTATATTGTGACTACCAGTTTACATTTCTGATCTGTTGTGTCTGTTCTGTGCTATTGGCAAACACTTTATGTTTTCCCATTACCTTTTTGTGTGGGTTTTTAGCCAGAGAATGATTTAACCTTGGCTAAGCATCCTGCAAATGAGCTTCATTTTTAATTATTGCAGGTGTGGGGCTACACCTGGCACCTCAATGACAAGGTGCAATCCTCCCCATTACAACTATGTCCTGTAAATGGTAAAACACTTTTCTATAATAGATTGAGTTCATTTTTTGCCTCAAACATCTACACACAATCACCAATAATTACACTGATCAGTCATAACATTAAAACCACCTCCTTGTTTCTACACTTACTGTCTATTTTATCAGCTCCACTTACCATATAGAAGCACTTTGTAGTTCTACAATTACTGACTGTAGTCTATCTGTTTCTCTGCATGCTTCGTTATCCCCCTTTCATGCTGTTCTTCAATGGTCAGGACCCCCACAGGACCACTACAGAGTAGGTATTATTTGGGTGGTGGATGATTCTCAGCTCTGCAATGACACTGACATGGTGGTGGTGTGTTAGTGTGTGTTGTGCTGGTATGAGTGGATAAAACACAGCAGCCCTACTGAAGTTTTTAAACACCTCACTGTTACTGCTGGACTGACTGAGAATAGTCCACCAACCAAAAATATTCAGCCAACAGCGCCCCAAAGGGCAGCATCCTGTGACCGCTGATGAAGGTCTAGAAGATGACCAACTCAAACTGCAGCAATGGATGAGCGATCGTCTCTGACTTTACATCTACAAGGTGGACCAACTAGGTAGTAGTGTCTAATAGAGTGGACAGAGAGTGGACACGGTATTTAAAAACTCCAGCAGCGCTGCTGTGTCTGATCCACTCATACCAGCACAACACACACTAACACACCACCACCATGTCAGTGTCACTGCAGTGCTGAGAATCATCCACCACCCAAATAATACCTACTCTGTAGTGGTCCTGTGGGAATCCTGACCATTGAAGAACAGGGTGACAGCAGGTTAAAAAAGTATGTAGCGAAACAGATGTACTACAATTGTAGAACTACAAAGTGCTTCTATATGGTAAGTGGAGCTGACAAAATGGACAGTGAGTGTAGAAACAAGGAGGTGGTTTTAATGTTATGGCTGATCAGTGTATATTTAGTGTATATTGCTTTTGAAAAAGTCTATTACCCTATTTTGCAGTCCATGACACAGCTAGCACATAATTCCTTCAAGAGACATGCAGCCAGCAAACTGTGTCCTTACAAGCTGTAGCTCATTCAATGTCGCTGGCAATTCAACAAGTCAACACTGTCAATTTCATAAGCTAACAAAATGCCCAGGATTGGCTGATCCATCCAATTTGCAGGAGAGACTGAGTTTTTCTTTCTACCCAGACAATGTGGTCAACAAGCTCCCAGTTTTCCAGGGTGAGTGCATGTCCCACTAAGCCACTTCAAAGTCATAAAATGCTATCTATATTATAATAAATAATTGTTTACCCTTTGTGGTGGACAGCAATGTTTTCTAAAAAGAGCAATGGTCACTCCAATCACGATTCCCAGTACCAGTAATAAAGAAGCTCCAACTGCAACACTCCTCTGCGATGGTTTTGGTACCTCCGCTATAAACAAGAATTATTGGCATGTTTAAAGAAAAGAGTATAGTAAAGATAAATGAATAAATATGACCCCAGTTACAAATACAAATATTTGGAATATTGTTTATTATCTGTGTACATTCAATGACTTTTACTAAGAAACCTTAAAATATTTTAAAAAATAATGGCGTGGCGTTGAGTTTAAAAGGCGTTGAGTTTCAAGGTATTTTTTCCAGTAAGGATGTATGGGAAACCTGTTAATGTGTTCCATGGTCCCGTGGAAATGCTTATATTTTAGGCTTAAAATAATGGGGTTGTTTTTGACACTTATACACTGAAAAAAAAAAACACAATCTAAACACACTGAAATAAAAAAGCTGATTCTTAAAATTTAAAAGTGAAACAGTGAGGAAAATACAGCTAAACACAGATACATGTGGAGCTTTCAGAGTGAATCTGATGGGTATTCCATACAAATGCAGTGTCGTCTCATATGTGCACTTTGATGACTAGGGATGTAACGGTTCACCAGAAGACGGTGCACATGTGCCACGATTTGAACCGGTTATTCATTTAAGATGAATCAATATTCACTTTAAACAGCAGAGGGCACTGGCGCTATTCACCTCGCCTGGTTGACGGCACTAACCAGGTAGGGGATTTTCCTGCCAAATTTATTTATGTTAATATACTTTCTTTATTTGTATTTTTTCATTTATTTATATAATGTGGGATTTGTTTTAAAAAATCATTTCAGTTTTTTTCACACAATAAGCATTATTTGGGATAGTTTGTACCTACCTCAGAAATAAAAGGGCATTTATTATTTAGATAAATAAAAGATAAGCACAAATACAGTATTTTTTTTTTTTTTTTTTTAAGAGAAATAATTAAAAGAAACTTTCATAATTTGTCTTTAATTAAATTTTGTTTAAAAAAATTTGTGGGACAAATCGTATTGTGAACCCAGTATCGTGAATCATATCGCATCGTGGGTACGTCCCTAATGATGACGTTTTACCGCACCGCTCAAGCCGAGCACTAAACAAAGTGACTGTTCATTGTTCATTTGAAATTAAATACATTAATTATTAAAAACAAACTGGCTGCTCAGGTGGCGCAGCGGTAAAAGCACACGCTGTTCACCAGAACTGAGATCTCGAATACATCGTATCGAATCCCGGCTCTGCCTGCCGGCTGAGGCTGAGCGGCCACATGAACAAAGATTGGCCTGTTGTTCAGATAGGGGTGGGATTAAGCCGGATGGGTACTCTCTCTCAGACTAGTGTGATTACGACCTCTGCTGGCTGGTTGGTGGCGCCTGCATGGAGATGGGAAAGGAGTGCGGTAGAGGGTGTGGCTCTCCGTACACAGCGCTGTACTGCACTGCGCCAGTCAAGTGTAGGTGATAAGATGTTCGATTGCTGTGCATGTGTCGGAGGGGGCGTGGAGCAGCCTCGTCCTCCCCAATCAGGAGCAGGGACCAGCATTAGTGAGAGGAAGATTGACGGGCAGAAATTGGATGCGCTAATGTGTGAGAAAAAGGGAAAAAAAACAAAAACAAACTGAACACATTGAAAGAAAATGTTGGGTTTAGGGGTACAATTTTCTCGACAAAAATTTTAGGGGATGTTGAGTTACAAGGTATCACTGTATGTTTTATTAATGGATATACAAAAGACAATTATTACAAACATTATACTCACGTGTAGGAGACGGAGCAATAAATGAGCCTGAATCCGGTTCTAAAAAGATTATATATGGTTTATAATTTTAGCATCTACCACTGCTTTATTAATGTGTTTATTAAATTGATATTTAAATCAAATTTAAAAACTTACTTTCATGTGAAACCACGTTCAGCTCAACTGTAGATGTTGAAAGAAATGGACTGAACAAATTACATGTAAAATTCTTCATATCCAACGAAGATGCATTAAGGAGAAGCAGTGAGCAGTTTTCTTTCTCAGACTTGGTGAAGAGTTGGGTTCTATTAATGTAGAATTCGTGAACTTTTTCAGAATTATTCTTCTCACTGTACATATTCACAATATCGTCATCAATTTGCCATACCACTTGATCAGTGTTTTTAGGGCAAGGGCATGGAAGGAGCACATTTTCTCCAACAGTGACATTTATTTTCTGGATGTTTTCTGCAGCATAAATGTCTGAAAAGGTAAGAAATGGCTAGATTGAATACACATACAAACTGCATTTTAAATACGGCTCAGAAGAACTTAATCATTAACTGTTAAAAAAACAACATATCTTAACAGCCTGAGAAAGATGTTAATATATTAAGATGTTAGGATACGTTTACTTCTTTGTTCAGCCTTCTAATGTCATCATTTGACAAGTAGTCTGTTAGTGTAATCTGTCTAGCTCTTTACATTAATACTGTTTTTTTAATATTCTACAACTGTTTGTAATAGTAAATGTATTTAGTAGGACTGAATACACTGAATACACTTTCTGGACAAAGGTATTGGTACACCCCTTTTACAACCCCAAATCAGAAAAAGTTGGGATAGTATGGAAAATGCAAATAATAAAAAAAACAGAGTTTCTTACATTTACTTTGACTTTTATTTCATTGCAAACAGGATGAACCTGAAATATTTCATGTTTTATCTACTCAACTTCATTTCATTTATTATTAAACAAACCATTCCTGCAACAGGCCTGTAACACATTCCAAAAAAAGGTTGGGACAGTAAAGCATTTACCACTTTGTAATGTTGCCATTCCTTTTCATCACACTTAAAAGACGTTTTGGCACCGAGGATACCAAGTGATTTAGTGTTTCAGGTTTTATTTTGTCCCATTCTTCCTGCAAACACGTCTTACGTTGTGCAACAGTACGGCGTTGTCGTTGTCACATTTTTTCATTTCAAAATTCTCCACACATTCTCTATTGGGGACAGGTCAGGACTGCAGGCAGGCCAGTCCAGTACCCATACCCTCTTCTTCCGCAGCCATGCCTTTGTAATGTGTGCAGTATGTGGTTTTGCATTGTCTTGTTGAAAAATGCATGGACGTCCCTGGAAAAGATAACGTCTTGAAGGCAGCATATGTTGCTCTAAGATCTTAATGTACTTTTCTGCATTAATGCTGCCATCACAGAAGTGTAAATGACCTTTGCCAAGGGCACTGACACAGCCCCATACCATGACAGACCCTGGCTTTTGCACTTGTTGCTGATAACAGTCTGGATGGTCCGGAGCACACAGCGTCCATTAAAAAAAAAAAAAAAGACCTGGAATGCTGATTTATCTGACCACAATACACGTTTCCACTGTGTGATGGTCCATCCTAGATGCCTCCAAGCCCGGAGAAGTCGCTTCTGGATGTTAACATAAGGCTTCTTTTTTGCACAGTTAAGTTTTAAGTGGTATTTGTGCATGTAACTCGTATTGAAGTGCTTGACAAAGATTTGCCACAGTAATCCCTCACCCATGTGGTTATATCAGCTATTGTTGAGTGGCGGTTCTTGATGTAGTGCCATCTGAGGGATCAAAGATTACGGGCATTTAGCTTAAGGAGAAATATGGATGCTGCTTTTGTACCAAACCATGATTACAATCACCTGTTGACATCACCTGTTTGAAATCACATAATTCTTTAGTTTTTTCACTTCATTACTAGCCCTAAATTGCCCCGTCCCAACTTTTTTTGGAATGTGTTGCAGGCCTGAAATGCAGGAATGGAGGTATATTAACAAATGAAATGAAGTTGAGCAGACAAAACATGAAATATCTTGAGTTCAAAATGTCTGCAATCAAATAGAAGTCAAAGTAAATGCAAGAAACTCTGCATTTTTATTTTATTTGCATTTTCCATACTGTCCCAACTTCTTCTGATTTGGGGTTGTAATTATTTAATTTATACATTTTGACTGTAATTATTATATTGCTACATAAAAGATATATGTATTTCTTCTGAATGTGTTATTAAAGCACAAATTAACTATCATCAATTTAAAGATATTAGTGAAGATAATAGTGTTAGAAATAATAGTTATACATGATGTTTGTGATTTTGTGAGAATTCACTTCTACATTTGTCTATAATAAACACTTTCTACTGATTAGGGTCGCTATTTTATTCTATTATATATTTTTTGCACATGTAACTGTTTTGTATATATTTGTTCTTTCTTATTGTTATTTTTATTATTTCTCTGTAACTTGCTTTGAAAGTATGAATGTCTTTATTTGTCATGCCAATAAAGCTTCTTTTGAGTTTGAGTGTCTCTCTCTCGCGCTCTGTGTGTGTGTGTGTGTGTGTGTCTCGCTCGCTCGCTCGCTCTCCGCTCTCCGTTTTCAGATTAGAATTTCGACAATAAACAGCTGTTATTATGACTGATTAATTCCCTGTACTGATGGAAGCGGACTGGGTGAATTACAGCCGAACTGCGCAGAAATAAACATATATGTAGCGGCTCCCAGAAGCGCGACTCGGTTCATTTTAAAGAGCTGTTCAATAGAATCGGATCGTTTGCGAACGACCCATCACTATCAGAATATTTTTGACGGCACCCCGGTTGAGAAAGGCTGCTCTAGAGGAGATCTGCATGGAGGAATGGGCCAAAATACCAGCTACAGTGTGTGCAAACCTGGTGAAGACTTACAGGAAACGTTTGACCTCTGTCATTGCCAACAAAGGTTATGTTACAAAGTATTGAGTTGAACTTTTGTTATTGACCAAATACTTATTTTCCACCATAATTTACAAATAAATTCTTTAAAAATCCTACAATGTGATTTCCTGGATTTTTTTTTCTCATTTTGTCTCTCATAGTTGAAGTGTACCTATGATGAAAATTACAGACCTCTCTCATCTTTCTAAGTAGGAAAACTTGCACAATCAGTGGCTGACTAAATACTTTTTGGCCCCACTGTAGTTAGAAACGTGTAGAAGCCTGTCCTAAATATTGAGTTCTGAGTTTTTTTGGCAATAAATCATATTGCCTCCAAATGTGTGGCAATAGTTAGAAAAATGCTTGTATGTATTAGTGAGGTGAGGGTCTGAATTATCTATTATGTGCTCAATCTTAAGACAAGACTAGACTAGAGTCCACAAAACACATGTAAAGAAATCGTTGTTTGGGGTGGGGTGAAACTAGCTGTGTCTGAAGCTTTTTATACAGCATACTTACCCATGAATGACAAAGATAACACCAACACTGTGATAACAAGCCTGTAAAAAAAAAGAAGCTGTAAGTTTTGGTGTTACATTTGGTAAGATGCAAAGATTAAGTTTACAGGTAAAGCGGTTGGCACCACACACATTTCGGAGCATGTGCTAGGTACAGCCCTTCTCTGCCAGGGCAGGGGAATGGAGGAAGATATAAACGAGATTTGGCTAGATTGAATGAAAAGGGAAAATAAAATCAAGGTTGAACTTAAGGCCACAATTCCAAAGGGTATGTTTGAAACAAAAACTACACTGTGTCACCAAAAGTACACCATACCTATAGTGAAGCATGATGGTGGCAGCATCATGCTTTGGGGCTGTTTTTCTACAGCTGGAAATAGGGGGAAAACAAACCAAAGCCTACTTCCACATCAACAAAAGAATGGCTTCACCAGAAAAAGATCAAAGTTTTGGAATGACCCAGCTAAAGCCCATCCCTGAATCCAGTAAAAAATCTGTGGGGTGACCTGAAGAGGGCTCTGCACAAGAGATGCCCTCACAATCTGACATGATTGGAGCGCTTTTGCCAAGTCAAGATGTGCTATGCTGATAGACTCCTACTTACGCTGTCATAAAATCAAAAGGTACTTCAACAAGTATAACTTGTAGGTTTTTTTTTTGTTTCAATTCATTTGTACAGATTATTGGTGTAGAGCAGTGGTTCTCAACCGGGGGGCAATGCCCCTAGGAGGCCCCAGTGAGCCTAGATGGGGGTCCTGTTGCATTTAATTGAGAGTAAAAAGAGTATAAAAAGAATTCTAATTGATGGGACAGGGAAATTAATAGACTATTGGCATAGGAAAACTATCTTGTAATGTCACATCTATCTATTTTATACTACCTATAATCTACATCAGGTCTTTGAGAATGGACACATATTTAATTTGCCGACCACAAAAGTTCAATGGATTACGAACGGTGACTATGAAAAATTCCAATACAGTTGTTGATGCAGATCCTGCTGAAGTGGACCAAGGTGGGGAATCTCCTACGACAAGCTCACCAGAAGTAAACCCACTACATCAACCAAAATCACAAAATACCAAGATACTGTGGTACCTTGAAACTCAACATCTGGGACTGGCGTTGAGTTTAAAAGGCACTAAGTTTCAAGGTATTTTTTCCCAAAGGATGTATGGGAGTGAATCTAAGGTTTATTCCATACAAATGCAGTTTCGTCTCACTTTAATGATGTATTACTGCACCGCTCAAGTCGAGCACTGAACAAAGCGACTGTTTATTGTATATTTAAAATTAAATAAATATTTTTTTTTAAAACAAACTGAACACGTTGAGTTTAAGGGTACAAATTTCTTGACAAAGGGAGTTTCAAAGATTTTGAGTTTAGGGTACATTGAGTTACAAGGTACCACTGTATATACCTTTATCATGGATTCACAAATTTCCCATGAGCAAGAACACAATTCCTTATGTCATCCTTGCTGAAAGCATAAGAATAATATCATGTGAAGGGGGTACGAGAAATTTTTTAAGGGGGTATAAGAGAAAACAAGGTTGAGAGGCGCAAGTGTAGAGGAGGACAGATGCCAGAAGACCAGAATTTTCTCAGAAATCGATTGCCGCAATCAGATTTGCAATATCTCTTGTGGTTCAAAAGTTATCAACACAGAAAGTTGCAACAACAACCGGGAATGTTCCCTGTGATGCACAGCTATTTGACGGCAATTGATTTCTGAGAAAATTCTGGTCCTCTTTGATATGCTACATGACCATCTTCCCATAGGAAAAACTTGCCCTTGATCCAATATGGAGGCTTTCAAGATGGCGGTCATGTTCTGGACATAGCCTAAAAGATAGGCCCCCTCACCCATTACTTGCTGGGGTATTGAGATATGTCATTTTCCCTTTCGTTTCTGAAATAAAAGAGTGTCCTGAGACTATTGACTATATATATATTAGGGCTGTCATTAATTGGATTAATTAATGCGATTAGCGTGTTAAAATTTTAATCGCGATTAAAAAAATTTAATTTTTATTGGGCTTTGTTTGTGCCACTTTAAACAAACGTCACTGTGGTAATTTGCGCTGCTTTAACATAGCTACATTGTGTTTATACTGTATAGCAATAACACGGGTCTTTTTCCAGTTTGCGGTCGTGAGTTTCAAATGACTAGCTGCCGCTGCTACATACTGCGAAATATAGGGTATTGTAAATAATAATTTTTGTTTTCAAAATGCGTGAGACATAACCACTAGACAAAATTACAGTTATTAATTGACACTTTAATATCATCTTTGGTCAAAGCACACCTTTTGTCTCATCAGGCGTCTGCGCACACGAATACATACAGGCAAGATGAGCTCAGACAACTTTATTTCAGAGGAATTTGGATGGAAAGCCCATGGAGTGTACACGTCGTGGAAACATTACAAACACTGGTGTTAAATGGATCGCAATATACTGTAGACGCTTTAACATAGTTAACCATGTGGGTCGACATGACGTTATACTTGTTGAAGAAATGGTTCATTGTAGTACCCTGAGCGCCTGTTTCCAGTGGCAAAGTTACGAACAGGAAAAGATCCTCACTTTTGCCAGATAATGTGAACAGACTTGTCATTTTAAATAACTGGCCGAAAGATGGGTAACTGTTAACAACTCTATATAGACATTTACTGACTTTCTAAAAATAATTTAGATTTAGTAATTTTATCATAACTGTATTTTTTTATTGGTAAACATTTTCTTGCAATATAAATGTGCATAACTATTCAGATTTTGCTTAGTTACTTTTGCAGTCGATTAATCACGATTAATTTGGTTCTTTAATTGCAATTTATATATATATATATATATATATATATATATATATATATATATATATATATATATATACCAATCAGCCATAACATTAAAACCACCTCCTTGTTTCTACACACATTGTCCATTTTATCGGCTTCATTTACGATATAGGAGCACTTTGTAGTTCTACAATTACTGACTGTAGTCCATCTGTTTCTCTGCATGCTTTGTTAGCCCCCTTTCACCCTGTTCTTCAATGGTCAGAACCCCCACAGGACCACTACAGAGTAGGTATTATTTGGGTGGTGGATCATTCTCAGTATGAGTGGATCAGACACAGCAGCGCTGCTAGAGTTTTTAAACACCTCACTGTCACTGCTGGACTGAGAAAAGTCCACCAACCAAAAAAATATCCAGCCAACAGCGGCCCATAGGCAGCATCCTGTGACCACTGATGAAGGTCTAGAAGATGACCAACTCAAAGAGCAGCAATAGATGAGCAATCGTCTCTGACTTTACATTTACAAGGTGGACCAACTAGGTAGGAGTGTCTAATAGAGTGGACAGTGAGTGGACACGGTATTTAAAAACTTCAGCAGCGCTGCTGTGTCTGATCCACTCATACCAGCACAACACACACTAACACACCACCACCATGTCATTGTCACTGCAGTGCTGAGAATCATCCACCACTTAAATAATACCTGCTCTGTAGTGGTCCTGTGGGGGTCCTGACTATTGAAGAACAGGGTGAGAGCAGGTTAAAAAAGTATGTAGAGAAACAGATGGACTACAGTCAGTAATTGTAGAACTACAAAGTGCTTCTATATGGTAAGTGGAGCTGATAAAATGGACAGTAAGTGTAGAAACAAGGAAATATAATATATATATACATAAAAGTGGCATGTGTTCAACAGGAAAGACGAGTCCCTAGACCCCTGGACATGAGCTGGTAACAGCAACACTGACCTACTTCAGACCTCGCACTACGACTCCATTGAGGAATTTGTACACTTCCTTATTTTCTTCTGACCGATACATTAAGCTTGCTGTATTACAATGTTTCGATAACACTTGTAAATAATCCCTTTTCGATCAGTACATACATGAGTTTGTTTTTGGTTCAGTCAGTTCTGATTCTTTCATTTCGAAACGTCTGAAACGCGTAATCACTTTCACTTCAACGCGCATGTTATAACAGCATGGTGAAATGTAAATACATAAGCACGTTAGTATAAATTGAGAATATGAAAAGTTAAATACCTTGAAGGCATCATGATAGCGGCTCAACACAGCAGTGAAAGTAGACGACGAACTGTGGCTTTGTATTCATGTGCTTTCACTCACGCGCTTTCACCCACGCTTTCCCTCTCCCTCTCTGTGTGTGTGTGTGTGTGTTATTCAATATCTGCGCTTACTGAGGTAAAAACGGCAACCCAGTCACCATCAAAATATTTCTTTTCGCTTCCAAAACGTTATGAAGATCGAGCATTAATTCCACTTACCCCCTTGAGTCATAATTGTCATAGCCAAACCCATATATTTATTTGTTTTTATTATTGTATTATTGTAATCGTTTTATCTTGGTCCGAGTCGAGTCATGAGTCTTTAGGCTAGAGTCCGAGTCGAGTCACGAGTCTTTAGGCTCGAGTCCGATTCGAGTCACGAGTCTTTAGGCTAGAGTCAGAGTCGAGTCACGAGTCTTTAGGCTAGAGTCCGATTCGAGTCACGAGTCTTTAGGCTAGAGTCAGAGTCGAGTCACGAGTCTTTAGGCTAGAGTCCGATTCGAGTCACGAGTCTTTAGGCTAGAGTCCGAGTCGAGTCATGAGTCTTTAGGCTAGAGTCCGAGTCGAGTCACGAGTCTTTAGGCTCGAGTCCGATTCGAGTCACGAGTCTTTAGGCTAGAGTCAGAGTCGAGTCACGAGTCTTTAGGCTAGAGTCCGATTCGAGTCACGAGTCTTTAGGCTAGAGTCCGAGTCGAGTCACGAGTCTTTAGGTTAGAGTCCGAGTCGAGTCACAAGTCTTTAGGCTAGAGTCTGAGTCAAGTCACAAGTCTTTAGGCTAGACCCTGGCTTTTGGACTGCATCTGGAATACTGATTAGTCTGACCCAGAGATGTTTACAAGTCACAAAACACGAGTCCGAGTCAAGTCATGAGTCTTTAGGCTAGAGTCTGAGTCGAGTCACGAGTCTTTAGGCTAGAGTCCGAGTCAAGTCACGAGTCTTTAGGCTAGAGTCAGAGTCAGGTCACGAGTCTTTAGGCTAGAGTCCGAGTTAGTCATGAGTCTTTAGGCTAGAGTCCAAGTCACAAATCTTTAGGCTAGAGTCCGAGTCGAGTCACGAATCTTTAGGCTAGAGTCGGAGTCAAGTCACAAGTCTTTAGGCTAGAGTCCGAGTCGAGTCACGAGTCTTTAGGCTAGAGTCCAAGTCGAGTCACGAGTCTTTAGGCTAGAGTCCGAGTTAGTCATGAGTCTTTAGGCTAGAGTCCAAGTCACGAGTCTTTAGGCTAGAGTCCGAGTCAAGTCACAAGTCTTTAGGCTAGACCCTGGCTTTTGGACTGGATCTGGAGTACTGATTAGTCTGACCCAGAGATGTTTACAAGTCACAAAACACGAGTCCGAGTCAAGTCATGAGTCTTTAGGCTAGAGTCTGAGTCGAGTCACGAGTCTTTAGGCTAGAGTCCGAGTCAAGTCACGAGTCTTTAGGCTAGAGTCTGAGTCGAGTCACGAGTCTTTAGGCTAGAGTCACGAGTCGAGTCACGAGTCTTTAGGCTAGAGTCAGAGTCAAAACACAAGTCTTTAGGCCAAAGTCCAAGTCAAGTCACGAGTCTTTAGACTAGAGTCCGAGTCAAGTCACGAGTCTTTAGGCTAGAGTCCGAG
This sequence comes from Trichomycterus rosablanca, assembly GCF_030014385.1. Taxonomy (NCBI): domain Eukaryota; kingdom Metazoa; phylum Chordata; class Actinopteri; order Siluriformes; family Trichomycteridae; genus Trichomycterus; species Trichomycterus rosablanca. The sequence continues at coordinate 19,398,238 of NC_085999.1, forward strand.
TCAAGTCACGAGTCTTTAGGCTAGAGTCCGAGTCAAGTCACAAGTCTTTAGGCTAGAGTCCGAGTCGAGTCACGAGTCTTCAGGCTAGAGTCAGAGTCAAGTCACAAGTCTTTAGGCTAGAGTCAGAGTCAAGTCACAAGTCTTTAGGCTAGACCCTGGCTTTTGGACTGGATCTGGAATACTGATTAGTCTGACCAAGAGATGTTTACAAGTCACAAAACACGAGTCCGAGTCAAGTCACGAGTCTTTAGGCTAGAGTCCGAGTCATGTCACGAGTCTTTAGGCTAGAGTCCGAGTCAAGTCACAAGTCTTTAGACTAGAGTCCAAGTCAAATCACAAATCTTTAGGCTAGAGTCCGAGTCAAGTCACAAGTCTTTAGGCTAGAGTCCGAGTCGAGTCACGAGTCTTTAGGCTAGAGTCCGAGTTAGTCATGAGTCTTTAGGCTAGAGTCCAAGTCAAGTCACAAGTCTTTAGGCTAGAGTCCGAGTCGAGTCACGAGTCTTTAGGCTAGAGTCCGGGTCAAGTCACAAGTCTTTAGGGTAAAGTCCGAGTCAAGTCACGAGTCGCAAGTACACAAGTACCAGGTGTACAAGGAATTTATTTTGGTGTCAACATATAAACATCTAATTAAATAATAGAAAATTGTACTATATATAAACATAGAATAAAAAAGTACACTGCCGGACTTCAAGTATAAAAAAATTGTGCAATAGATATTTCAAGTAAAAAGGTGCAAATGTGCGTACGAAAGAATGTGGAAGGCACGTGTGATGTGCAGCATATTTGTTGAAGTCCATGTGCGATTATTAAAGTAGAGGAATGTGGGCATAGTCCTTCTTAAGTATGGTGATGACCTGTGGAAAGAAGAAAGTATAAAAGTCAATATAATATAGACAAAAAAAATATATATATATATATATATACAGTATATACAGTGTATCACGAAAGTGAGTACACCCCTCACATTTCTGCAAATATTTCATTATATCTTTTCATGGGACAACACTATAGACATGAAACTTGGATATAACTTAGAGTAGTCAGTGTACAGCTTGTATAGCAGTGTAGATTTACTGTCTTCTGAAAATAACTCAACACACAGCCATTAATGTCTAAATAGCTGGAAACATAAGTGAGTACACCCCACAGTGAACATGTCCAAATTGTGCCCAAATGTGTCGTTGTCCCTCCCTGGTGTCATGTGTCAAGGTCCCAGGTGTAAATGGGGAGCAGGGCTGTTAAATTTGGTGTTTTGGGTACAATTCTCTCATACTGGCCACTGGATATTCAACATGGCACCTCATGGCAAAGAACTCTCTGAGGATGTGAGAAATAGAATTGTTGCTCTCCACAAAGATGGCCTGGGCTATAAGAAGATTGCTAACACCCTGAAACTGAGCTACAGCATGGTGGCCAAGGTCATACAGCGGTTTTCCAGGACAGGTTCCACTCGGAACAGGCTTCGCCAGGGTCGACCAAAGAAGTTGAGTCCACGTGTTCGGCGTCATATCCAGAGGTTGGCTTTAAAAAATAGACACATGAGTGCTGCCAGCATTGCTACAGAGGTTGAAGACGTGGGAGGTCAGCCTGTCAGTGCTCAGACCATACGCCGCACACTGCATCAACTCGGTCTGCATGGTCGTCATCCCAGAAGGAAGCTGACGCACAAGAAAGCCAGCAAACAGTTTGCTGAAGACAAGCAGTCCAAGAACATGGATTACTGGAATGCCCTGTGGTCTGACGAGACCAAGATAAACTTGTTTGGCTCAGATGGTGTCCAGCATGTGTGGCGGCACCCTGGTGAGAAGTACCAAGACAACTGTATCTTGCCTACAGTCAAGCATGGTGGTGGTAGCATCATGGTCTTGGGCTGCATGAGTGTTGCTGGCACTGGGGAGCTGCAGTTCATTGAGGGAAACATGAATTCCAACATGTACTGTGACATTCTGAAACAGAGCATGATCCCCTCCCTTCGAAAACTGGGCCTCATTGCAGTTTTCCAACAGGATAATGACCCCAAACACAACCTCCAAGATGACAACTGCCTTGCTGAGGAAGCTGAAGGTAAAGGTGATGGACTAAACAGAATTGAGCACCTGTGGCGCATCCTCAAGTGGAAGGTGGAGGAGTTTAAGGTGTCTAACATCCACCAGCTCCGTGATGTCATCATGGAGGAGTGGAAGAGGATTCCAGTAGCAACCTGTGCAGCTCTGGTGAATTCCATGCCCAGGAGGGTTAAGGCAGTGATAATAATGGTGGTCACACAAAATATTGACACTTTAGGCACAATTTGGACATGTTCACTGTGGGGTGTACTCACTTATGTTGCCAGCCATTTAGACATTAATGGCTGTGTGTTGAGTTATTTTCAGAAGACAGTAAATCTACACTGCTATACAAGTTGTACACTGACTACTCTAAGTTATATCCAAGTTTCATGTCTATAGTGTCGTCCCATGAAAAGATATAATAAAATATTTGCAGAAATGTGAGGGGTGTACTCACTTTTGTGATACACTGTATACAGTATATATGAGTCAATATAATATACACAAAACATATATTGGAAATGTAGCGTAGAAATATACAAATAATATGTAAGTTCAGATAAAAACAACAAGGGATTAGCTACTATTTTGTCGTTTTACTTTCCCAGGTACCAGTTAAAAGCTTAATCTGATACGTTTTGTTTCCATTGCAAATTACGGCACAGCGGCCAAAATCTCAAAGACAGCAAAAAATTCATAATACAGCTTACCTTAGCTTATGTTGTTCCAGATTCTATTAAATGTATAACCGTGTCCCATTAGGAATATAATCCGTTATTTTGTAAATGTGCTTATAATTAAAAACCTCCAAACTTTTCCCGGTTGTGAAGTAAAACACTAACTTTTTAGAAAGCCAATCAAGCGTTTCATTGACAATCATCTGTGTGACGCTGCAAACTAAATGAATGCAACATTCATTCATACTGATGCTCATCGGTATAAGGGTAAGGGTGGACCGATATTAAGACTTATTTATTTTCATGTGGGAAAAGGCTGATTCACACAGGTAGGTTAATCCAAAAATGCTGTCAAATATGTGGCACATTTTCTTATGTTCGGATATTTTTCCTTAGCCTGCAAGAGGCCCATGTCTTCATATGAATGTCAGATCGGAGGGTTGAAATTTCTGTATGTAACATGAGATCTGAATATTAACCTGTGTGCATGTTTTTGGATTGTGGGAGGAAACCTGAGCTCCGGGAGGAAACCCACGCAGACATGGGGAGAACATGCAAACTCCACACAGAAAAGACCCGGACCACCCCGCCTGGGGATCGAACCCAGGACCTTCTTGCTGTGAGGTGACAGTGCTACCCAATAAGCCACTGTGCCGCCCCAGTGTAGGTTACAAAAGGAAAAGTGGTACAAACTGGCTACTGATGAATGAAGACTTTCTAGAATAGCAGTGCTTTAGGCGGGCTGAGGCACAGCTATGGTGACAAACCGCAAATTAAAAAAACAGTGGCCACATTTCATGTCAATCACGTTGGACTGTTTGGAATGAATGAGGCGCGATCTACCAGCGTTTACTGTGCAATCGACTGGTCGATTGCGATCGACGTATTGGGCACCCCTGACCTAGACTCAAGGTAGGGAGACATGCCAAACTATAGACAGAAGGAATTTTATTATTAATACTAATAATAAGAATAACAATGTCTAGAAGGTACATTAGTGTGAGGAAGTATGAATGCTAGAATGTGCAATACTACAGTACATTTCATATTGACATTCGTCTGATGGTAGTGTTTTTGTCTTTATATCTATATATACTGCATCAGAAAACTACTCTGATCAGGAGAATAAATAAATAGTATCATTGTTATTATTATTATAACAAATATAGCTAAAAGATTACTGAGGTCCAAGCACTAGTAGCTCAATGAGGGCTTTTTTTTTTGTTCATGCATCTCGAATTTGAGACTAAGTATGGCTGAGTTATTAACCAAAAAACATTAGAAGCTTCTCCCAGATGGGTTGATTTCATCACATTTTTGGAATAATTATTAACCTGCACGGTCCATTAATGGGTTCTAGATGACATTTTTCTTTTTAAACCTTAAGCAGTAGCAGGAAGGAGAATGGTACAAAGTGACTGTTATTGACAAATAACAAGCTCTCAGGGATACATACAGTAGGCAGAGTGTAACTGCATCAGTGTACAATCATGTTTTTTTTTCAGATGAGTTGTCATGAGCATACAATCTGTAGATGGATATGACACAGTAGCACTATGCCAAATTGCATGGTATAGCTTGCGTGTTTAAGCACCTATGCCATAGCCTTTAAACCTACTATGGCATGTGCCTTTTAAATTTCGTAACAGAAGGCTAGTTCATAGCTAGTTCAAAATTTAAGTGGGCAGAAAAAGACTAACAAAACAAAAGGGTTCCAGGGTATTTGGTGCTTAGTTCCCTAATAATAATAATAATAATAGCATAGTGGCACAAAAGTTAGCGTGGGTGCCACAATGCAGCAAAGGTCAGTTGGGTTCTCTCATTGTCCGTATGGGTTTTCTCCATATCTAGATAATCCTTCTACCTACTAACAGCAGTAACAGGGTCGTTAAAATGTTTTACACTGCATTGTTCATCGAAAAATAAACTGTTTACAAAATTGAAAAAATGTAGTTTTGCATTTCTGCATCGAGTGTACATACAGTACTTGCCACACGATGGAGCTACTAGTCTGATCATTTTAACGCAGCTTTCTTTTCTAGGGTTTTTTGGGGGAACTTTCTGGCTGACAACGTGTCAAATGTAATAAAAGCACCAGTCTCATACTAGGTAATCACCTCATATTATTACAATGTTCCCTGGTAAGGAAAAGACTGAAGTATACAGAATGTGGTGTCCTGAGCAAAAATACATGGGGCCTTGCTGACCAATGTTAATAGGTATTACATTCTGATTATTATTGTCATACCAGTATTGATTTTGTTTAACAGATAATAACAGTCCTGGTAAGTCCTGGTAGCATTAAACGTTGTCTCCGAATCACTGTCTATAAAGAGTTTGGTATGTCAATGTGAGTTTTCTCAGGGTACTCTGGTTCCTTTTCCCCATTCAGAAACAAACACAAGATATACTGGCTAGTCTTACTACCCCTTGGATGTAACGAAGTCAGTAAATAAAATAGGCATAAATGCTTGTTATGTAAGCACCTCACTGATAACAAAATGATAATAATGAATAATTACAAAAATTAATTATACAAGGCTGCTCAGGTGGCTCAGTGGTATACATTGTATCGAATCTCAGCTCCACCATCCGGCTGGGCTGAGCAGCCAAATGAACAACAACTGGCCTGTTGTTTATATAGGGGTGGGGTATTAAGCCGGATAGAGACTCCTTGTAACTGATGCACTACGACCACTGCTGGCTGATGGCGCTTGCACAGAGGCGGGGAAAGAGTGCGGATTAGGGTGTGTCTCACCGTACACAAGGCTGATTCGCATATATGCACTCGCCTAGTGTAGGTGACAAAATGCGTACAGCTGCTGCCCATGTGTTGGAGGGGTTAGCTTCATTCTCCTCAAATCCGAGCGGGAGGCATTAGTGGAGAGGAAGCATGACGCAATCGGGCAATTGGATGCGCTAAAAAGTCGGGAGAAAAAGGGGAGAATAAGACCATATTTACCCCAAAACTATAAGATTGCTTAGGTTTAGTCCTCACTGAATATTTTTTTTTATTTCTTGCTGTCACTTTATGGATGTTTTGTAATGAAATTATTAAACTCAATAAATCATATCAATTGGCAACATGGTGGCACAGGGGTAGCATTGTTGCTTCATAACAAGTTGGTCCCGAGTTTGATTCCCTAGCCAGGTGGACAAGGTCTTTTCTGTGTGGAGTTTGCATGTTCTCTCTGTGTTATTGTTGGTTTTCATGTGCTCTCTGTGTTCTTCTCAGGTTCCACACTCCATCTAGGAATTTAAGGTCATCAGATGCTGGTCTCCTGGTTGTTCCTAGGCACAGGCTCAGTACCATGGGTGGTCGTTCCTTTAGTGTTGCTGCCCACTCACTCTGGAACTCTCTTCCTTCCTCTTTACGTTCCACTTCCTCTCTCTCTGAATTTAAAACTCTCCTGAGGACTCACCTTTTCTTTTCTCACTTCATCTTCTGCTACTTCTGTGTGATTGTTTTATTTTCTGTTCAATTTTGTGTGATTTGTTTATTTTCTGTTTATTTTCTGTGTGTTTTGTTATCCTGAATGTAAAGCGACCTTGGGTTTGTGAAAGGCGCTATATAAGTATAACTTATTATTATTATTATTTTCTTCCAGGTGCTTCGGTTTCCTCCCACAAGTCCAAAGACGTGCAGTCAGGCCAATTAAGCTACAAATATTGCCCTAAGTGTGTGTGTGTGTGTGTCTGCCCTGTGATGGACTGGCGACCTGTCTGGGGTGTTTCCTGCTTTTTGCAAAACAAATCAGATAAAAAAGCAGACAATGAATGGTAAAACAGACAATGAAGAAATATATTTAATGTCCATATACACTGATCACTGTTGTTTATGATTATATTCTGCAGTTAATTATGCTCATTCTTAGCCAGTGTATTGTACTGGTTGGCTATCAAATGTCTGCAACCACAAACATAAACTTTATTTTGCTTCTATACATGAGCATTGTTTATAAAAAAAAAAAGAAAATATATGTTGTTGCTTCACCTTACTGTGTAATGTATGAGCCTGCCCATGTTTCTTTTTTCCCATTTAGCATCTTAAATTGGGTATACAGGGATGCTCAACTACTTTAATAAAATACTGACTTCAGTCAGTCAGTTCCCAAGTTTTTTTCTACTCATCTTTTTTTCCCCTTGATTTTATGTATGCAAATTTAATTTAATATGATGCAACTTTTAATTTTAAACCCTTTTACTGAAAAGCTGCCACTGTTCGGCTTGTAAGCAAGGCCCTTATTCCTTAATTGCTTGAATTGTTTGTTGTCACTAATGTAACTGTAAGTTGCTTTGGATCAAAGCCTAGATGAAATACCTAAATGTAAATAAAATGTTTTAGAGTGGGCAGTACTATGGTACAGCTGGTAAAGTGTGTGCCACACAGCAACATGGGCAGTGGTAGCTCATGAACTGTGGTAGCTAAATGGCTAAGGTACTAAACTAGTGATCTGAAGGTCACTGGTTCAAACACCCACACTATTGGTTACCTGCGCAAGGCGCTTAACCCTAATGTTCTTGCATTTTATTCAGTCAGAATTGTAAGTCGCTTTGAATAAAAATGCTATAAATGTAAACATAGGTCCTATAAGTCTGATTGTTACCTCCATTCAGTGTCCTTGAGGAGTTGTACATGTTCTTTTGGTTTTCACATGGGTTTCCTCAAAATACTGTACTGTTTACATTAAAACAAGCAGTAAATGCATAAATTGGCAACTCAGACATTTGGGTTTGGAGTGTTTTAACCAACCTAAAAAGATTAAGTTTTAATAAAAAGTTATACTGTATGATACACCTTTAAGTGAGTTGTTTCTGAGAAAATAATTTTGCCAGAGTGGTCTCTAAATCCTTACATGCTCAGAAGGTTGTTTATATGTAAGTGTTTACATACACTTGTAATTAAAATCTAGGCTAGTCTTTTGAAAAATTACCATTGTTCTTTTTCTATTGTTGAAAGATTGGAAGTACTATGTTTACTAAAAAACTGGTGGTTGCTGTGGGTTTTCAAAAATGTGCTTGGTTAAAAATATACGTCATAGTTGCAATCAGAAATATTCAACCCTGCTCACCTGCAAGAGTAATATGGTGATAAAACTAATGAAAATATACAGTGGGGTCAAAAAGTATTTAGTCAGCCACTGATTGTGCAAGTGCTCCTACTTAGAAAGATGAGAGAGGTCTGTAATTTTCATCATAGGTACACTTCAACTATGAGAGACAAAATGAGAAAAAAAAAATCTAGGAAATCACATTGTAGGATTTTTTAAGAATTTATTTGTAAATTATGGTGGAAAATAAGTATTTGGTCAATAACAAAAGTTCAACTCAATACTTTGTAACATAACCTTTGTTGGCAATGACAGAGGTCAAACGTTTCCTGTAAGTCTTCACAAGGTTTGCACACACTGTAGCTGGTATTTTGGCCCATTCCTCCATGCAGATCTCCTCTACAGCAGTGATGTTTTGGGGCTGTCGCTGGGCAACACGGACTCCACAAATTTTCTATGGGGTTGTGGTCTGGAGACTGGCTAGGCCACTCCAGGACCTTGAAATGCTTTTTACGGAGCCACTCCTTCGTTGCCCGAGCAGTGTATTTGGGATTATTGTCATGCTGGAAGACCCAGCCACGTTCCATCTTCAATGCTCTCACTGATGGAAGGAGGTTTTGGCTTAAAATCTCACAATACATGGCCCCGTTCATTCTTCCCTTAACACGGATCAGTCGTCCTGTCCCCTTTGCAGAAAAACAGCCCCAAAGCATGATGTTTTCACCCCCATGCTTCACAGTAGGTATGGTGTAACTCAGCATTCTTCTTCCTCCAAACACGACGAGTTGAGTTTTTACCAAAAAGTTCCATTTTGGTTTCATCTGACCACATGATATTCTCCCAATCCTCTTCTGGATCATCCATATGCTCTCTGGCAAACTTCAGACGGGCCTGGACATGTACTGGCTTAAGCAGGGGGACACACCTGGCACTGCAGGATTTGAGTCCCTCTCGGCGTAGTGTGTTACTGATGGTAGCCTTTGTACTTTGGTCCCAGCTCTCTACAGGTCATTCATCAGGTCCCTCCATGTAGTTCTGGGATTTTTGCTCACCGTTCTCATGATCATTTTCACCCCACGGGATTGAGGGAGATTATCAATGGTCTTGTATGTCTTCCATTTTCTTACAATTGCTCCCACAGTTGATTTATTCACACCAACCTGCTTGCCTATTGTAGATTCACTCTTCCCAGCCTGGTGCAGGTCTACAATTTTCTTCCTGGTGTCCTTCGACAGCTCTTTGGTCTTGGCCATGGTTGAGTTTGGAGTCTGACTGTTTGAGGCTGTCAAACAGGTGCCATTAATACAGGTAACGAGTGGAGGACAGAAGAGCTTCTTAAAGAAGAAGTTACAGGTCTGTGAGAGCCAGAAATCTTGCTTGTTTGTTATTGACCAAATACTTATTTTCCACCATAATTTACAAATAAATTCTTTAAAAATCCTACAATGTGATTTCCTGGATTTTTTTCCCTCATTTTGTCTCTCATAGTTGAAGTGTACCTATGATGAAAGTTACAAACCTCTCTCATCTTTCTAATTAGGAGAACCTGCACAATCAGTGGCTGACTAAATACTTTTTGGCCCCACTGTACAAGAAGAAGAATTTTGCTTTATTAACCTGTATTAAGCAATTTCGGTAAGTGCTAACAAGCTTCTGACCCCTCAGACTGTAAAATTTCCACACATAATTCTCATGCAAAAGCTTCCAGCTCATTATTGTTTGATGGCTTTTGTGCTGCAATTGATTTATTCAAATTCTACCAAAGACTGTTTATCTGAAGACTAAGAAGGCCACTCCAGAATATTCAAGGCCTTATTCCTTTGAAGTGTGCTAGAGATGTGTTACCTTTTTTTTGCTTAGTAAATAAGCAAGAAAATTTAATTGGGATGTCACTGGGTAGCACTGTCGCCTCACAGCAAGAAGGTCCTGGGTTCGATTCCCAGGTTTAGTGGTCTGGGTCCTTTCTGTGTGGAGTTTGCATGTTCTTCCTGTGTCTGCGTGGGTTTCCTCCAGGAGCTCCGGTTTCCTCCCACAGTCCAAAGACCTGCAAGCAAGGTGAACTGGAGATACAAAATTGTCCAAGACTGTGATATTAAGGTTGTGAACTAATGAATAATACCTACCGTATCTGTCATGAATGTAACCAACATGTGTAAAACATGAAGTTAAAATCCTAATAAATAAATAAATATTATTAAAATATAGAATTTTTTATTTGAATCTTTTTACACTAACAATTTAATGATCCAAGTTGCTATATGTAGTTTCACCTGCATTGTATTTCAGCATAATTTCAGCAAACCCACTTATAAAAGATTATGAAGTTATGAAAAAAACTAAACTTAATTATTTTGGTCAAACAAATATGAGTAGAAACAGTTCCAGAAAGCATCCAGACACGAAGAATGCAAAGACATACAAGTCATTATTTCAGTTTAAGGACATTTAAGTGCAACCCCAAATCAGAAAAAGTTTGGACAGTATGGAAAATGCAAATAAAATAAAAATGCAGTGTTCCTTACATTTACTTGCTCAACTTCATTTCATTTGTTAATAAACCTCCATTCCTGCATAAGGCCTGCAACACATTCCAAAAACAAAAGTTGGGATGGGGGCAATTTATGGCTAGTAATGAGGTGAAAAAACTAAATAATGATGCGATTTTAAACAGGTGATGTCAACAGGTGATTGTAATCATGGTTTGGTACAAGCGAGTCTTTGATAAGCAAAGATGATCAGAGGATCTCCAGTTTGTCAACAAATGTGTGAGAAAATGATTAAATGTTTAAAAACAATGTACCTCAAAGAAAGATTGAAAAAGATTTGCATATTTCTCCCTCTACAGTGCATAATATCATTAAACGATTCAAGGTATCATGAGGAATTTCAGAGAGTAAAGGCCAAGGGCGCAAGCTTAAGCTGAACGCCCGTGATCTTCGATCCCTCAGACGGCACTGCATCAAAACCACCACTCAGCAATAGCTGATATAACCACATGGGTGAGGGATTACTTTGGCAAACCTTTGTCAAGCACTACAATACAGAGTTACATGCACAAATACCACTTAAAACTTTACTGTGCAAAAAAGAAGCCTTATGTTAACCATGTCCAGAAGCTGCGTCGACTTCTCTGGGCTCTGAGGCATCTAGGATGGACCATCACACAGTGGAAACATGTATTGCGGTCAGATGAATCAGCATTCCAGGTCTTTTTTGAAAAAAAATGGACGCAGTGTGCTCCGGACCAAAGACAAAAAGGACCATTCAGAGTGTTATCAGCAACAAGTCCAAAAGCCAGGGTCTGTCATGGTATGGGACTGTGTCAGTGCCTTTGGCAAAGGTCATTTACACTTCTGTGATGACAGCATCAATGCAGTAAAGTACATTGAGATCTTAGAGCAACATATGCTGCCTTCAAGACGTTATCTTTTCCAGGCACGTCCATGCATTTTTTAACAAGACGATGTAAAACCACATGCTGCACACATTACAAAGGCATGGCTGCGGAAGAAGATGGTACAGGTACTGGACTGGCCTGCCTGCAGTCCTGACCTGTCCCCAATAGAGAATGTGTGGAGAATTTTGGAAGAATGAGACAAAATAAAAGCTGAAACACTAAATCACTTGGTATCCTCGGTGCCAAAACGTCTTTTAAGTGTGGTGAAAAGGAATGGCAACATGACAAAGTGGTAAATGCTTTACTGTCCCAACTTTTTTTGGAATGTGGTGCAGACCTGAAATGCAGGAATTGACGTTTATTAATACATGAAATATCTCAGGTTCATCCTGTCTGCAATCAAATAAAACTAAAAGTAAATGTACGAAACTCTGTGTTTTTTTATTATGTGCATTTTCCATACTGTCCCAACTTTTTCTGATTTGGGGTTGTATATTTACACTAAGGACAAGGTACTTCAGAAACTATGCACATAGCAGCTTTGAACTGCTTTCTTATGTGGTTTGTGATAAAACTGAGATAAACCTGTCCACCAGACATTTTTAAAGCTGACCGCCCATTTTATCTGACCCCCCCTCTTCCTCCCAATCCAGTCATTCTAGGTTGAGTCACGTGACTTGGCGCTGGCTGGCGCAGCTTTGCATCTGGTACCTTCTCCCTACGCGTCTACGTTACAAAGAGAAAATCCGATCAGTGCGTTCATCAAAGCGGGTTATACTACTGTTACGAGGAGAACAACATGCACCAAAGGACTGTATTTCTGCTGGTGATGGCGGCGACTTTGTCTCTCGCTGCCGAGGTAAGAAAACATGGATTGTAATGGGAGAGCTATTCTCCCTGCTGGCACGGAAAGCGGCACAGACGATAAGATACGTAGGCCCGGGTGTGAGATGTTCACAGCTAACACATACAGTCCACAGCCTGGTTACTAGTGCATAATAAGTATAATAAGTCCTAGTTCATATCTGCGTGTATTGGATTGAATGAAGCATAGATGTGTGTTTGCTTGGTTTCATGCATAGCTGCATGTGTGGTAACGTTAATGTGTGTGAAGGGTACCTGGGTGACACTTTGTGCCAAACGTCAGAAAGCAATCATGACACGACTGAATCAGATTATCTGACTAATGTGGCATTTGTTTAGTGATTTACAAATAGACTAATATCTGTTATCTATGTATTGCGTGCCACATTTAAGACAATATCAGTAGACATGCTAGAGAATTGCAGTCTTTGGAGCATTTACGCATTTATATGGAATAATGCTGAAGTCAGGGTGACGTTCATTGCAGGTGGATGATTTAAACACAGGTTAATTTAGTATAAGTAAATAAACACAGCTGTGGAAGTCTAACGCAAAACAACAATTAAAAAAGATAAGATTTTACGCCAGTCAGATATCAATGCTGTGAATAAAAGATAACCAAACAATTCAGCATTAAAACATATTCTGTGTATGCATTAGTTCTTTTACATAATACAGGCTGTATAATTTACAGTGTGTGTTATTCAGTTGTGTTGTAAATAACCGCAGTGTAATCGCGCTGATTATGGTGTTGGTTGAAAGAGATGCTGTTTGACAGAAGCAAGATGGCGATGGAGAACTGCGGCGTTTCACAACCCGACAGGGCAGCATCGTATCGCTTAGCTCATTCAGTTGGAACAGCACTGTTTTACTGAGACACAATAAAGCGTTTGAGTTTTTTTAACTGATATGAGATTAATTGATGCCTTCTGGGGCAAAATACGATGAGCACACATGCAATTCGGTGTTTGTTTTTTAATGCGAAATAGACTGTCTTTATCACCTTACAATGGACTAGGGCTGCGCGGTATGACTGAAAATTTGTATCACGATATATTTTTTTTAACTTTTTGACGGTTTATTTTTTAAACAGACGGTTTTTATTACTGTTTTTTTTTTTTTTTTTTTTTTTTTACATTTCTGTGGCTTATTCCACTGTCATAAGTTCATTAGGGTTGCCAACTTTCAGAACTGGAAATAAGGAACACCCTGGGTTGGCTGAAGGCATAGGGTGGGGGGTGGGATGGCGGGTGTTTACCTGAGCGAGAGCGGTTGGTAGGGGGTTAGGGTTGCACCTATAAAAAATATAACGGGACTTACACCATCATAGGAGCATTATCAAAATGTTTTATTTAGGCTGTTTAACATTTATTATTTTCATTCTTTATAATAATAAATCAGAACCATATTTCAGGCAAAACAACATGCATAAAGAACATCATGTAACAACATTTTTACATTATCCATCTTCACATTGACATGCAGCCCCGGTTCTGGACTGGGTTGCTTTGGGGGGCAGTGAGAAAATGTTGCCCACCCCAGCGCCCCCATAGTGCCGGCCCTGCTTGTGTTACTTAAGTTTCACCCTAAGCTGGATTCGAACCTAGGGCGGAAAACTGCGCTACTCAAAAAGCGGAGTAATAAGCAGGTTGTTATGCTTATATGTCTGCTCACACACGGCGTTACTAAGACTAAAAGTAAAAACTACTTAAAATAATAACCAAACTCTTTCTAATTCCCACGGTAGCAGCAATTTCCTTCTGTTTTATACATATCGCCCTGTCTCAGTCTAATCTGCAGCATTTCTCTCCCATTGATACAAATACGGAACAGAGCGCTTGTTCAAACGGGGCGCAACATTTAGTTTTCAAATAAGGAACGATTCCATATTTTACAGGCCGATTGGCAACCCTAAAGTACATAGAATATAAACAGTTTGAATTTTACCATGCATATAATGAAGGTTTTCAGTACAGTACTATAAGGTTTGCTTGGCCACATAAAATGACACAATATACACTGATCAGCCATAACATTAAAACCACCTCCTTGTTTCTACACACTGCCCATTTCATCAGCTCCACTTACCATATAGAAGCACTTTGTAGTTCTACAATTACTGACTGTAGTCCATCTGTTTCTTTGCATACTTTTTTAACCTGCTTTCACCCTGTTCTTCAATGGTCAGGACTCCCAGGACCACCACAGAGCAGGTATTATTTAGGTAGTGGATGATTCTCAGCACTGCAGTGAAAATGACATGGTGGTGGTGTGTTAGTGTGTGTTGTGCTGGTATGAGTGGATCACTCACAGTGAGGTGTTTAAAACTCTAGCAGCGCTGCTGTGTCTTATTCACTCATACCAGCACAACACACACTAACACACCACCACCATGTCAGTGTCACTGCAGAGCTGAGAATGATCCACCACCCAAATAATACCTGCTCTGTAGTGGTCCTGTAAGAGTCCTGACCATTGAAGAACAGCATAAAAGGGGGCTAACAAAGCATGCAGAGTAAGAGATGGACTACAGTCAGTAATTGTAGAACTACAAAGTGCTTCTATATGGTAAGTGGAGCTGATGAAATAAACAGTGAGTGTAGAAACAAGGAGGTGGTTTTAATGTTATGGCTGATCGGTGTATGATGGAATCAGTATACGTGAAACAGTTGCAATAAATACAGTTTTTATTGTTTATTTAATATTTAGGTGTTGTACAATTACTTTTAGTTTGCAAACTTCACTGGACAACTTGACCACAGGTCTGTTGTAAAAAAGTGGACAACTTTAAATATCTCCGTTTGCAGCTTGCATCAGATTTGTTGGTATATTGTTGAAATAGCAACTGACCTGTATAACGAGGTCTGTGGTAGCTGGTGAACGTGCCCCGGGTTCCCAGCGAAGCAGACATTACAGAGCTCAGAGAACAAAGGCCTCTTATACCAGGCCTCCTAATTAGTGCTGATCACCCGCAGCCGTGGGGCTGACTACTTAAGCCAGCTCCACACAGCAGCGGGTGTCGCACCTTTGTTTGTTTTCCGGTCCGTGGTGGCAGTCGTCCACACGTTCGTAGCCTTAGCTGGTAGCCCTGGTGGCGTATGCCATTCGGGTAAGTAAAACCGCAAGGTTTGAGGTAACTGGTATGTTCTGTTGGTCTCGTAGATATAGTGTGGTGCGACGCGGTGCAGTCCTCGAACTGCAGTTCATTTTGCGCTAGCAGTTAGCGTTAGCGGTTTCACTCAGCGCTGTGTTAAAGCGCTGAGAGTATCCTGGCATCAGTGGCTTCAGTTATTCTGAACATTGGATTCTCCAACCGCTGGGTGGCGACTCCGCTGAGCAAGCGGTTGCCGTGCTAAAGACCCCGGTTCGAATCCGCAGTCTAGAACTGCCTAACTTTGTTTATTTGTTTCTTTCTGGTTTCAGATTGGTGTGTCAGCTCCGCGATCCAGGGCGCGCCGACCGGTCACTGCGATTGTTAGTCGCGGTGTTGGGTCTAGCGCTCCTCGGAGTTCCCCTCCTCTCCCTTCGCTCCTAAGCGTATTAGAGGTTCTCGCGCTCCCGTTTTCCAGCACCACTACAGTGCGGTGGTAACGCTCCCGGCTGCCACGCGGCTGACCGGGGTTCGCGTCCCGCTTCCTTCTGTTTTGGTTTCACTTTGTTTATTTTTCATTTAGTTGCGCCAGCAGCTCCGTCGGAGTTTCCGATCGGGTTTTTTGTGTTCTGTTTTTCGTTTGCTGTTTATCTTTCTGTTGTCCTTATAATTAAATAAAATATTATTATTTTTATTTACTTCTGCATTTGCGTCCTTTCTTCCCACGTGACAGAAAGGTGCGACCAACCATGGACGCAGCAGAAACGCCACCCCCTATCGACGTATTACGCCACCAGGGTGTGGCGTTAGGCAGGCACGAGGTGGCCATTAGCCAATTGGCGCAGCAGGTAGCTGCGCTTAGCCAGCAGTCTCCAGCTTTAGGAGCCGGCCCACACCCCCCACCCCATTCGGGAGGATGTGGAAGCCGCGACACCCCCATTCCTCCTCCTGAAAGATATTCGGGAGAGGCCAAGAGGTGCCGTGGCTTCCTCCTCCAGTGCGCGCTAGCCTTCGAGTTGCAGCCCTCCCGCTACCCCACAGAGCGGTCGAGGGTTGCCTATATCGTTTCTCTATTGACTGGCCGAGCCTTGGAATGGGCTACCGCCCTCTGGGAGCAGAACGCTCCGGAATGCT
Source organism: Trichomycterus rosablanca (assembly GCF_030014385.1). NCBI lineage: Eukaryota > Metazoa > Chordata > Actinopteri > Siluriformes > Trichomycteridae > Trichomycterus > Trichomycterus rosablanca. The sequence goes on from NC_085999.1 coordinate 19,414,500, forward strand.
CATCCGAAAGCGCCTTTAAGGAGGCCTTAAAGGAGACCTTCTTCCACCCCTCGGGGGGTCGTGAGGCAGGCCCACGCTTACTTGAGCTAACCCAAGGTAATCGGCCAGTCGTAGATTACGTAATCGAATTTAGGACACTAGCGGCGGAGTGTGGGTGGGATGAGGGCTCTCTCACCGCCATCTTTCATCGTGGCTTATCGGAGAAGATAAAGGATGAGCTGGCCACCAGGGACTGTCCAACGACCCTTAAGGCCTCCTATACGCTGGCCACAGCCATCGATACCCGTCTTCGCCAGCGAAACCGGGAGCGGGGTACCTGCCCCCCGTTTACCCGCTTGCTGGCGCCCCCTAAGTCTCCTCCACCGGCCCTGGATCCCGAACCCATGCAGTTGGGCTCAGCCCGTGCCAATGCCCGTTCGGCATCGGGTTCGTTCTCCCGACCTCGGCGGCCGGAAAACATCTAGGCCGCTCTCGAGTCAGGGACTCGGGAGTGAGCCGACCTACCATCCCTGCCCAAGGTCTGCTTTTGCAGGCCCGGTTGTCCTGGGGCCTCGGGAACACAAACCTTCAGGTTTGTGTCGATTCAGGTGCGGTGGAGAATTTCATTGACAGCGATCTGGTACACAGGCTGGGGATTGAGGTCCAACCGCTAGCATCACCAGTGTCGGTCCATGCGGTGGATGGCCGACCTGTAGCGGGCAGCCCGATAACCCAACGGACAAGACCTCTCACGTTGCGTCTGCAAAACCACGAGGAACGGATTACCTTTCTTGTAACTCACGTTCCTCACCTCCAGGTGGTTTTGGGGTATTCGTGGCTGCAAAGACACAACCCTCAGATCGACTGGGCCACCGGATCAATCTTCATCTGGGGAACGCGGTGTCGCGACTCGTGTTTGCTGCAAGGTGGCACGGGTTCTGCTCCGACGGAACCGAAGATGGAGGTGCCGGATTTGGCAGCTGTTCCCCCTGTGTACCATGACTTACGGGAAGTTTTTAGCAAGTCCCGGGCGCAGGACTTGCCCCCCCACAGACCGTTCGATTGCGCCATCAATCTTTTGTCCGGCACTACTCCTCCTAGGGGGCGCCTTTTTTCGCTCTCCGGTCCAGAGAAGGTGGCTATGGAGGAGTATGTGCGTGAGGCACTTAAACAGGGGTTCATCCGTCCTTCCTCCTCCCCAGCTGGGGCAGGGTTCTTTTTTGTGAACAAAAAGGACGGCACCCTGCGCCCCTGTATCGATTATCGCGGTCTGAACGCCGTTACGATCAAGGATCGGTACCCGCTGCCGCTGATGGCCACGGCTTTCGAAGCCCTTCAGCGAGCTTCTGTTTTTTCCAAGCTCGATCTTCGCAGCGCGTACAATTTGATCCGGATCAGGCAGGGGGATGAGTGGAAGACTGCGTTCATTACGCCCACTGGCCACTATGAATACCGGGTGATGCCATTTGGGTTAATGAATGCCCCCGCAGTCTTCCAGAGATTTATCAATGAGGTCTTGCGGGAGACTCTTGGTAAATTCGTCTATGTTTACTTAGACGATATTCTTATCTTTAGTCGGTCCATCGACGAGCATATAGGGCATGTCCGACGAGTTCTCCAGCTTTTGCTTGACAACCATTTGTTTGTCAAACTGGAGAAGTCAGTCTTTCACTCCCCCACGGTTTCGTTCCTGGGGTTTGTAGTGGCCGAGGGCACCCTGCGCATGGACTCGGCTAAGGTATCAGCTGTGGAGAAGTGGCCAACTCCAAGTTCTTTACGCCAACTGCAAAGGTTTTTGGGCTTTGCAAACTTTTTTCGGCGTTTCATTAAGAACTTTAGCTCAGTCGCCTCTCCGTTAACGGACCTTACAGGAAAAGGTCCGTTCCGATGGACGGTGCAGGCCCAACAAGCTTTTGACGAGCTAAAAACACTCTTGACAACTGCTCCCGTTTTACAGTTGCCCGACCCAGAGGAACCCTTCGTTGTCGAAGTGGATGCCTCCGAGGTCGGAGCTGGGGCAGTTTTGTCCCAAAGAGTGGGGCCAGAGAAGAAGCTGCATCCATGTGCCTTCTTCTCGCACCGCCTGACTCCAGCCGAGCGGAACTACCCGGTTGGAGACAGGGAACTCTTGGCCATTAAGTTGGCGTTAGAGGAGTGGCGACACTGGCTCGAGGGGGCCAATCATCCTTTTCTTGTCTGGACGGATCACAAAAATCTGTCATTCATCCAGCAAGTCAAGAGGATGAACTCCCGTCAGGCCCGGTGGTCCTTATTTTTTGGAAGGTTCAATTTTACACTGTCTTATAGACCGGGGTCCAGAAACGTCAAACCGGACGCTCTGTCTAGACAGTGGGAACCGACCAGGCCGGAGACCGGACCTGATCCCGTGATCCCCTCGACCCTGATAGCGGCCCCAGTCACATGGGGCATATCGAAGGTCATTCGGGATGCCCACCGGGCTGAACCCGACCCCGGTGGGGGACCTCCTGACAGACTGTACGTACCTTCATCCGTACGGCGTCAGGTTTTTGAATGGGCCCATGCTTCCCCATTTTCGGCGCACCCAGGTGTGACTAAGTCCCTGGTCTTGCTGCGCCGAAGATTTTGGTGACCGGGGATGGAGAACCAGGTACGTGACTTTGTCCGTGCTTGCTCTGTGTGTGCTCTGAACAAGACACCCAGAGAGCGCCCGCGGGGCCTCCTTCATCCGTTGCCAATACCTGCTAGACCGTGGTCCCACATTTCTCTGGACTTTGTGACAGGCTTGCCAAAATCCAGAGGGTTCACGGCGGTATTGGTAATTGTCGACCGGTTTACCAAATCTTGCCTTTTTATCCCACTGCCCAAGCTACCATCCGCCATGGGTACTGCGCAAATCATCCTGAATCATGTGGTGAGAGCACATGGGGTCCCATCAGACATTGTGTCTGATCGGGGTCCACAGTTTGTAAGCCAGTGCTGGCGGGCCTTTTGCCAACTTCTTGGCGCCACGGCCAGCTTATCCTCCGGCTACCACCCGGAGTCGAATGGGCAGTCGGAGAGGCTGATCCAGGATCTGAGCAAGATGCTCAGGTGCCTGACGGCAGGGAATCCGACCACGTGGTCGGATAAGTTGATATGGGCAGAGTTTGCTCACAACACCCTGCATCATTCGGCGATTGGAATGTCACCGTTTGAGGCTCAGTTCGGGTACCCTCCGCCGCTCTTTCCTGAGCAGGAGCAGCAGGTAGCGGTCCCGTCTGTACAGCTTCATGTCCGCCGCTGCCGCGCCGCCTGGCGCAAAGCTAGGCAGGCACTTGTGGCCACCCAGCGCTCTGTGAAGCGCAAAGCTGACCGCAGGCGGCAGCCGGCTCTTACCTTCCGGCCAGGCCAACGAGTACTTGTGTCAACGAGGGATCTCCCCGTTCGAGGTGCCCCACATAAGTTGGCACCCAAGTACATTGGTCCGTTCAAGGTGGTAAAGCGGATTAATCCGGTGACGTATAGGTTGGAGCTTCCTCCCCGTATGAAAGTGCATCCAACCTTTCATGTCTCCCATCTCCGACCATTTATGTGCGGGGGAGTTTTACCCCCTCCCCAACCTCCCGCCCCTCGTATCATCCAGGGTGCCCCTGCCTTCACCGTCCGCCGGTTGCTTGACAGCAGGAAGGTTCAGGGTAGCACCCAATACTTGGTGGATTGGGAAGGTTACGGCCCTGAGGAACGTTCATGGGTACCGGCTCGCCAGATCCTGGACCCTGAACTGATCCGCGAGTTCCGGCGCAACCGAGCTGCGGGTCTTGGGACCTCAGGAGCTGTCCCTAGAGGAGGGGGTTCTATAACGAGGTCTGTGGTAGCTGGTGAACGTGCCCCGGGTTCCCAGCGAAGCAGACATTACAGAGCTCAGAGAACAAAGGCCTCTTATACCAGGCCTCCTAATTAGTGCTGATCACCCGCAGCCGTGGGGCTGACTACTTAAGCCAGCTCCACACAGCAGCGGGTGTCGCACCTTTGTTTGTTTTCCGGTCCGTGGTGGCAGTCGTCCACACGTTCGTAGCCTTAGCTGGTAGCCCTGGTGGCGTATGCCATTCGGGTAAGTAAAACCGCAAGGTTTGAGGTAACTGGTATGTTCTGTTGGTCTCGTAGATATAGTGTGGTGCGACGCGGTGCAGTCCTCGAACTGCAGTTCATTTTGCGCTAGCAGTTAGCGTTAGCGGTTTCACTCAGCGCTGTGTTAAAGCGCTGAGAGTATCCTGGCATCAGTGGCTTCAGTTATTCTGAACATTGGATTCTCCAACCGCTGGGTGGCGACTCCGCTGAGCAAGCGGTTGCCGTGCTAAAGACCCCGGTTCGAATCCGCAGTCTAGAACTGCCTAACTTTGTTTATTTGTTTCTTTCTGGTTTCAGATTGGTGTGTCAGCTCCGCGATCCAGGGCGCGCCGACCGGTCACTGCGATTGTTAGTCGCGGTGTTGGGTCTAGCGCTCCTCGGAGTTCCCCTCCTCTCCCTTCGCTCCTAAGCGTATTAGAGGTTCTCGCGCTCCCGTTTTCCAGCACCACTACAGTGCGGTGGTAACGCTCCCGGCTGCCACGCGGCTGACCGGGGTTCGCGTCCCGCTTCCTTCTGTTTTGGTTTCACTTTGTTTATTTTTCATTTAGTTGCGCCAGCAGCTCCGTCGGAGTTTCCGATCGGGTTTTTTGTGTTCTGTTTTTCGTTTGCTGTTTATCTTTCTGTTGTCCTTATAATTAAATAAAATATTATTATTTTTATTTACTTCTGCATTTGCGTCCTTTCTTCCCACGTGACAACCTGAAGTATTTTTGCCCCGAATCCAGTGTTTTTGTCATTGCTCTGAACGCTTTTTTCTCGACTGTCTATAGAGGAATCGTGTCCTTGCATATGTGAATTGTTACTACGTTCATAATGACGCTCTACCGTATACTTTTTTGCAGCAGCCGTGGCTGACAAACCATGCAGTATATAGTGTTTTAGTCTGCTTGAAACTGCCGACACAGCTCTTTTCTTTGGCAGGTTCTTCTGGTGCATCTTTGGTCTCCCTCTCTTCATACTCCATCTGTTTTTGTTTCATTTTTTCACCATATTGAGGAAACCTCTCTCATTTGTTAACACTATTATTCTAATGCTACCAGCTAACGTTACCGAGCTGTACTTAATCTGCACGGCGCTTAATAGCGCTTTTAGCAGCTAACAATATTATATGATTTGTTACCTATTGAAGCCTACAGCTGTTGTATTAACTATGCTACGGTACAGCGGTATTTGAAAAATCCATACGGTATGAGGAATCAAAAATGGTATACCGAATGTACTGTCATACCGCCCAGCCATACAATGGACTATGAAACACAATGTACTTAAAAAGTATTTTAGCTCAGGACATAGGAACCAGGGTGGACGGAGATGTGCCGCCTCTAGAAATGTAAAGTAACTAGTTTATTCTATGAATAAAATACATTTATTAGTTTTATGTTGGATTTAGGCTTATCAGGTGTTAAGTCAATGTTATATTGGGGTCCTACACTTAACTACAGTCTTCACTCCCTTGCCTCCCTTGCTAGTTGGCTAGATTCCTTTGATAATTTGGTTGCTGGGAAAACATGATAATGATGATAAATTTTTTAATTACTAAAGCCAACCTAGGCTACACACCTTTTTACACAAGTTTGTAGTTGTCATTACTTCAGTAGGTATTTACTGCAGGTACTAAACATGCATAAATCCTTAATTGTTTTACAATTTGTGACATTTAGGGATATTTTAGGTGTTGATTTAAGGCCTTTGATCTCATGCAACGTTTAACCAACAACTGTTTTAAAATGTGTGGATCAACTGTTCTCCATTTCTTAACAAAGTAAAAAGCCCATCATTGATGAATTCACAGAGAAGTAAACATTTTAGAGAATTATACAAGACAATCTCAAAGGGACTAAACATCCACAAGTTGTATTTGACAACCCATCACACCCCCTTCCTGACCTGTTAGTCAGACAGCGGAGCACTTTCAGCAACAGACTCATCCAACTCCGCTGTAACAAGGAACGGTACAGGAGATTGTTTATACCAGCAGCGATCACGCTGTATAACGCTTCACTAGCTAGGGACATCATCGAACACTAAACTACTATCAGGGCAGACTCATGGAGCATGTTCTAGCACTCTGTTTATAAAGACTGTACTACATATCTGTTATTATTTAACATTATTACAGCTTAGTATATCACATATTACATATCTCATCTAAAATATTTAATGCTAGGATACTTTTATATGACATACTAAATTTTTTATTCTATGTATTACATACAATTACATAGTGTGTACAACATTACTTGTGTACTTTAATTCTTTGTACTTTAATACTTTTTGCTTTAATGTACCTGGAGCTGCTGTAATAACTGACTTTCCCTATGGGATTCATAAAGTTATCTATCTATCTATCTATCTATCTATCTATCTATCTATCTATCTATCTATCTATCTATCTATCTATCTATCTACGTTGAGTAGATATGGAACGTCAATCACACTTATGAAGAAGTTGAGTAACACTGCTTAGCTGTAAAGGCACTCATTATAATGCCTACTCTAAGATCAAATTGCATTTTGAGTAGGAGAAGTCAATGGCTGTGATTAAGGGCAATGTCTATAGATGCCCTTGGATACAGTATTCAATATTTTACATATATAAAAGCCCTTACTGTGCGTTGAATGTGCAAGACATCACTTAGAAGATTCTCCAACAAAGATGCAGAAAGTTTTTTGTTGAACCTTTATTTAATTGACAAAAGTAGAACGAAAAAGATGTGCAATGTTTTCACACACATAGAATTTGATGCCTGCAAAATAAGAGTGAAAAGTTCATGGAATAAATAAATTACAGCATTCCACAATAAGCAGGTGAATTGGTTACAGATGAGGGAATCATAATTGGGTATAAAAGGAGAATCCACCAAAAGAAGCAGTCTTTACAAGCAATGATGGGTTGTGGCTCACCACTTTGTGCCAAACGTCAGGAAAAAATTGCCAGTTAGTTTAAAATGCAATTAATTTTACAAGTCTCTACTGTTCATAATATCGTGAAAAGATTCAGGGAATCTGAAGAGATCTCTGTTAGTGTAGGGCAAAGTCGGAAACCACTGTTGAATGTACATGACCTTTGAGATCTAAAAAAGCTTTGCATTAAAAACCATCATGATGCTGTAATAAATAACTTGATCTGTCTGATCTGAGACTGAAGTGGTCCAATCAGAGTTTTTGTCCTAACCTTATCAAACATCTGTGTCAAGACCTCAACATTTCTGCACATTACATTCCCCATCTAACCTGCTTACAGAGTGAGTAAAAAGATTGTAAAAAGGGCTGGCCTAAAATTTCCAAAAGACTGTTGGTTGTACAGGCTGCCAAAAGTGGTTCAATCAAATGTCACACTAGATGTTCAGTTGACTCTTTACAACCTAATTTTGCACTACATAATGAATTGACGGTTGAGTTCTTTATTACAGCATTGTCACAAAATATACCATAAAATGTATCAGACACTACAACAGACACTAGAACAATGTGCCAAAGTCATGTTTTCAAAGGCATTCCAAGAGAATTCCGGCAAATATTTAAGATAATAATGTCCATATTCCATAAACCTTTGTCATGTTATGTATTTTTCTTTATTAGGTTCTCTTAAAGATAAAGGTACGTGCTTGTCTGAAAAATCATGGTTGCACTGTTGCCGCTCAGGTGGCGCAGTTGTAAAATACGCTAGCACACCAGTGCTGGGATTTCGAATAAATCTCAGCTTAGCCATCCGTCTGGGCTGGGCGGCTACATGAACAACGTTTGGCTGTTGTTCATACAGGGTTAGGAAGATGGATAGGGATCTCATAACTGATGCAATTATGACCTCTGCTGGCTGGTTGAGGGCGTCTGCATAGAATAGAGGAATAATGCTGATCAGGTATCAGAGGGGAACGTGTGTCAGTTCGCTCTCCTCAATCAGGGTGGGGGTCAGCACCAGTAGAGGGAAAGCATAACGAAATTGGGAGGAAAATGGGAGAAAATACATAAAAAAATAGTTGCTTAGGTGCATGTATATGCATAAAATATTGATATGTTTTGTTTTTAATGTTTCTCAGACAAATTAGATGTTATGGATGAGACTTTTGGTGTGACATTTCAAATAAATCCTTATCCTTATATTGTCTCAATCCAGTTCTTTATGCCCGGGTTTAATGAGCGTCATTACCAAGACACAATTGGTAGTAAATGCAGATTACAGTTGGGGTAGTTTTGAGTGTATTTCTGTATTTTAATCTATTAATGTTTGCTTTGCTAAATGACAAATCTAGACGTTTGCATTAATGCAAAAGACACATAAAAGACTTGCACTGACACACCTGCAAAGTTTATATAACCTAACAATAGAAGCTTGCAGCGAATTAACTTGTTACTATGATGTCAGTACCAGATTGTCAACAGAATTAGATGCAACTCGGAGCCCTGAGAGGTTTTATTACGATCATTTTTATATTTCATCTACTGCTCCTTAATTCTGCTCAGGGTTTTAGTGGGTGTGGTACCCAGGACAGGATGGCAATTAACCACAAGGCTTCAACCGCGCACCACACACACCACCACCAGACATAGCCAATCATGTCTGTGTAGACGCACTGCCAGTCGATAGCACCACTGATATTCAAACCCGGATCTTAGCGGTGGTGGGATAGCGTAATAGACCTCTGAGCCACCCAAAATGTTATTAAATGTTATTAAGTGTTAGTCTGAAACCTAAGATTTGGTTTTGGACTATTTTACTTGGTCTTTATTATTATTTTAAGCGTAAGGCACTTTGCAATGCAGCACTGGTGCCACTGCAGACCTACGTGCAATCAAAAGCAGTCTCACTCTAACTCTAAATAGATTAGTTCATTTTTAAGTGGTGTAGGTTAGAGCAATTTAAAACCACCCACCATTCTGTATCCTTGGCTTGTGTTATGAATGTAATTAGGATTGACTTTGGGTAATGGCTTTATGGATTATTACATACCTGAAGGCCCTACCTGCAGTTACACACACTCACTGAACACATTATAAGCTACATCCATCTAGTACTGGGGATGCAAAATTGGCCAATTTTTTTTAAATCAAATACTGAACATGTTTAGTCAAGAGCAACCAGTAACTGCATACAACATCATTAAGTTGTCATGCTCTATAAAAAAAAAACATATTGAATGTGGCAGTAATGTAGAACAAGATAAGCATTAACACTGTTAGCAGAACCAGTTCATCATTCAGAATGTAGATTTTACACAAGGTCTACACAAGGTCACGGTCGCAGCCAGCAGTTTCCAACTTGAAACATTCGACGCAGGGCAGGAAAATTCTGGACACAGGAGCAGTTCATCACAGGGCCTTGGCCACCCCACCTCTCATGTATAACCAAACACGCCTGGGCAATAGCACCACTGAGATTTGATCCTGGATCTCATCAGTGATGTGATAATGGCTAAAGTAATAAACAGCTGTTTATTAATGGATGTTTATTAATAAATGAAATGAAGTTGAGCAGAAAAAACATGAAATATCTCAGGCTCATACTGTCTGCAATCCAATAAAAGTCAAACTAAATGTAAGGAACACTGCTTTTTTTTTTCATTTGCATTTTCCATTCTGTCCCAACTTTTTCTGATTTGGGGTTGTAAGATAAACACAGTTTTACCTTTAAATTGGAAAATGATGCAAGATCTCGTAAAAAAAAAGTTACATATAGAAATTACATATATAAAGTTACATATAGATTTGCATGTGCAGAGTTTGGCATGCAGTCACACATCATTCTTATCCAAAACATCTTCTGTTTCTAATTTTAATAATAATAGTTTCCTTGTTTACTATTTCAGTTGGTAAATTATGCTAGCCCACTGCTGCTGAGATCTAGAGTTAAAATTTCTAGCAGTGCTATTGGTCGTTCTAGTGTCTACATTCAGACATGATTGGCTGTGTCTGAGTGAGTGATGGATAGGGGTCAGCGTCCTGTCCAGGGTGTGTTACTGCAATGTGCCTAGTGATTTTGGGTAAACCGAGCAGGAAAAGCGGTGGTAAAACAAGAAAATAATGGTGCATTTGAAACTGGAGGGTGGTTTGGGTGTGTTTCCAGTTGGTGCTTTGTCTTTGTGCAGACTGTAGTCCTGCTCTCAACTGGAGTGTAGCATCAGCTATTGGAAACGACATTTTTCACTGACAGCATTAATCAAACTATAGCTTTGTCAGTTGTCGGTAAACCAGTTATATGTTGACATCCCTGACCTGCATTTATTGATAATTTTATAAGCTACACCTACTATACAGAACTTTGTGGAAATGCAGTTACTGACTGTAGCCCATCTGTTTTGTTCACTTTGTCATCTAACTGTACCTGATTTATTTACCATAATGGATCCCCATTGGACCCCCTATGCCTAGATGTTATGTGCATGGCTGGCTATTCTGGTTTATAATTAGAAAAGGTTATCAATGTCACTTATGGTTGAGTAAGTGGCTGTAGTACAGCTACCATGTTAAGTTTTACACTGTCACATGTAGCATATGTGCTCTAAACAGTCTGTAATAACAATGTTTATGATTTTACTATATAGTGCCTAAGTGAAAGTTAAGCTATTCATATCAGTGGAGGAATATATATATAGGCAAAGTTACTGTTCAGTTTTATTTTACAACCCAAATCAGATAAAGTTGGGGCAGTATGCAAATGCAAATAAAATAAAAATGCAGTGTTCCTTACATTTACTTTGACTTTTATTTGATTGCAGACATAAACATCCATTCCTGCATTTCAGGCCTGCACATTCCAAAAAAAGTTGGGACAGGGGCAGTTTAGGGCTAGTAATGAGGTAAAAAAACAAAATGATGTGATTCCAAACAGGTGATGTCAACAGGTGATTGTAATCATGGTTTTGTACAAAAGCAGCGTCCAGGAAAGGCTGAGTCTTTGATGAGCAAAGATGATCAGAGGATTTCAAATAAAAACAATGTACCTCAAAGAAAGATTGGAAGGGATTTGCATATTTCTCCCTCTACAGTGCATGATATCATTAAACCATTCAAGGAATCGGGAGGAATTTCAGAGAGTAAAGGCCAAGGGCGCAAGCTTAAGCTGAACGCCCGTGATCTTTGATCCCTCAGACGTCACTGCATCAAGAACCACCACTCAACAATAGCTGAAATAACCACATGGGTGAGGGATTACTTTGCCAAACCTTTGTCAAGCACTACAATACAGAGTTACATGCGCAAATGCCACTTACAACTTTATTGTGCAAAAAGGAAGGTTGGTTATGTTAACCATGTCCAGAAGCGGCGTCGACTTCTCTGGGCTTGGAGGCATCTAGAATGGACCATCACACAGTGGAAATGTGTATTGTGGTCAGATGAATCAGCATTCCAGGTCTTTTTTGGAAAAAATGAACACCGTGTGCTCCAGACCAAAGATGAAAAGGACCATCCAGACTGTTATCAGCAACAAGTCCAAAAGCCAGGGTCTGTCATGGTATGGGGCTGTGTCAGTGCCCTTGGCAAAGATCATTTACCTTTCTTTGATGGCAGCATTAATGCAGTAAAGTACATTGAGATCTTAGAGCAACATATGCTGCCTTTAAGACATCATCTTTTCCAGAGACGTCCATGCATTTTTCAACAAGTCAATGCAAAACCACATGCTGCACACATTACAAAGGCATGGCTGCAGAAGAAGAGGGTACGGGTACTGGACTGGCCTGTCTGCAGTACTGACCTGTCCCAAATGCAGAAAATGTGTGGAGAATTTTGAAACGAAAGATGCAACAGCGATGACCCTGTACTGTTGCACATCTTAAGATGTGTTTGCAGGAAGAATGGGACAAAAGAAAAGCTGAAACATTAAATCACTTGGTATCCTCGGTGCCAAAACGTCTTTTAAGTGTGATGAAAAGGAATGGCAACATTACAAAGTGGTAAATGCTTTACAGTATTCCCACTGTTTTTACTGAAACGGTTGTTTACGTGCCATGCCCCATGCAGCAGGCAGTTTGTTTTTATTGTCATGCAGGAAACTGTGCTAGTTAAACTAAGCTCAACTCTAGACTGTGTGGCTCACTGGTAATGATAGTCTATAATTTGCATTGACTTTTATTTTTGTATTTTTATGCTGCCAGAGACTTGTCCCAGAGCACAAACAGAAGCTCTTTCTTTTGTTACTCAAAACAAATCAACGGTCTCGTGAATCCTTCAGCCTGTAAATCTGTTTCAGTGGGTGTATGTGGGCTATGTTTGCACCAACTATAAAAGGTTTGTTATAACAGATAAGGCTGGGGGCACTGGGCAGGGCATAGACACAATAGAAAAAGAAACATTGCTCTCCCTCCCTCTCTTTCTCTTTTTCCCCTCACATTATCTCTTGCTCTCTCGTTTACTTTGTTACCTCATATTATTGATCTATTCTGTCTCTCTATGATCTACTGGTTTTTGCATGGCTTTATACTGTGTTGTATTGTTAATCATTTTAATCCAAGTTGTAAAAATTAGCTCCATGTTGCATCTTCCTTCCGCTTGTGTGGCCTTCTTTTTTTAAATGCATTTTCTCCCCATTTTCCTCCCCATTTAGCACACTCAATTTTGTCTTCCGCTGCTGAAAGATACCAGATTGCATCCGAGGAGAGCACGTAGCTATACACCCCTCTTCCGACTGTGTACAGGCATCTTTTCCGCCAATCAGGGTCCTTACACAGCGTATGAAGACCCACCCACCCACACATAGTCCGGCCCCCACCCTGCAGATACGGTGGCCAATTAGCACTGCCAATTATGCTCGCTAGATGGAGCCCAGCCGACCGGTGGCAACGTCGAGTTTCGAACCGAGGAGTTCAGAAACTCGGTGCTGGTGTGCAAGCGGAATATCTCGCTGCGCCACCTTGTGTGGCCTTTTTTGCTGTATTGTGGTGTTCTATGCTATTGCCTTATTTTGTTCATGTGCACATTATATGAGACCAGTACAATGTTGAATACGCCTGAATCCTAAAGTTAGTAGTATTATTTGTTGTACTGATCGTCCACTTGTAAAACTTGCCCAAACAGCAACCAATAATATTTTGTGATGCTGTATTGTATGCATCAGGAATGGTATATTCAATGTCTAAAGGAGCCTTGAGAAAAAATACAAGGCTTATTCTGGTGTAATAGAAATGTTGATCAAAATTCTACATAATAAGCTGCACAGGTGGCACAGCGGTAGAACATGCTAGCACACCAGAGCTGACATTTCAAACTCGTTGGTTTGAAATTCAGCTCTGCCATCCAGCTGGGCTGGGCAGGTACATGAACAACGATTGGCTGTTGTTCATACAGGGTGGGACCTTATAACTGATGCAATTACAACCTCTGCTGGCTGATTGATGCCGCCTGCACAGAGACGAGGGATAATGCATTGATCAGGGTGTGGCTCTCCATACACAAAGCTGATCTGCATATGAACTCACCTCGTGCAGGTGAAAAGATGCAGTCGACTACTTCACACGTGTCAGAGGGGGAGTGTGTCAGTCTCGTTTACCTCAACCAGGGTGTAGATCAGCATTGATAGAGAGGAAGCATAATGCCATCGGGTAATTGGATACAATTTACAAAAAAAAGTCATATAAAATGTACATAATATGACTACAATAAACAATGTAAATAGATTGTTAGCATTTTAGCAGTGTTAATAAGTGTTAATAAACACACCCTGTTAATAAATTCTTGTTCATGGAACAAAAATTTTTTTTAATTTAAAGGCTTATAAATATTTGAACATGGAATAAATGCCACCATTCTGAACACTTTCTCTGGCAGTTTACACCTTTTTACACAATGTGAAAACAGCTAGTATATATTTTGGCTAACATAATGGGAATTCTCTTTTGGAGGACATTGATAAGATAATGAAACATCTTAGTTGTACTTGTTTTGGGAAAAGTCTACTTTTAGAGTACAGAGTGTAAGAGCATGGAATGTTACTACCTAGTGGACTAATATACCACCTAGTGGACTATATACACCGACAAGGCATAACATTATGACCACTGACAGGTGAAGTGAATAACACTGATTATCTCTTCATTACAGCACCTGTTAGTGGGTGGGATATATTAGGCAGCAAGTGAACATTTATCCTCAAAGTTAATGTGTTAGAAGCAGAAAAAAGGGCAAGCGTAAGAATTTGAGAGAGTTAGACAAGGGCCAAATTGTGATGGCTAGACAACTAGGTCAGAGCATCTCCAAAACTGCAGCTCTTGTGGGGTGTTCCCCGGTCTGCAGTGGTCAGTATCTATCAAAAGTGGTCCAAGGAAAGAACAGTGGTAAACCGGTGACAGGGTCATGGGCGGCCAAGGCTCATTGATGCACGTGGGGTGCGAAGGCTGGCCCATGTGGTTCAATCTAACAGACGAGCTACTGTAGCTCAAATTGCTGAAGAAGTTAATACTGGTTCTGATAGAAAGGTGTCAGAATACACAGTTCATCACAGTTTGTTGTGTATGAAGCAGCAAAAGAGGGACCAACACAATATGTTATGCCTGATGGGTGTATGTTAATAAATTAGGTAGTTATCAATATATAGCTAGTTATTGACCAGGCACTCACACTATATGACCAAAACATTGTGGACACCCATCCTAATTATTTAGTTCAGGCGTTAGACACACATTGCTAACAGATGTATAAAATCAGTTATATAAAATAGATGATATGCCTTTATTATTGTGGCAGCTGCTTGGCAACTGTTAGGTCCTTTCAGCACACACGCATGAATTTGCCCTTGTCCACAAACACACTCTAATGGCCCAGGTAAACACATTTGGGATAAATTAGAGCATTAATTCAAACCATTGATCCTCACCCAGCATCAGTGCCTGACCTTACAAATTCTGTTTTGTCTGAATGAGCAATAATTCACTTCAGTGACTTGTGAATCCTGTTAAAAGCCTTTCCAGAAGAACAAAGATTGTCATAGCTACAAAGAGGAACCCTAATATAATGGTAATACAGATGATATGTACAACAATCTTATAGTCACATGTCGTCATATTCTTGGCTATATAGTGTAGCTTTAAACAGGTTATCATCACCAGCGTTCATACTTTCTGTTTAAATCAAAATTACATTTATTTAGTCATTAGATTTAGTATACACTGATCAGCCATAACATTAAAACCACCTTGTTTCTACACTCACTGTCCATTTTATGGACTGTAGTCCATCTGTTTCTCTGCATGCTTTGTTAGCCCCCTTTCACCCTGTTCTTCAATGGTCAGGACTCTCCCAGGTCCACTACAGAGCAGGTATTATTTGGGTGGTGGATCATTCTCAGCACTGCAGTGACACTGACATGGTGGTGGTGTGTTAGTGTGTGTTGTGCTAGTATGAGTGGATAAGACACAGCAGCGCTGATGGAGTTTTTAAACACCTCACTGTCACTGCTGGACTGAGAATAGTCCACCAACCAAAAATATATCCAGCCAACAGTGCCCTGTAGGCAGCGTCCTGTGACCACTGATGAAGGTCTAGAAGATGACAAACTCAAACAGCAGCAATAGATGAGCGATCGTCTCTAACTAACAAGGTGGACCAACTAGGTAGGAGTGTCTAATAGAGTGGACAGTGAGTGGACACAGTATTTAAAAACTCCAGCAGCACTGCTGTGTCTGATCCACTCATACCAAGCTGAGAATGATCCAACACCCAAATAATACCTACTCTGTAGTGGTCCTGTCCCCTGACCATTGAAGAACAGGGTGAAAGCAGGTTAAAAATATATAATATGTTGAGAAACAGATGGACTACAGTCAGTAATTGTAGAACTACAAAGTGCTTCTATATGGTAAGTGGAGATGATAAAATGAACAGTAAGTATAGAAACAAGGAGGTGATTTTAATGTTATGGCTGATCAGTGTATGTTTTATACTAGTCAGGGTTGTGAGTCTGGAGCGGACTGGACATAAGGGAGGAATACACTCAGGGTGCAAGTTAATCATGGGCCATGGGGCATCACCCAAACACATTTATTTGGATGCCAAAAAGATCATATCAAAGGCATGAATTAAATTAGAATCCCTGATATTTCAGTGTTGTTCTGTGACATAAAGAAAGATCTAATTATAACAAAAACAAGTTGTAGAAGATGACACAATATATCTGCACAATATATTTTGTAATGGTTTAACTGGTTACAGTTCTGTTGAATGCCTACCTGTTGCATCACTCTTCAGTGCAGGAGCAGCAAGCAAATATGCATAGGGCATAGAGGCAGTATTGTTACATAAATACTTTATTAACAACACACATTAATCTATACCTGTTATAACTGCAGCTTACAACCGCTAGTCAGAACTGTGCTGCATAATTTTGCAACATTTTTTTTCACCAAGTAGCATCTAGGATTCAGTAGCGGTATTGTTTAAGAGGAAATGGTAACACTTACCTACCATGGCACACATATCGATTTATTTATTGCTAGAATGTGTTAAAAGGTATTTTTTATATAAGTTGCAGTACTGATATACTGGGCGGCACGGTGGCTCACTGGGTAGCACTGTCACCTCACAGCAAAAAGATTCTGGGCTCGATCCCCATGTGGAGCGGCCCGGGTCCTTTCTATGTGGAGTTTGCATGTTCTCCCCGTGTCTGTGTGGGTTTTCTCCGGGAGCTGCGGTTTCCTCCCACAATGCAAAGACATGCAAGTGAGGTGAATTGGAGATACAAAATTGTCCATGACTGCGTTTGACAAACTTGTGAACTGATGAATCTTGTGTAACGAGTGACTACTTGTTCTGTCATGAATGTAACATTTTACATTAACATTTACATTTTCTGCATTTTTATCCAGAGCGACTTACAATTATGACATGAACATGATTTTGAGCAGTTGAGGGTTAAGGGCCTTGCTCAGGGGCCCAACAGTGGCAACTTAGCAGTGGTGGGGCTTGAACCAGCAACCTTCTGAATATTAGTCCAGTACCTTAACCACTGAGCTATCACTGCCCTACTAAAGTGTGTAAAACATGACATTAAAATCCCAATAAATAAAATGAAGGAATACCATAGAAATTCTGTGTTGTCGGTTCCTGCACCTCTTTGATAGTTTTAATAACGGTTTACATTTTTTGAACATTGCATGGAAGCATGGACAGTATTAAATCATGTCATTGGAAGTAGAAATAAGTAATATCATGCAATATTAAAGATTTAAACACCTGTCACACATAGTTCACCCTGGAGTCATTTTAAATTAAGGGGTGAACATTTTCACTAAAGGTTCTTACTGTCAGTATTTGACAGTTACTAACATGACTTGGCTATAAGTATGAAGATTAAAATTTAATAAACACTATGTTTAGGTCGCTCAGGTGGCACAGCGGTAAAAACACACGCTGGAACCAGAGCTGGGATCTCGAATACATCGTATCGAATCTCAGTTCTGCCTGCCGGCTGAGGATAAGCGGCCACATGAACAACGATTGGCCTGTTGTTCATATGGGCGGGAATAAGCCGGATAGGGTCTCTCTCTCATCACTGGTGCAATTACGACCTCTGCTGGCTGATTGATGGCGCCTGCACAGAGATGAGAAAAGAGTGCTCTTAGGGTCCTCAATCAGAGCAGAGATCGGCATTGGTGGAGAGGAAGCATGATGCAATGGGGCAATTGGACGCACTAAAAAGGGGAAAAAATGCATAAAGAAAATGTTTAAAAAATAAATAAATGAATAAACACTATGTTTTATGTAGTGTGACAGGTTATGTAGCCTGTGACAGGAATGGAAAAAAATGAACGTTTGGCTCCTTAAACATTGTCACTGTTTTTCTCATAAAACTTGTCTCTGATAATGACTCTTGTATGGGTTTGGTTTCTTGCCCTGTTTTTTGTGGTGCCTATAAGTGACCTGACGCTAGAATATAATCTATATGACAATAGATATACAATATGACACTAAAACATGACCTACTGTAATGGCATCAAGCATAAGCCCCAAGAATACTGACAGTTTGTTAAATTTATGCATTTATGTATTTAATACATTTAACAGCACATTCTTGTCTCTGTTTTGGTGGCAGGTGCCATCAGACGACTCAATGGGACTGTTGGCTGAGCCTCAGGTGGCCATGTTCTGCGGCAAACTCAACATGCACATCAACGTCCAGACGGGCAAGTGGGAGTCCGATCCTACTGGCACCAAGAGCTGCATTGGCACCAAGGAGGGAATTCTTCAGTACTGTCAGGAGGTAAGGGGGAAAGAGATATAGGGGCAGAAAGGGTTCATATGTAAGAGTAAGTAATTAAAACGATGTGTATATAAGATGTGTCTTAAAAATGTGTCTTATAAAAAGTCTTCAAACCTGAAGATGTGTCAGATATTATTCTGTTAAAACCTTTATTGAATTTGCTTCTGACTAGAGCTGTTTATAGTGCAAGTTATTCATTTGTAGTCATTCATATTCAATTATTGTAGCTTTATCACAGATTTATTGCTTTCCACCGTGCTGTGCTTCAAACATGCGTGTCTTGTCGAAATGCATCATTACACTGAATCATTACATATGTATTTTGGCATTTAAATATTCTTCAAAACTGAAGATGTGTCAGATATTATCCTATTAAAACCTTTATTGGATTTGCTCCTGACTAGAGCAGTTCATAGGACAAGTCATTCATTTTTAGTCATTCATATTCAATTATCGTAATACTTCAAGCGTTCTTAATATTTACTGTTATTTTACAAGACATTTATACTAGGGTTGGGAGATATTGCCGATTTTCATACCGTCATACCGTCTTCAGGAAATACCGCGGTATACGGTATTACCGCGGGTGGGGGGGGGGGTGTCGCGGACAAACTTTACAGTGTACACACTTGAGTGTAATTACAATATTTCAATGTTTTATTATAAAAAGATTTAACAATCTGAACGTCAAACATTGCTTATCTTGTCTGATCTATAATAAATACGCATAAGTATAAATGCATGTGTATCAATTACACTTTAACACAAACATTAACACATAACATTTTGGCATTGTAATCTCTCTCTGCCCACACAAAACAGAATAATAGCAGGCTACACACTTCAATATATTTCAAAAGTTAACTGCTTAGTTTATAGTTACAGATATTTCTTAAAAGTGTATGAACGTGTACGATTAGTTATGCCTGTAATCCAGAATTAAATTCTATACCGTAACAAAAAATATGAATGTAAATGTTCATGTTGCAATGACGGTGATGTAAAATAATGTTAAAATAATTCAAAGTCCAAACATTTGAGTGGTTAACGAGAACGCTACTTTACATGTCACACAAGCTCAGTGCAAAACAACTCGAGCACAGAAACGGTACAAATCCGAACTCCTCCCTACACACTCGCTCCC
Organism: Trichomycterus rosablanca; assembly: GCF_030014385.1. Taxonomy (NCBI): domain Eukaryota; kingdom Metazoa; phylum Chordata; class Actinopteri; order Siluriformes; family Trichomycteridae; genus Trichomycterus; species Trichomycterus rosablanca. Next base: position 19,433,903 of record NC_085999.1, read on the forward strand.
TACGCCCTATAGTGCGCTTAACATTGTTAAAGGGCCAGACTATATATTTTATAATTCAAATTACACGACAGGTGAGACATTCTTTTTTCTTAATATAGCGCTTTTATTTAGGAAAAAATAGTTCTTACATAGGCAGGAAAATCTATGGCAGACAAGAGTCAGAACAGCGGATTGGGCGTAACGTTATTATTACTGTTTGCTCCTTTTTCTCAACACTTGTGCTCGATTTACACTGAAGATATATTTAGTAAATAAGTACATGTCCACGCATGCACTCGCTTGTGTTAATTTCCGGTTGAACTGATAAAAAATGTTGATTTTGAAAAATTAAAAGACGAGCCGTTATTCAGTTTCTGCTTGTTAGCTCACAGCTAACGCTAGCCAGTGTGGCTCTTCACTCGTCTCTCTGTGTTATCACCAGTGAGCACCCCACAGCCAATCAGCGAGCTCCAACCACCTACCCCTCCCACCCCTCCCTTTCTGTGGATGCGCGCATGTCCTAAAGTCTCAGTTTTCAAGGTAAACCTGAAGCAGAAATTTGGTGCTTCACATTTTAAAAAATACCGTCACCATTTTTGAATACCGTCACCATTTTTAAATACCGCGGTATACGGTAATATCGTCATACCGCCCAACCCTAATTTATACATAGTACAACACTGTAATAATTAAACAAAGAAATACCTTGTTATCCATGCAAAGCACCAGTGTTCTTGGTCCTGCTGCAAACAAAAATCCCTACATAGCCCAACCACTTTCTTTCACTTGCAGTGAAACTAAATGTAGGTTTACACTGACGAGGCATAACATTATGACCACTGACAGGTGAAGTGAATAACACTGATTATCTCTTCATCATGGCACCTGTTAGTGGGTGGGATATATTAGGCAGCAAGTGAACATTTTATCCTCAAAATTGATGTGTTAGAAGCAGGAAAAATGAGCAAGTGTAAGAATTTGAGCGAGTTTGACAAGGACCAAATTGTGATGGCTAGACGACTGGGTCAGAGCATCACCAAAACTGCAGCTCTTGTGGGGTATTTCTGGTCTGCAGTGGTCAGTATCTATCAAAAGTGGTCCAAATTGGGAAAAGTGGTAATCCGGTGACAGGGTCATGAGCGGCCAAGACTCATTGATGCACATGGGAAGCGAAGGCTGGCCCGTGTGGTCCTATCCAGCAGATGAGCTACTGTAGTTCAAATTGCTGAAGAAGTTAATGCTGGTTCTGATAGAAAGGTGTCAGAATACACAGTGCATCACAGTTTGTTGTGTATGGGGCTGCATAGACGCAGACCAGTCAGGGTGCCCATGCTGACCCCTATCCACCGTCAAAAGCATCAACAATGGGCACATGAACATCGGAACTAGACCACGGAGCAATGGAAGAAGGTGGCCTGGTCTGATAAATCACGTTTTTTTTTTTTATCACGTGGATGGCCGGGTGCGTGTGTGTCGCTTACCTGGGGAACACATGGCACCATGATGCACTATGGGAAGAAGGCAAGTCAGCGGAGGCGGTGTGACGCTTTGGGCAATGTTCTGCTGGGAAACCTTGGGTCCTTCCATCCATGTGGATGTTACTTTGACACGTACCACCTACCTAAGCATTGTTGCAGACCATGTACAACCTTTCATGGAAATGGTATTCTCTGATGGCTGTGGCCACTTTCAGCAGGATAATGCGCCCTGCCACAAAGCAAAAATGGTTCAGAAAGGGTTTGAGGAGCACAACAATCCAAAAAAATTATCCCTTAACATTCTGATTAAGCGTCAAAGCCTTACTTTTTGGTAAATCCTTGCAGTTTTGTAGCTTTCTTCTACTGTAAGGTTGGTAAAAAAGCAAAGTTGTGGGATCTGTCACTGGTAAGGACATGTGTTGAATGAGGACTGTTTCAGAGAACTGAGCTGCAGTTGGAAAACAGGCAGTGGTTGTTTTCACTATGGAAATTGTGACTAAATTAGGAAAATGTATTGAGCTGGATTAGTGCCAATTTGAAATGCAATCCCTACAACACACACATCATTGCTCTTCCATAGTAACATGCAGAATATGTGCCAAAATGAAAGCAAAACCTCTATTACATTGTTTTCATTTTGCTTGACCTCTTTACTGAAAATAACAAACAGCGATTTGCATTTAAACTGTAGGTTTGAGGCACAGCTTTATTGCATTCCACCTTGCTGTGCTTTAAACATGCGTGTCTCGTTGAAATGCAATCATTACACTGAAAAAAGTTAAATGAGGTGCAGACGACACTGTGTTTAAATCAGACTGACATGCAGAAAATGTGTAAAGCAAAAAGTAAAAGGTCTGTTGCATTGATTTAATGTCGTTTGACGATTTAACAGAAAAACAATACATGTACACTGCCTGGCCAAAAAAAAGGTCACACACTCTATTATTTCGTTGGACCGCCTTTAGCTTTGATTACGACACGCATTTATTTCTGTCCAGAGTTGCATTAATTTTTCCCCAAGATCTTGTATTGATGATGGGAGATTTGGACCACTGCGCAAAGTCCTCTCCAGCACATCCCAAAGATTCTCAATGGGGTTCAGGTCTGGACTCTGTGGTGGCCAATCCATGTGTGAAAATGATGTCTCATGCTCCCTGAACCACTCTTTCACATTTTGAGCCAGATGAATCCTGGCATTGTCATCTTGGAATATGCCCGTGCCATCAGGGAAGAAAAAATCCATTGATGGAATAACCAGGTCGTTCAGTATATTCAGGTAGTCAGCTGACTTTATTCTTTGGGCACATAACGTTGCTGAATCTAGACCTGACCAACTGCAGCAACCCCAGATCATAGCACTGGCCCCCACAGGCTTGTATGGTAGGCACTAGGCATGATGGGTGCATCACTTCAGCTGCCTCTCTTCTTACCCTGATGCCCCCATCACTCTGGAACAGGGTGAATCTGGACTCATCAGACCACATGGCCCTATTCCATTGCTCCAGAGTCCACTCTTTATGCTCCCTAGCAAATTGAAGCCATTTTTGCCGGTTAGCCTCACTGACAAGCGGTTTTCTTAAGGCTACACAGCTGTTTAGTCCCAATCCCTTGAGTTCCCTTCCCTTAGTTTCAGCAATCTCCTTAGATGTTTTCTCTGCTTGATGCATGCCAATAATTTGACCCTTCTGAAACAGATTAACATCTTTTCCATGACCACAGGATGTGTCTTTCGACATGGTTGTTTAACAAATGAGAAGCTACTCACTGCATCAGTTAGGGTTAAATAACTTGTTGCCAGCTGAAACATAATCATAACATAAAACATAAGAATTTGTGTCAGAATAGAATACAAATCAGCTTGTAATGCAATCAACTCGCAGCTCTACCATATTTCACTGTGTGGTGCTGTGAATGTGCCAAAACAAAACGCAGTACAATTATTGCATTTCAGTACAAGCAGTGCAGTATCTGTGCCACAATGCTGTGCAATGCTCTACCGAATTTGGGGCATGGTTAATAGAGCTGTACAAACATAATTGATCCATATCGATTACAGATTGGTCATTGCTTTTCAGTCAGGTGGTGCAAAGGTAAAGTACGCTAACAAACTACCACAGAAATCCAGGGTTCGAATCTAATTGGTGATATCGGCCGGTCAGCGTCTGCACGAACATCAATGGTTAATGAGAGGGATGGCTGAAACAGTGAATGCATTGCGAGGTGCACTTGTAAGACACTCAGTGCCACTCTTAAGCCTGGATTAAAAGAAGAGTGATGCGCCAGGAAGGGCATATGGCATAAGAACTGTGCCAAGTCCGGTGTGCAGACCAGATCCACAGTGGCAACACCTAAATGCTTGAGCAACCGAAAGAAGACGAATACCTAACAAACCAACAGCTGACGTTTGATTACATTTATTTTACAGCTACTACTACAGAGTACAGAGTAAAAAAACACTTACCCACCGTCAGGTTAATATTGCGGGTTAAAATTACAAACAGAAAATCCAGTTTGGTCATTATGGAATTAAACTGCATGTTAAACTCTGCACTTGTGGATCTGTGTGTAATATTGTTTATTTGTATATTCTTTTTTGTAAAAAAAACGACTAACTAGTACTATAAGGTTTGCTTGGCCCCACAAAATGACACAATATATGATGGAATCAGTAGGTGTGAAACAAGTGCAATATATACAATGTTTATTAGTAGTAAATTATATTAGAGTATTATACAATTACCGTTAACTCTCCCTTTAACAAATAAAACGTTTGCAGTCTCCCAGTCACCACTGATGAAGTGCAGAGTTATACTCTTTTATACTGAGGTATGACTCCACTGATTTCTACAACAGACGTGTGATCAAGTTGTACAAAGTGGACGACTTTATATATCTACGCTTCCAGCTTGCTTCGGTGTTATTGGTATAACATTGGTATATCAATTAAACGGAAGTATTTTCGGCCCGGTAGTAATGTCGCTCCACTGTTTGCTTTTTTGCAACAACCGTGCCCCAGTAGTCATTTATATTCGTCAGTTAAAAAAAACCAGCATCATTTGCATTGCTAGTTAATATATATATAAATTTCTGGCATTGATTTTATGGCTATGTGTAACAGAGTGAGTTTTCACTCTTTACCTCACTTCCAATGAACTTTCTGTACTTCTACAGGTGTACCCTGATCTGCAGATCACTAATGTAGTGGAGGCCAACCAGCCGGTCAGCATTCAGAACTGGTGCAAGAAGGGCAGACGACAATGCCGCAGCCATGCACACATCGTTGTTCCTTACCGCTGCCTGGGTGAGTGCACATGTGTATTTACTGTTTCATCAACGTGATGTTCTCATTAAAGCAACCCAGTACTCTTCAAGTTTTAACAGGGTATCAGGGATATTGAAGCAATGCCCTTACAGCCGATGGACTTAAGTGCTTTTATCGCCCAGGCACACCATCTGTCAGCTGCCTGAAAAACCAAACTGCCTGTGACAGAATGTTCTCATGATGACATTTGCTTTTTTCCACACACTGATAGCAGAGAAATCTGTTTGCACTGAGTAACAGCTTTAAATAATTTTTGCAATGTATTTATGTTTGCCAGTTGGTGAGTTTGTAAGCGATGCTCTCCTGGTTCCCGATAAGTGTAAATTCCTTCACCAGGAGCGAATGGATATGTGTGAGAGCCATCTTCACTGGCACACTGTGGCCAAAGAGGTATACACAAAAATGCATACTAAACATTCACATTACACATATACCTAAAAATGAGAACAATAAAAAACCCTGTCATTAGAATTCAAATAATATAAACATTAGTGTCTTTTGCTTCCATTTTACATTGTCAACAGACTGCATATTACACTAATTTATGAACTAAGGATTTTCAGACCAGTCAACTAGTTGATTCACAACTGACATGTTGATTAGTAAGGCTATTTATTCTTGTTTTTAAAATCAAAATATATGTTTGGGTAATAAAACTAAATAATGGATATAAAATGTGTTATAGCCAAATGCTTTAAGCCACGTGTCAAACTCAAAGCCCGCAGACCAAATCCGGCTCACCACATAATTTTATGTGGCCCACAAGAACTTAAAAGACGTATGATTGTCTTAAAATACACTGTAAAATCATACATAAACTGCATCTCCCACAATGCATGCCAATTTTGTGACCCGCAAAGTGACCGCATCCCGCCACTAGATGGCAGTGTTTCTGAGACAATTTTCCAACAAGTGATGTTGAGAAATATTTACAAATAATCCCAAAATGTACAAGAAGAGAAAATTGAAGCAGAAGGAAGGGAATTAAATTAAAGATGGGAAAGTGAATACAAGTTTGTGCTTCAAGAAGAAAAAACGGTACGTCTCTTGTGTTATGAGGCCATGTCTGTGGTAAAGGAGTACATTATAAATGTAGATATACATAAATATACAGTATAACACAGATAAATATAACACAGAATTTAGCCTCCAAGAAAAACAACAAATTGTCCAAGACTTAAAAGGCAGACTGCAGTCACAGCAGGATACGTCTTAATCGGCACTTTGAGGGCCACCATAATGCAGATGTGACCCTCGGTAAACACCCATGATTTAAGCACTAGCCAAGTGCAGACTGCTTGATGGAATAAAGCTCTGTCTCTCATCACAGCAGTGTTTAAAAAAATAAAAAAATATATATATTAAATGTAAATATATATAATTTTAGCTTAGTGCTAGAGCCAGTGCTTTATGAAAACATCAAATGATTAAGCAGAGGATTAAGTCAAAATCATTAACTAAGTGCATTTCTTTATTCTTTTTTACTAAATGAAGTAGGGGTAACATCATATAAAACAGGACTTTTACTTTATATTGCTTTGTATTGCTTACAGTAACATATCGACTGCCTCCCTTTCTTGTAACATCTCGATTTTTTCTTTCCCTCTGTAGTCCTGTGGTGATCGGTCCATGAACCTGCATGACTTCGGGATGCTGTTGCCTTGTGGTATCGATCGTTTCCGTGGTGTAGAGTTTGTGTGCTGTCCACTGGAAGAGCAGAGAGACTCTGACGCTGAGGAGCAGGAGGAGGCCAATTCAGATGTGTGGTGGGGAGGTGCTGAGAATGAGTACACTGACAGGTCAGAGAGCTTGGATAATATACCGATCAGGCATAACATTATGACCACCTCCTTGTTTCTACACTCACTGTCCATTTTATCAGCTCCACTTACCATATAGGAGCACTTTGTAGTTCTACAATTATTGACTGTAGTCCATCTGTTTCTCTACATACTTTTTTAGCCTGCTTTCACCCTGTTCTTCAATGGTCAGGACCCATACAGGACCACTTCAGAGTAGGTATTATTTGGGTGGTGGATAATTCTCAGCACTGCAGTGACACTGACATGGTGGTGGTGTGTTGGTGTGTGTTGTGCTGGTATGAGTGGATCAGACACAGCAGCGCTGCTGGAGTTTTTAAACACCTCACTGTCACTGCTGGACTGAGAATAGTCCACCAACCAAAAATATCCAGCCAACAGCGCCCCGTGGGCAGCGTCCTGTGATCACTGATGAAGGTCCAAAGACCAACTCAAACAGCAGCAATAGATGAGCGATCGTCTCTGACTTTACATCTACAAAGTGGACCAACTAGGTAGGAGTGTCTAATAGAGTGGACACGGTATTTAAAAACTCCAGCAGCGCTGCTGTGTCTGATCCACTCAAACCAGCACAACACACACTAACACACCACCACCATGTCAGTGTCACTGCAGTGCTGAGAATAATACACCTAAATAATACCTGCTCTGTGGTGGTCCTGTGGGGGTCCTGACCATTGAAGAACAGGGTGAAAGCAGGCTAAAACAGTATGTAGAGAAACAGATGGACTACAGTCAGTAATTGTAGAACTACAAAGTGTGTAGAAACCAGGAGGTGGTTTTAATGTTATGCCTGATTGGTGTATACCACTTCATCATACAAACATATCATCTAAACCAAATACTTGAGCATTTTTCTTAATCTAAATTTGGCAGGGGGGTTCCCCTCAGAGGTTTTACCCAGTGTGTGAACATGCTTCTCTTTTTTCACTCCCAGCATGCCTAAACAAAACCCCTCAGAACAGCAGAGTATGGAAGCTGTCACTGTGGATGATGATGATGATGATGATGATGATGGTGATGATGAGGACACCGGGAATGATGAAGATGAAGAGGCCTGGGAGAATGATGAGGATGGTGATGGTGTGGAGGATGATGAAGAAGATGATGAGAATGAAGATGATATGACTGAACATGATACCAGTGAACAGTCTTCAAATGTGGCAATGACCACCACTACTACTACAACCACTGAATCTATCGAAGAGGTTGTAAGAGGTAGGATGCACACACACATACATGTGCACACAAGGAAGAACATACGCTTACACTAAACCAGCATAGTAAAACTGATGTGCCTATCAAAATGGCAGAGAAGACAGTGTTTTGTCCAAATACAGGTGTTATTAAAAAAAATAATAATACAGTGTGAGTCAAAAGTCACAGGACACTCTGTTAATTCAGAAACGAAAGGGAAAATGACATATCTGAATACCCCAACAAGTAATGGGTGAGGGGGCCTATCTTTTAGGCTATGTCCGGAACATGGCCGCCATCTTGAAAGCCTCCATATTGGATCAAGGGCAAGTTTTTCCAATGGGAAGGTGGTCATGTAGCATATCAAAGAGGACCAGAATTTTCTTAGAAATCGATTGTGATTCAAAAGTTATCAACACAGAAAGTTGCAACAACAACCGGGAACGTTCTCTGTGATGCACAGCTATTTGACGTGTTCAATGTGTTGTCCCTGGTGCTGAACACAGAGCTGAAGGCGCTGGATCCAATTGTTATGAACCCAAGAATTTGATTTCTGAGAAAATTCTGGTCTTCTTTGATATGCTACATGACCACCTTCCCATTGGAAAAACTTGATCCAATATGGAGGCTTTCAAGATGGCGGCCATGTTCTGGACATAGCCTAAAAGAAAAGGCCCCCTCACCCATTATTGAGATATGTCATTATCCCTTTCGTTTCTGAAATAATACTATTAATTTATTTTGGCTACTATGGTGACATTAATGATTTGTTAATTATCCAAGTTGCTTGTGAGTAAGAACTACTAGCTACCTGTCTACGGAAAATGAGATTTTTCAGAATATGTGTAGAACAATGACATCTCATACTGGATGTAAAAAGTTAAAATACCTTAATACCATAGTAACCTTTGGACTCACCATAATTGTAGTCCTGCTTTGTCAAAATATAAACATAGAGACATTGTTTTGTTTTTGTTTCACCTCATCTGCCCTTAAACAGTGGCAGGTTTTCTAAAAAGTCCCTTTGCAAAGACATTTCCAGTGTCCAATCTCAGATTTCAAAGCAAGTCTCACAAAATTACCATGTTTATAAAAACCAAAACAGTAACAGCCTGATGTGTTTTACTGTTGTGTTGTTGGTTGCTCACATCAGGAGTCATTTAAATATTATGAGACCATTAATTTATGGTCTCTGATTACTACAACAGTCTTGAGTTTTTCATTTCTCGTTAACATTTCTTGGCTGGTGTCTGCGATTGTTAAAACACTGGTGGTGCCAAAATCAACCTTCCACTTTCCACCTGAATCCCAATGAGTAAAAAAACTAGGACAACATAGACTGTCAAGAGACAGTTAACAGATTATAATTAACTATTTTTCCTTGTTATTTTTGTAGAATGTAAGACAACACTAAACGCTGCTAATTAAATACCTAGTGGTTCTTTAGTTAGGGGAGCAAATAATCATCTATCCATTCATGGCTACAAGAGAGTGGGTACAGAAAGTGGGTGTTATGTAAAACCTTAGACACCATTAATCAATTTCTATGTTTTCTTAATTTTCCAAATAAAATAAGTTAACACTTGAAGCCTGCCGCTCAGGTGGCGCAGCGGAGTTGGGGTTTCGAATACATCATATCAAATCTCAACTCTGCCTTCCGACTGGGCTGGGCGGCTGCATGAACAATGATTGGCTGTTGTTTATAGGGTTGGGGTAAAAAGTCGAATCATAAACTCAAAACTGGTGCAACTGCGGCCCCTGCTGGCTGAGTGATAGCGCCTGCACAGGGCTGAGGAATAATGCTGATGGGGGTGTGGCCCTCCGTACACAGTGCCCGTCGGTGTGTATACTCGACTCGTGCAGGTGAAAAATGCAGTCTGTACTGACTGTGCGTACCGGAGGGGGCGTATGTCAGTTGAGAGGCGTCCTCAGTGGTGAAGGGTCGAATCAGTATAGAGGACGCATTCAGGGTAATTGGACACGACTAGATTAGGGGAGAAAATTGGGGCAAAAAAAAGAGGGAAGAATTAAATAAAAAATTACAAAAAAACACTTGAAGCCTTACATAAGACATTGTTCTGTACTTCTTTGTACACAATTTCTATTTATTTGATAAATTAACCATATTGGAAGAATACATCCAATAATATTAAATGAGCTATAACATTTGTACTACATGTTTTATTCTTTGAGCAAAAAGGGTCATTATGCATGAAAATTAGACAGAAAATGAGTCCCCTGTAAAGGATATGTTAACCCTGAAATGAACAAAGCATAAAATTGTGCATAAGACTCTTTACATCGGGGATCCAAGCATAATTGATCATAGAAAAGTAACTGTCTTCTTAAATATTGAAATACCAAACAGTAAATGTATGGTAAAGGCGCTCAGATGGCGCAGCGTGATAATCCACTAGCACACCAGCACCGAGATTCTGAGCTCCCGGGTTCGAATCTCGGCTCTGCTACTGATCGGCTGGGCACCCTTTAGCAGGCACAATTGGCTAATGCCTGTAGCAGACAAAATTAGCTTCCAGTCTGCTGGGTGCAAAAGATCGAACTGGCCGCTCAGGTGGCGCAGCGGTAAAACACACGCTGAACACCAGAGCTGGGATCTCGAATACATCTTATCAAATCTGATCGTATCAGCTCTGCCTGCCGACTGGGCTGAGAAGCCGCATGAACAACGATTGGCCTGTTGTTCAGATAGGGGTGGGATATTAAAAGCCAGGTAGGGTCTCTCTCATAACTAATGCAATTATGACCTCTGCTGGCTGATTGATTGCACAGAGACGGGAAAAGAGTGCTGTCAGGGTGTGTCTCTCCGTACACAGTGCTGATCCGCATTGCACTCGTCAAAGTGTAGGTGACAAAATGCATACGGCTGCTGCCTACGTGTCGGAGGGGGCATGGGTTAGATTCGTTCTCCTCAATCAGAGTGGGGATCGGCATTGGTGGAGAGGAAGCATTACGCAGTCGGGCAATTGGACACACTAAAAGGGAGAAATTGGGGAGAAAATGCATTAAAAAAAATAAAATAAAATAATAATAATATATATATATATATATATATATATATATATATATATATATATATACAGTGTATCACAAAAGTAAGTACACCCCTCACATTTCCGCAAATATTTCATTATATCTTTTCATGGGACAACACTATAGACATGAAACTTGGATATAACTTAGAGTAGTCAGTGTACAGCTTGTATAGCAGTGTAGATTTACTGTCTTCTGAAAATAACTCAACACACAGCCATTAATGTCTAAATAGCTGCAACATAAGTGAGTACACCCCACAGTGAACATGTCCAAATTGTGCCCAAAGTGTCAATATTTTGTGTGACCACCATTATTATCCAGCACTGCCTTAACCCTCCTGGGCATGGAATTCACCAGAGCTGCACAGGTTGCTACTGGAATCCTCTTCCACTCCTCCATGATGACATCACGGAGCTGGTGGATGTTAGACACCTTGAACTCCTCCACCTTCCACTTGAGGATGCGCCACAGGTGCTCAATTGGGTTTAGTCCATCACCTTTACCTTCAGCTTCCTCAGCAAGGCAGTTGTCATCTTGGAGGTTGTGTTTGGGGTCGTTATCCTGTTGGAAAACTGCCATGAGGCCCAGTTTTCGAAGGGAGGGGATCATGCTCTGTTTCAGAATGTCACAGTACATGTTGGAATTCATGTTTCCCTCAATGAACTGCAGCTCCCCAGTGCCAGCAACACTCATGCAGCCCAAGACCATGATGCTACCACCACCATGCTCGACTGTAGGCAAGATACAGTTGTCTTGGTACTTCTCACCAGGGCGCCGCCACACATGCTGGACACCATCTGAGCCAAACAAGTTTCTCTTGGTCTCGTCAGACCACAGGGCATTCCAGTAATCCATGTTCTTGGACTGCTTGTCTTCAGCAAACTGTTTGCGGGCTTTCTTGTGCGTCAGCTTCCTTCTGGGATGACGACCATGCAGACCGAGTTGATGCAGTGTGCGGCGTATGGTCTGAGCACTGACAGGCTGACCTCCCACGTCTTCATCCTCTGCAGCAATGCTGGCAGCACTCATGTGTCTATTTTTTAAAGCCAACCTCTGGATATGACACCGAACACGTGGACTCAACTTCTTTGGTCGACCCTGGCGAAGCCTGTTCCGAGTGGAACCTGTCCTGGAAAACCGCTGTATGACCTTGGCCACCATGCTGTAGCTCAGTTTCAGGGTGTTAGCAATCTTCTTATAGCCCAGGCCATCTTTGTGGAGAGCAACAATTCTATTTCTCACATCCTCAGAGAGTTCTTTGCCATGAGGTGCCATGTTGAATATCCAGTGGCCAGTATGAGAGAATTGTACCCAAAACACCAAATTTAACAGCCCTGCTCCCCATTTACACCTGGGACCTTGACACATGACACCAGGGAGGGACAACGACACATTTGGGCACAATTTGGACATGTTCACTGTGGGGTGTACTCACTTATGTTGCCAGCTATTTAGACATTAATGGCTGTGTGTTGAGTTATTTTCAGAAGACAGTAAATCTACACTGCTATATAAGCTGTACACTGACTACTCTAAGTTATATCCAAGTTTCATGTCTATAGTGTTGTCCCATGAAAAGATATAATGAAATATTTGCAGAAATGTGAGGGGTGTACTTACTTTTGTGATACACTGTATATATATACAAACGATTGAACTTAGGGGTTGGGTTATCAACGCCAGGGCGCCAGTTCTAAGGGGTTTGGTTATCCCAGGGTGTCCGGACTAAGCGGTGGGTTTATCAGTGCTGTGTAAGAACCTTGGGCACCTGTACAGACAGTGGATGAGTGCAGAGATTGGGGCGTGGCTCTCCGTACACAAAGCCGACCTCACATGCAAATCCACCAAAATATGGGTGAAAAAGAAATGACTGCACACACGTCTGAGAGAGTACACCCTCCTTCGATGCCGCCGGGGTCCCCAGGAGCAGATTCGCTACGCTAAATTGGGAGAAAAAGTGGGGTAAAATGCATAAAAATAATAACAACTGCTGTCTGTGCTAAAGAGCCAGTTGTTGCTTACTTTACATTACACTTCAGTTAATAAAAAAATCTATTAGTTCTTTAATTAGGTTAATTAAAGAATGATGATATTATATTGATTGAACTACTAAGTATGTGATAGTCACAAAACAGTTTTAATTCCTGTCAAAACATCTACATTTTATCATATCATTGTGTTGACTTATTGTGTGTGATGCTAAGCGTCTTTTCCTGTCAGCTGTGTGCTGGGCTCCGCCACGAAAAGGCCATTGTCGTGCCAGACTGACCCGGTGGTACTTTGTAGCCAAGACTGGTCGCTGTGCCCCCTTCATCTTTGGGGGCTGTGGGGGCAATCGCAATAACTTTGAGTCAGAGGAGTACTGCCTGGCTGTGTGCAGCAGCAGCGTGCGTAAGTGCACACAGTCTTCAGGACTGTCTGTCCTGTCCAGGAGGGAGAATGTGTTCTACCAACAACTAGCGCTATATTTTTTTCCCCTGTCTCTTTGCTGCACTGTGCTGAGATGGCCGGCTGAATTAGTGTGCATGAATTACAGATAGGTGCACTTTTAAAGACACTGTCTTGAACTTTAGAATCTAAATCTCTCTATAGAAACAGTATGTGGCCCTTTTGCTGTCTGAATGTCCTTTGACACTGATTTATATTACTAATAATAGCAGTATTGGATTTTTCTGAGCATTAACATGGCGTCTCTGTTCTCACAGTAAAACTGGGTACTTCTTCTTCTAACCTGCTGAAAATTGAATGTGCTCTGTATAGCAGTATATGTGTTTTCCTTGCATAGTTTGCCTCTATGATAGGGCTAAGACTAGCTGGTCAAACCAGTCCGTGGCTGTGACCCGCACCTCTGTGGTTTCCGCACGATTAAGCACAAAACTGGGCATTGTGGGATGCTCACTCTCTCACACCAGCATTCACACCAACACTTACACACTTACACTAACCACACACATGCTGACTCATCACATCAGTACTCTCAGATAAGCACTGACACTGACCTATCCTGCATATGTTTAGCTTATTTTACTAACAATAGTGCATCTGATGCATTACACTGTCTTTTTACTTCTATTGTCTTCTAAAAACTGCTTATAGATATTTTGAAATTAAAATGGCAATGCCAGAGCTTTAAAAAAGGCATTATTTTTTCACAACACCATCAATGACAAGCCATAAAAAATCAGGAAAAATCACTGTCCAGTTTTCTCAGGCTTTTTTCAAGTCAAGTCAAATGTATTTGTATAGCGCTTTTTACAGTAGACATCGTCCCAAAGCAACTTTACAGAATCCAGGACCGACAGACCAAAAACCCCTATTGAGCAAGCCAAGGGTGACAGTGGCAAAGAAAAAAACTCCCTTAAAATTACAGGTAGAAGCCTTGAAAGGAACCAGACTCCCCCATCCTCCTTGGGTGGCAGGAGGATCATGTAAATGAATTCGACTTACACAAATCATACATAAACAAAAATAATTCAAACTAAAGGTTATAATTGCCGCTCAGGTGGCACAGCGGTAAAAACACACGCTGTTCACCAGAGCTGAGATCTCGAATACATTGTATCATATCTCGCCTCTGCCTGCCGGCCACATGAACAACGATTGGCCATGACCAAGAAGGACAAACCACATCCAACAGGATTAACTGTGGATGCAAGAGGAAGCTGCCTGAAAGGGATGTTCGGGTGCTAACCTGGATTGTATCCAAAAAACATAAAACCACGGCTGCCCAAATCACGGCAGAATTAAATGTGCACCTCAACTCTCCTGTTTCCACCAGAACTGTCCGTCGGGAGCTCCACAGGGTCAATATACACGGCCGGGCTGCTATAGCCAAACCTTTGGTCACTCGTGCCAATGCCAAACGTCGGTTTCAATGGTGCAAGGAGCGCAAATCTTGGGCTGTGGACAATGTGAAACATGTATTGTTCTCTGATGAGTCCACCTTTACTGTTTTCCCCATATCCGGGAGAGTTACGGTGTGGAGAAGCCCCAAAGAAGCGTACCACCCAGACTGTTGCATGCCCAGAGTGAAGCATGGGGGTGGATCAGTGATGGTTTGGGCTGCCATATCATGGCATTCCCTTGGCCCAATACTTGTGCTAGATGGGCGTGTCACTGCCAAGGACTACCGAACCATTCTGGAGGACCATGTGCATCCAATGGTTCAAACATTGTATCCTGAAGGCGGTGCCGTGTATCAGGATGACAATGCACCAATACACACAGCAAGACTGGTGAAAGATTGGTTTGATGAACATGAAAGTGAAGTTGAACATCTCCCATGGCCTGCACAGTCACCAGATCTAAATATTATTGAGACACTTTGGGGTGTTTTGGAGAAGCGAGTCAGGAAACGTTTTCCTCCACCAGCATCACGTAGTGACCTGGCCACTATCCTGCAAGAAGAATGGCTTAAATTCCCTCTGACCACTGTGCAGGACTTGTATATGTCATTTCCAAGACGAATTGACGCTGTATTGGCCGCAAAAGGAGGCCCTACACCATTATAAATTATTGTGGTCTAAAACCAGGTGTTTCAGTTTCATTGTCCAACCCCTGTATAAGGGAGTGGTTTTCATTAGTGGTTTGAGGAAAAATAATGATTTTTAAAGCTCTGGCATTAGACAACCTTTTTTTGTTGATATTAAGTAGCCAAACATACTCCAGCTTTTTAACAATTATCATAGACATGAATTTTAATATTTATTCTGTACTGAAAACAGTAACCCAGTTTATATAATCCTAATAAGTTTCTTCTGTGAATTTAATTACTGTACAAACTGTAGTTTGAGATTAGGACAAACATGATATCAGCTTTACCAGGGCTATTTTCAACTTTCTAATATTATACAATAAAATTGTACAATAATATGATTGGATTTATTGTCTCATAATTCCTTTGCAAGATCCTCTGTCCTATTTCTCTAAAATGTAGCTTTATTGGGGGTTTTTTAATATGAAGTTTTGTGACTAAGAAATTTATCAAAGCAGTTGCCCAAAAATATATGCCCAAAGCCAGCTGCTCAGACTTTTGCATTTTGAATGTCTCATTATGCAATGATGGGGAGTCATAAGTTTATGGTAATATACTGGACTACTGATTGGAAAGTTGAGGTTTTAAGATCCCTAACCCTAGATCCCTAAGCCTTAGTTGCTTGAATTGTAGAATGCCTTTATTTGCCACATATACAGGTGTACAGTACAACAACATTCTTTCTTTGCATATCCCAGCTTGTTTGGAAGGGTCGGAGCGCAGGGTCAGCCATTGTATGGTGCTCCTGGAGCTGAGAGAGATAAGGGCCTTGCTTAAGGGCCCAACATTGGCTGCATGGCAGAGCTGGGATTCGAACTCTCAACCTTTCAGTTGATAGCCCAAAGCTCTAACCTATAGGCTTCCACTGTCCTACCCTGTCTTATTTGTGTGTCAGTTTAGATAAAAGCGTCTTCCAAACACGAATCCAAATGCAAATAAACTCTAAGTAAATTTAACATACAGAACACCTTCACACTGCTCTATAATGCACTGAAAAAACTAGGCAGTCTTGTTATATGACTAAAATGCTTCTAGGTGCTGTAGTGTAAGTGTACCAGCATCCATGCAGTCACTAAAATTTGTTGTTTTAACACATTCCTATGAACTATTTTTTATGATAAATAACATTAAACTTTTAAAATGTGCCATTTAAAAATTGGTTTAAGTAATTGCAAAAGCATAAGTAAAGCCTACACAGTTAAAAAGAAGGTTAGGGTTAGGATAAGTAAGTAGTAAGCAGATATTGGGGCAAGGAGTTCTAAAGCTTATGAGCTGTAGCACTAAAAGATCTGTGTCCCATTGAGGAGAGTCTAGTATGAGGAATAGTGAGGAACCTGCCACCAGAGGTCAGTTATAATTTCTGTTGTTCTGTACTGTCACATAGTGCAGCATCAACTTACATTTGTGGATGCAGACAGAAACAGCATTTATTTACAAACAGTTGTTACAGGATGTCTGAGTCTTGGTGATATCTATCACAGAGGCTTTCCAGTTTTTTATGTAGTGCCTGAAGAGTCAAATGTAGTGGCTCTTTTCTAGTAGTTCTTGTATTTGGAAACTGCTGTTAAAATAAAATGTGGCAAGCCTTTATTTACATTTAATTACATACTGGATTGACATTTTTCTACCTAAACATCATTACATTTACAGCATTTAGCAAACACTTTTATCCAAATTGACTTGCTCAGGTGCCTAACAGGATCAACTTGCTGGTGTTTGGACTTGAACCGACAGCCTTGTGATTAGTGTTCCAGTACCTTAACCACTGAGCCAAAACTGTCCCACCACTGCATCACCTGTTTAAGAGGTTTTCTACAAAATTTTTAACATTCCTGGTCTTAAATTGCACTCGTCCTAACTAAACAGACATTAGTTTAAAAAATGTGTATATTTACAAAACACAGTAAAGTTAATACAGCAAACCATTTATCTTGGTACTGTTTTTAATAAATACAGGTCAAAAGTTTTATTGACTAATTATAAGTAAGTGAGTATTGGAACTATTACAGATTCTTGTCTGTGGTAATTTTCTGCTGGTGTGTTAAAGATCTGATGTTAAAATGCTGGAGTTTTTCTTTAATTGGCTGTTTGAAAACAAATGTGGTATATTGTGTTAAATTTAAATCTATAAATCTTGAATATGTTTCATTACATATTGTGCTGTGTTCTTTTTTCCCCCATTACTTACCCCCTCCTCAGTGCCCACTATGGCTCCAAGTCCCCCAGATGCTGTGGGTCGCTACCTAGAGGCTCCGGGTGACATGAATGAGCATGCACACTTCCAAAAAGCTAAAGAGCGTCTGGAGGCCAAACACAGGGAAAGGATGTCTCAGGTGAGCTGTTATAGAACAACATAAGGGGTGATATAATGGTCATAGAAAAATGGTGTTTTTATTGTTGAGTGAAATTGTCTTGTAGGTGATGAGGGAGTGGGAGGAAGCAGAGCGACAGGTCAAGAGTCTTCCCCGTGCTGATAAAAAAGCTGTCATTCAGGTGAGTTTTGATTACTTTAACTGTGCTGCATTTTTCAGTTTTCTTCAAATCTGGTCATTTTCAATATGACTAGCAAATACAGATATCATCCATGTAGGCCTACATGTCAATCTGTAGTATCTATTGCATACAAATAATGATAATAGTAATAATATTAATATTATTATTATTAATAATAATAATAATAATAATAATAAAAACACCATAACACCATAACAACCTCAGTGTGTCATGATGCACCGATAGGGAGTTGTGAGTTTGTGGTAATATACTGGACTACTGATTGGAAAGTTGAGGTTTCATTCAAGTCAAGTCAATTTTATTTGTGTAGCGCTTTTTACAATAGACATTGTCTCAAAGCAACTTTACAGACTCCAGGACCAACAGACCAAAAACCCCTGTTAAGCAGGCTGAGGGTGACATTGGCAAGGAAAATCCCTTAAAATACAGGAAGAAACCTTGAGAGGAACCAGACTTAGCAAGGACCCCCATTTTCCTTGGGTGGCCTGGAGGATCATTACCTACCACACGTGTTTCAGCAAGATCCTTAAGCCGTAATTGCTTAAATATAATAAGAAAAGATATATTACTGTTAAATAAACCTTTAAAATAATATTTTTTATTTATTTAGCATATTTCACAATGTCAAGGCCGCTTTAGAAGAGGAAGGGAAAAAAAACTATATGACAGAAGAAGAACAGAAGTACTGATTTAAAATCAAGAGAGACTTAAAAAAGGACCCAGATGTACAGTCATGAGGAGATCAGGGCGAGGAGTTCCAGAGCTTAGGGGCTGTAGCACTAGAAGATCCGTCTTCTATTAAAGAGAGTCTAGTATGAGGAATAGTGAGAAACCTGCCACCAGAGCACCTAAGTGAGCGATGTATGTAGAGATACAGGAGCTCCCCAAGATTTGCCAGGGCCAGACCACAAAGGGCTTTTTATTTTATTTTATATGCTACATTACCAAAAGCCTTTGCAGGCAGTTTAGAATAGGGATGATGTGGGCAGATTTTTGAGTGTACTGATGCGTATTGATTGTTTTAGCCGGTAGACCAGAATAAAGAGAATTACAATAAATAATATGAGAGAATGTAAAGCCATTAAACCAATGTTTTGGCATCACTGGTAGTGATTAGTGGCCGTAATCTGGTAGTGTTATGAAGATAAAACAATGCAGATTTGGTTAGTGAGTTAATGTGAGACTTATAGGTGACTGCAGAATTAAACAGCACTACAAGGTTTTTTGCAGAGGATGAAGGCTTTCTTAAAACATCATCAATATGTTATTAATTATGTATTAATTATGCTCTTAGACTCGACTAACTGAAGTTCAGTTTTGTCAGTGTTTAATTTTAGAAAGTTGTTACTCATCCAGGATTTTAGTTAATGTACGCAGGCTACCAGGACCAGGTGGTGTAAAGTTGGATGTATATTTAGTACTGAAATATATGGCTTCAGGTGATTTGGCCTAGGAGTAGCAAGTAAATAATAAAAAGAAAAGGACCAAGAATGGATCCTTGAGGGACATTGAATGATTTATGTTTACCATATTTAACAAACTGCTGTCTGTATGCAAGATATTAGCAAAACCAAGCAAAGGCTGTACCTAAAATCCATACAAAGGAGAAACAGGAGAGAAGTATTTTATCATTTACTATTTGAAAAGCTGCACTGAGATCAAGCAGAGGAGGAATGTTGATTGAGCCATTATTTGTGGGAAGCAGATCATTTGCAACTCTTAATAGTGTTACGCTGAGAACGGAAACCTGACTTAAACGGCTCATAGGGATTATTTTTTAAGAGAAAAACTACTACATTTTCCATTACTTTGGCTAAAGAAAGTGGAAGGTTTGAAATTAGCCTGTAATTGGCGGGACATGTTGCATCAAGGCCAGGTTTCTTTAGAATAGGTGTGACTGCAGTTATTTTGAGGGCAGTCGGGGCAGAGCTGGAAGAAAAACAAGCGTTTATTAAATGGTATATATAATGTGAAATGAGAGATTTTAGAAGACTAGTTGGGGCAAGGTTAAGCTGACAGTAGGTAGAAGTAGACTTACTAATTATTTAAAAAAACAGATGATTAGTCATCTTGATACTTGTAGTCGTGAGGTACTTGGGCAAAAGAAGGGGGGGGGGGGGGCTGTGGGGAATCATTCGTCTATTTAAGACACATTATTCTGAAAGAGGTTTATTAAGGCTTGAGACTGATCAGAAGTACCTGGAGTGGCTGATGAGGGTTGTGAGGGAGTTTATTTAATGTTATAAAAAGCGCTTTGGGCCTTGAGTTGCTATTATTTATAATGGCAGAATAATAGGTGGAGTGAGCTGCATTAGGTGCATCTCTGTACTTAAGGATGTGCTGTTTGTTTAGAATTAAGTGGATAGTAAGACCAGATTTCTTACACAAACGTTCAAGGCGTCTGTCTACCATACACAAAATAATAACTTTAACACACTTGTTACAGATCAACCTCAAATATGCCTAATTTTTCTGTTGTGTGAGCCAAGCATTATACATTCCAATTAAAGAATAATGTAATCAAATATCTTAATAATGCAACCAAAGATTGAGTATTAAAATGATCAGTCAATATTTATTTGGCAAATTGGTGCACATGCTTACACCGATCAGCCATAACATTAAAACCACTTCCTTGTTTCTACACTCACTGTCCATTTTATCAGCTCCACTTACCATATAGAAGCACTTTGTAGTTCTACAATTACTGACTGTAGTCCATCTGTTTCTCTGCATGCTTTGTTAGCCCCCTTTCATGCTGTTCTTCAACGGTCAGGACTCTCCCAGGACCACTACAGAGCAGGTATTATTTAGGTGGTGGATCATTCTCAGCACTGCAGTGACACTGACATGGTGGTGGTGTGTTAGTGTGTTTTGTGCTGGTATGAGTGGATAAGACACAGCAGTGCTGCTGGAGTTTTTAAACACCTCACTGTCACTGCTGGACTGAGAATAGTCCACCAACCAAAAATATTCAGCCAACAGTGTCCCGTAGGCAGCATCCTGTGACATTTGATGAATGTCTAGAAGATGACCAACTCAAACAGCAGCAATAGATGAGCGATCGTCTCTGACTTTACATCTACAAGGTGGACCAACTAGGTATCAGTGTCTAATAGAGTGGACAGTGAGTGGACACGGTATTTAAAAACTCCAGCAGCGCTGCTGTGTCAGATCCACTCATACCAGCACAACACACGCTAACACACCACCACCATGTCAGTGTCACTGCAGTGCTGAGAATGATCCACCACCTAAATAATACCTGCTCTGTAGTGGTCCTGTGGGGGTCCTGACCATTAAAAAACAGGGTGAAAGCAGGTTAAAAAGATATGTAGAGAAACAGATGGACTGCAGTCAGTAATTGTAGAACTACAAAGTGCTTCTATATGGTAAGTGGAGCTGATAAAATGGACAGTGAGTGTAGAAACAAGGAGGTGGTTTTAATGTTATGGCTGATCGGTGTATATCTAATGGTGTAAGGAAAATCTCTGTGACCATGTGACTCCCCTGTCTCTCTAAGTGGAGAAAAAACAAATGACACAAATAGCCTGCAAAGCACATTTAGGGAAGTGGCTTTGGATAAAAAACTGAAGGGGACATTTATTGGGCTGGGATTTGAGTTTGAGATAAGCTAGTTGTGACGTCTGGTGGACAGAAGAGAAAGGACATGTTTATTAGGGCATTGCCCAGATTTTAAACCATGTTCATAATGGTTGTCAGTAAACAGACAGGGTTATTGTAGATATATTTATAATCGGAAGTCCAGTAAACAGGCTTAAGGTCAAAACCAGAAGAGCAATAACCACTGGAACACAGAAACAGGGCACAGGAACAAAGAACAAGACACTTAAATCAGTAAGACGAATTAAATGCTTTATATGCTTGAGAAGACAGCAATACTCAGCCATGGACAAAAGACAAACATGAGGTACATGTACACAAATTTATTAGAAGGTGATGGGAATGGGTGGAGACAATTAACAAATGGACAAATCACAGACATTGGTCATTAAAGGTGTTGAAAACATGGATCAACGCAATGGGAATGGCAACAATAGAGGATGTTACACTGGTTTAATAGACCGCCTAACATTTAGTTATGGTTTTAGAGTTTCAGCCACATTTATTGGACAAGCTTATGGTCAGGTGCCCACATTTTGGGCATATAGTGTAGGGCAAAATACTTTTTCATACAATTTTAAGTTCTTAAATCCTGGTACCCATCAAATTATGTATGATAAGAAATATAAGTCATCTGGCGCTCAGGTGGCACAGCGGTAAAACACACTAGCACACCAGAGCTGACATTTCAAACTCGTAGGTTCAAAACTCAGCTCTGCCATATGGCTGGGTTGGCTGCTTACATAAACAACAATTGGCTGTTGTTCATACAGGGTGGGAGCCGGACGGGACCTTATAACTGATGCAATTATGACCTCTGCTGGCTGATTGATGGCGCCTGCACAGAGTCAAGGGATAATGCGTTGATCAGGGTGTGTCTCTCCATACACAAAGCCGATCCACATATTAACTTGCCTCGTGCATGTGAAAAGATGCAGTCGGCTACTGCACGTGTCGGAGGGTGTGTGTGTTAGTCTCAGCTGTTTTCAACCAGGGTGGAGATCAACATCAGTATAGAGGAAGCTTAATGCAATCGGGTAATTGGATACGACTAGATTGGGAGGAGAATTGAGCCTCATCAGCCTCAGGTTCTGTAAATGATAGAAAGAAAACACAATTAGCTTAGTGAAAACATTGTGAGAGACTGACTGAGTATTTATGTGTTATTGAGCAGCATTTTCAGGAGAAGGTGGAGGCATTAGAACAGGAGGCCGCCAACGAGAGGCAACAGCTGGTGGAGACTCACATCGCTCGTGTGGAGGCGCTGCTTAATGAGCGCCGTCGCATGGCACTGGACAGCTTCCTGAACGCACTACAGGCTGACGAACCCCGGGTATACACACAGCTCCTACACAGAAATGCATACAGAGTAAAATCACACAATGCTGAACAGCTTCTGAGCAACACATCAAAGCAACGGTAACATACCGTTGTGTTTTTTTTTCATACAGCCTCGTCAGGTGTTTAACCTCTTTAAGAAGTACGTGCGTGCTGAGCAGAAGGACAGGCAGCATACGCTTAAACATTTCGAGCATGTACGCATGGTTGACCCCAAGAAAGCAGCCCAGATCCGCCCTCAGGTAACTTTATCTCTGTCTGCACTTACACAGCAGAGCTGTGAGCACTGCAGTAGAAAGTGACTTGCTAATCTGTGTGTTGTAGGTGCTGACTCACCTGCGTGTGATTGAGGAACGCCTGAATGAGAGTGTAGCCTACCTCTACAAGGTCCCACAGGTAGCCAATGAAATTCAGGACCAAGTGGGTGAGTGCTGTGTTCACAAGTGTTCACAACTATACTAACAACTACTGCTTATACTACTAATATTAAACACTGCTACTACTAATGCTACTATAACAACTGATACTGTAGAAATGCTGTTACTGGCACCAATACTTCTATTACTTACAATTCTATTACTAGTGATTCTGCAACTGCAGTTGCTAAAACAATGCCAACACTACTAATACAAATTAATTATTTACTATACGATAAGGAAACTACTACTTTTATATTAAAAAAACTGTCCTGCAATGTGTTCCTGTTTTAACAGTTTTTTGTTATTTGTAATGGCAGAATAATAGGTAAAGTGAGCTGCATTAAGGGCATCTCTGTACTGTAGGATGTGCTGTTTGGGACAATAAGACCAGATGTTTTACGCATACACTCAGGGTGTCTGTCTACAATTGGCTTTTATTTTGCAGAGCTCAATTTTGAACAATGGGGAGAAATGAAAACCAGGGACAGCCCTGGTTTACAGTGGTGCAAGATAAATAAGGGTACCAGAGGCAATGGTATTCTAGTGGGATACATTATAGTGGGGATACACGACTGGCAACCACAACCTAGCGCATAGGTGGAAACTCACTGTAGACTAGTTGAAATGATAGGGAGAAGACAGGGCACAGGAGAAAGAGGAACACTTTGTATGCTTGGGGCGGCATGGTGGCTCAGTGGGTAGCACTGTCGACCCACAGAAAGAGTCCAAAGATATGCAAGTGAGATGAATTGGAGATACAAAATTGTCCATGACTGTGTTTAACATTAAAGGCTGGAACGGATAAATCTTGTGTAACCAGTCATTACTGATCCTGTCATGAATATACTGGCACCACTACTGCTACTACTGTTAATATCAATACTTCTATTACTTACAATTCTACTACTTGTGTTTCTGCAACTGCTGTTGCTTATAACAATGCCAACACTACTAATATAAACGGTTCCACTGCTAATAATAATTTACTGTACGATAAGAAAACTACTACTTTTATCAAAAACTATCCTGCAGTGGAGAGTGTTTCTGTGGAAAGGATAGTTATAGTTATAATATTATTATTGCTGCTACTACTTCTATAACCTCTGTTTCTATTACAACTATTAATATTACTAATAATATTGCTACTAGTAGTAATAGCTTCTGTTATTACTATTACATAAAATTACTACTGCAGGTAGTTTTGCTACCTAAAAGTAGAGCATTCCTACAAAAAAATGTATTGACTAAAATGAAGTAAAAGCGAATAAGCAATTACTATTAATGTATTCCTTCATTCTTTCATTCTTATGTTTTACCAGTGCTTTATCCTGGTTGGGGTTTTGGTGGGTCTTTACTCACTCAATTTCTTAACCGCTTATCCAATCAGGGTCGCGGGGGGTGCTGGAGCCATTCCCAGCTTTTCAATGGGTGCAAGGCACACAGTAACACCCTGGACGGAGCGCCAGTCCATCGCAGGGCAGACACACATACACACACACACACCCATTCACCTATAGCAATTCAGTGTCTCCAGTTGCCCTGACTGCATGTTTTTGGACTGTGGGAGAAAACCGGAGCTCCCTGAGGAAACCCACGCAGACACGGGGAGTACATGCAAACTCCACACAGAAAGGACCCGGCTTTCGACCCAGGGATCGAACCCAGGACCTTCTTGCTGTGAGGCGACAGTGCTACCCACTGAGCCACCGTGCCGTTGGTGGGTTCTGTATTCCCTAAATCAATGAGCAGCAACACTCATTGGACAGGATATTAATTCATTGTGGGGCCTCGGCCAATACTCTCAGCAGTAGGCTAGCGTAATTTACCATCCACTATAAATTTACATTGGTAAAAATAAATAACCATTGAGCATTCCCAAACCTGAAAAATAACCTAACAAATAACACATTAAATAACAAAAACATAATACAAACAGGATTAATGTGATAAATACGCAGCTTGTATGAAGTTAAAAAGATTGTATGTTCATTGTAGTTTCACTTAACAGTATCGCTGCTTCTACAATGACTCACTGCTAAACAAATGCTAAGCGCTAGTTTTGCTTTTGTCACTTTTTCTTTTCCTTAAAAGCAAAAATTTGGTCTTTTGCAAAAGAGAGATGGTGTAAACACAAACTATTTTTATCACTGTTATCACACATTAATTTTACTGTGCATGTGTCTTGTTAGCGGTGCTGATGCAGTGTGTGCAGGGTGAAGCTACCCAGCAGCTCGCCTCCCTTCAGGCTGATATGAGAGTGAGTTACGGTAATGATGCTCTGATGCCTGATCTACCTGACAGCACCCCCTCTGTGGACCTGCCCTTGGAGCAGGATGGCCTGGGCTTCATCCACCCAGAGAGCTTCAACCAGGCAAACACTGACAACCACGGTACACCCACACACCCACACACAGACAGAAATGTTGACGTCGGTTTTATTTCCATAGCAAGGACTTAAACACTTACATACATACATAATTAAAGCCAGCAGAGCAGTTCACAGCAGCAAAATTTTAAAAGTGCCTGCAAATATTTACAGCCGTCACTAATCTAATTGTATTAATCAGCTTTTATATTTATTTTTGCTTTTTTTTAGTTGAACCCGTAGATGCACGTCCAGCTCCAGACAGGGGACTTCCCACACGCCCTGGTGAGTGTCAGTTTTACTGCTGCCATGGATACACATTACTGATTTACTGGACACTACACAAATATCTCACTTCACTTCCCATTGCATTTGTCCTGCCATTACTCAGCCATTATTACAGCAATATTTGTTATTTTTGGTTGAAACTGAATGGGAAAAATTGTCCTCCAACAGTCCAAAGACGTGCAAGTGAGGTGAATTGGAGATACAAAATTGTCCATGACTGTGTTTAACATTAAAGACTTGAACTGATGAATCTTGTGTAACCAGTAATTACCTGTTCTGTCATGAATGTAACCAAAATGTGTAAAGCATGACATTAAAATCCTAATAAATAAATAAATATGTAAGGCCCTACCTAATTCATGGCCATGAAAATCACGTTACGGACGCAATTTGCTGTGAAGATCAAAATTTATCAAAAGCGATTTAACGTTTTTCATTCACATAGCATTCAAGTGCCTTGCATTTACTGGTTAATTTGCACTACGAGGTGGTCCTAGTGTAACCGAGCATCTATAAAGTTTGCTGAGTTTATAAAGTAGGAAATAAACTGTACATAAACAAACTATCAGGAGCATAATACTTTACTGGCTTGTTCTTTTAAGGCGCAGCACAGACTACACAGAGATGATCATATGTGTAGAGAAGCACACTTTTTCATTGATAATGGAATCCTCAAAGGGACAAATTGCACTTAATACATAAACACATACATCAAATATTGTCAGCACCACACCACAGAAAATGTGTTACACTAGCAATCCTACGGCAATTCAGTTAGCAATAGCTTAGTCAAAATGTCCAAGATGTTGAAGTCTAAAGCAGCTAAAAACACTTCTTGGTTACCTGAGTTCTGAAAACTCCCAACCAATTCTGTGGACGCAGAGAGGGGCATGTCAAAACATGGATGAGTATTTTCAACTATTATGGTAGGCTGTGCTGTGTATTATAGCTTCCATTTATTATTATTTTTTTTTAAGTTTTTTTATTTTACCCCTTTTTCTCCCACTTTTAGCGCATCCAATTTCTGCCCGTCAATAATCCTCTCACTAATGCTGGTCCCTGCTCCTGATTGGGGAGGACGAGGCTGTTCCACGCCCCCTCCGACACGTGCACAGCAATCTAACATCTTACCACCTACACTTGACGAGCGCAGTGCAGTACAGCGCCGTGTACGGAGAGCCACACCCTCTACCGCACTCCTTTCCCATCTCCGTGCAGGTGCCACCAACCAGCCAGCAGAGGTCGTAATCGCACTTGTTTGAGAGAGAGCCCCCATCCGGCTTAATCCCGCCCCTATCTGAACAACAGGCCAATCGTTGTTCATGTGGCCGCTCAGCCTCAGCCGGCAGGCAGAGCCGGGATTCGATAAAATGTATTTGAGATCTCAGCTCTGGTGAACAGCGTGTGTTTTACCGCTGCTCCACCTGAGTGGCTACTTCCATTTAGTTTATAATTTAATTTATTTTGAATTTGTTGAATCTGTGATTTTTTATAAATGAGGTCCGTGAAATAGGGCTTTATTCATATGGCAAGAATTATTAGATTTTTCTGTGTTTTGTGTGTAGTATCTGGTATGAAGCTAGACGAGATGCCGGAGGTACGCATGGACACTGAAGAGCAGCATAGTGCTGGATATGAAGTACATCACCAGAGGCTGGTATGAAGACACTGCACACAGAAACAATGCACTCACAAGCCAGATGCACTCTCAGCCTCTGTGACGTCAGGTCATGTGACATGCACTCATAAGCCAGATGCACTCTCAGCCTCAGTGGCGTCACGTGCACACACACTCTCTGCCACAATGGCAAAAACATTCCGGCAACACGAGAGGAATCTTTAAACAGTATCATCATTTAACACACCCATTTAATGTATTTTCCATGCAGCCATAACATTAAAACCACCTCCTTGTTTCTACACTCACTGTCCATTTTATCAGCTCCACTTACCATATAGAAGCACTTTGTAGTTCTACAATTACTGACTGTAGTCCATCTATTTCTCTACATACTGTTTTAGCCTGATTTCACCCTGTTCTTCAATGGTCAGGACCCCCACAGGACCACTACAGAGCAGGTATTATTTAGGTGGTGGATCATTCTCAGCACTGCAGTGACACTGACATGGTGGTGGTGTGTTAGTGTGTGTTGTGCTGGTATGAGTGGATCAGACACAGCAGCGCTGCTGGAGTTTTTAAATACCGTGTCCACTCTCTGTCCACTCTCTTAGACACTCTATTGGTCCACCTTGTAGATGTAAAGTCAGAGATGATCGCTCATCTATTGCTGCTGTTTGACTTGGTCATCTTCTAGCCCTTCATCAGTGGTCACAGGACGCTGCCCACGGGGCGCTGTTGGCTGGATATATTTTTGGTTGGTGGACTATTCTCAGTCCAGCAGGGACAGTGAGGTGTTTAAAAACTCCATCAGCATTGCTGTGTCTTATTCACTCATCCTGAAAGTCCTGACCATTGAAGAACAGCATGAAATGGGGCTAACAAAGCATGCAAAGAAACAGATGGACTACAGTACAACTACAAAGTGCTTCTATATGGTAAGTGGAGCTGATAAAATGGACAATGAGTGTAGAAACAAGGAAGTGGTTTTAATGTTATGGCTGATGGTGTATAAGCCTTTAAGAAAAAGAAGTTACATTTTAATTTTAAACTTATAAAAGTTTCATTTTAATAAGTTTAACTTTCATTTTAATTGTATGGCTAAAGATAAAGCAGCTGAGGCTCTGCAAGAGGAGAACAGAGATGAGATTCTAGATCCATTTTGCTTTAACTTCCAAGATGTTAAAGACATGCATCAATTTCTGAAGGAAATGGAAACTTAGGTTTTTTTGTGACCTTTTAGTTTATAATTTGTTTTGAGTACATTGTTTATTTATTCTTTTTTTTTTTGGCAATTTCAATGTAAATTACATTTGATTTTGTTAATCTGTAACAGCTATACTTGTTGTATATATATATATACTGTATATATATACTGTATATATATATATATATACAGTGGGGGAAATAAGTATTTGATCCCCTGCTGATTTTGTAAGTTTACCCCCTTACAAAGACTTGAACAGTCTATTGAACAGTTTATTTTAACAGTGAGAGACAGAATATCAACAAAAAATCCAGGAAAAAAAACATTAAATAAAAGTTATAAATTAATTTGTATTTAATTAAGGGAAATAAGTATTTGATCCCCTACCAACCAGCAAGAATTCTGACCCCCACAGACCGGTTATGTGCCCATGAGGCACACAAATTAGTCCTGTCCCTGTATAATAGACTCCTGTCACAGAATCAGTTTCTTCCGTTCAAATCTCTCGACCACCATGGGCAAGACCAAAGAGCTATCAAAGGACATCAGGGACAAGATTGTAGACCTGCACAAGGCTGGAATGGGCTACAAGACCATCAGCAAGAAGCTTGGTGAGAAAGAGACCACTGTTGGTGCGATAATTCGAAAATGGAAGAAATACAAGATCACAGGTCAATCACCCTCGCTCTGGAGCTCCATGCAAGATCTCACCTGGTGGGGTAAGAATGATTCTGAGAAAGGTGAGGTCAGTCCAGAATTACACGGGAGGAGCTTGTCAATGATCTCAAGGGAGCTGGGAGCAGAGAAATGCTGGATATGACCCCAAGAACACCATCCCCACCGGGCATTTCTCTGCCTCCAAACACGGTGAGTGGAGTTGATGCCAAAGAGCTCAATTTTGGTCTCATCTGACCATATCACATTCTCCCAAGCTTTCTCTGAATCATTCAGGTGTTCATTGGCAAACTTCAGACGGACCTGTACATGAGCCTTCTTGAGCAAAGGGACTTTGCGGGCACTGCAGGATCTCAATCCATTACTAATGGTTTTCTTGGTGACTGTGCTCCCAGCTCCCTTAAGATCATTGACAAGCTCCTCCCGTGTAATTCTGGACTGACCTCACCTTTCTCAGAATCATTCTTACCCCACGAGGTGAGATCTTGCATGGAGCTCCAGAGCGAGGGTGATTGACTGTGATCTTGTATTTCTTCCATTTTCGAATTATTGCACCAACAGTGGTCTCTTTCTCACCAAGCTTCTTGCTGATGGTCTTGTAGCCCATTCCAGCCTTGTGCAGGTCTACAATATTGTCCCTGACGTCCTTTGATAGCTCTTTGGTCTTGCCCATGGTGGTCGAGAGATTTGAACGGAAGAAACTGATTCTGTGACAGGAGTCTTTTATACAGGGACAGGACTAATTTGTGTGCCTCATGGGCACATAACCGGTCTGTGGGGGTCAGAATTCCTGCTGGTTGGTAGGGGATCAAATACTTATTTCCCTTAATTAAATACAAATTAATTTATAACTTTTATTTAATGTTTTTTTTCTGGATTTTTTGTTGATATTCTGTCTCTCTCTGTTAAAATAAACCTTCCATAAAAATTATAGACTGTTCAAGTCTTTGTAAGGGGGTAAACTTACAAAATCAGCAGGGGATCAAATACTTATTTCCCCCACTGTAAATATATATATATATATATATATATATATATATATATATATATATATATATATATATGTATATATACAGTATATATATATATATATATATATATATATATATATAATTTTTTATTTTATTTTATTTTTTATTTTTTTTTGCATTGTATTTTAATACTAGGGATCTTTAAAACGTTTCCACACTTTTATATTTTGGTTGGAAACGGTGAGGGAGGGAGGAGCAGTAATTTGTCGTGTCTGAGAGACTGAGAGGAAGCTTATAGTCCAGATTTAGCGCCATCAGATTTCCACCTTTTTTGGACCTCTTAAAGAAGCTTTAAGGGGAAGAAGATTTTCATGTGATGATGATGGGAAAGCAGCGGTGCATCAGTGGCTGCACAATCAACCTAAAACATTTTTTGCTGATGGCATTAAAATGTTGGTATGACGCTGCGAAAAATGCATCGAAAGGTGACTATGTAAATTCTTTAAAAATAGACGATATACAAAACATTCACTAAAAGCTGCCATATTTCTCTGATTCAACCTCTTCAACAAACAAACATAATTTCAGTTCCGTGACAGAGAGCGCACTGACGTAATGAATGAGCTGGCAGTGCATGTCAGGCTGTCAGCTTTTTGGCTAGCCAGCATAAAAAAGGAAGTACACAGTGTGAACATGTACATAAAGGCATTTTTCTTTAAATAAGTGCCTACGTTTTTACTGCCAGAGTTTGTAGCCAGTGGAAACAATGTTCCCTTTCATAACTTGCACAAATTTGCCTTGAAACTGACAGTTACACATACATTTAAGATAAACAGAACATGTAACTGAGTGGAATTAAAGAAACATTACAAAAAAGAAACTGCCAAAAGTATTTTCTCGTCTGCCTTCACACGCATATGAACTTGAGTGACATCTCATTCTTAATCCATAGGGTTTTAATATGATGTCGGCCCACCATTTGCAGCTGTAACAGCTCCAACTCTTCCGGGAAGGCTTTCCACAAGGTTTAGGAGTGTGTTTATGGGAATTTTTGA
Organism: Trichomycterus rosablanca; assembly: GCF_030014385.1. Lineage (NCBI taxonomy): Eukaryota > Metazoa > Chordata > Actinopteri > Siluriformes > Trichomycteridae > Trichomycterus > Trichomycterus rosablanca. Next base: position 19,465,361 of record NC_085999.1, read on the forward strand.
CTATTCTTCCAGAAGCGCATTTGTGAGGTCAGACACTGATGTTGGACGAGAAGGCCTGGCTCGCAGTCTCCACTCTAATTCATCCCAAAGGTGTTCTATCGGGTTGAGATCAGGACTCTGTGCAGGCCAGTCAAGTTCTTCCACACCAAACTCACTCATCCATGTCTTTATGGAGCTTGCTTTGTGCACTGGTGCGCAGTCATGTTGGAACAGGAAGGGGCCATCCCCAAACTGTTCCCACAAAGTTGGGAGCATGAAATTGTCCAAAATCTCTTGATATGCTGAAGCATTAAGAGTTCCTTTCACTGGAACTATGGGCCGAGTCCAACTCCTGAAAAACAACCCCACACCATAATCCCCCCTCCACCAAACTTTACACTTTACACAATACAGTCAGACAAGTACCGTTCTCCTGGCAACCTCCAAACTCAGACTCGTCCATCAGATTGCCAGACGGAGAAGCGTAATTCGTCACTCCAGAGAACACGTCTCCACTGATCTAGAGTCCAGTGGCGGCGTGCTTTACACCACTGCATCCGCTTTGCATTGCGCTAGGTGATGTAAGGCCTTGATGCAGCTGCTCGGCCATGGAAACCCATTCCATGAATCTCTTTACGCACTGTTCTTGAGGTCTGTAGCGATTAACGCTGCAGAAAGTTGGCGACCTCTGCACACTATGCGCTTCAGCATCCGCTGACCCCGCTCTGTCATCTTACGTGGCTACCACTTGGTGGCTGAGTTGCTGTCGTTCCCAATCGCTTCCACTTTGTTATAATACCACTGACAGTCGACTGTGGAATATTTAGTAGTGAGGAAATTTCACGACTGGACTTGTTGCACAGGTGGCATCCTATCACGGTACCACGCTGGAATTCACTGAGCTCCTGAGAGCGACCCATACTTTTACAAATGTTTGTAGAAGCAGTCTGCATGCCCAGGTGCTTGGTTTCATACACCTGTAGCCATGGAAGTCATTGGAACACCTAAATTCAATAATTTGGATGGATGAGTGAATACTTTTGGCAATATAGTGTATTTAATAACATGAGTCTGATGTCAAAATTGCACCTTCTACTGTATTCTGAGTAATTTGTGCTGTATTGGACTTTTTTGGGTTTGCTTGACCACAAATTTTCATTTTTTGTCCTATGGTCTTTCCTCTTGTTGCTTTAAAGGTGGCAGTGCATCAAACCCAGTAAAAGCCCCCCTCAAAAAAGGGAATTCAGGAATTGCATTCAGCCTTTACCTAGTGAATTACCATGTTAGTGTAACAGGGATCTCAGCTCAACTTAAAAACTACACATTACAGTCCAATGTATTGGTGGTTAATTTTTGGGCATCATATCTATACAGGTGTTCTTTGCTGAGGACGTCGGTTCCAATAAGGGAGCCATCATCGGCCTGATGGTGGGCGGGATCGTCATAGCTACCATAATTGTCATCACTCTTGTAATGCTGAGGAAGAAGCAGTACTCTTCCATCCACCATGGAGTTGTAGAGGTATGTGCATTAAAGATATTTATTCCAGCTTTGCATGTCCTAAAAAAACAATAAAATTTGAAATGCAGTCAAGCCGGAAAGTCTGCACACCCCTTTCACCTTCTTCATGTTTTATTACATTACAGACTCATTCTATAATAGATTGAGTTCATTTATGTTCACTTTGCCCATAATGACAAAGTGAAAGCAGGTTTTTAGACATTTGTGCTAATTTACGAAAAATCTAAATGTACAATTCTCTAAATGTAAAAACAGGATTGTGTCAAGGCATAGATCTGGAGAAGGGTACAGAAAAATTGCTGCAGCTTTACAGGTCTCAAAGAGCACATTGGCCACCATCATTCATAAACGGAAAAAGTTTGGAACCACCAAAAATCTTCCTAGACCTGGCCGTCTGGCCAAACTGAGCGATTGGGGAAGGGAGGTGAACAGGAACCTGAGGGTCACTCTGACAGAGCTTCAGTGTATCCTTGTGGAGATGAGAGAACCTATCAGAAGATCAACCATTCAGGCAGCACTTCACAAATTACGCCCCTATGGTAGAGTGGCCAGACGGAAGCCACTCCCTAGTAAAAGGCACATGACATTAGAGTTTGCCAAAAGGCACCTAGAGGACTCTCAAACCATGAGAAACAAGATTCTCTGGTCTGATGAAACCAAGCGTCACATCTGGAGGAAACTAGGAATCACTCATCACCTGGCTAGTGCCATCCCTACAGTGAAGCATAGCGGTGGCAGCATCATGATGTGAGGATGTTTTTCAGCAGCGGGACCGGGGCGACTAGGCCTGATTGAGGGAAAGATGAATGCAGCTAAGTACACCGAGATCCTTTAAGAAAACCTGCTCCAGAGCGCTCTGGACCTCAGACTGGGGTGAAGGTTCACCTTCCAACATGACAACGACCTGAAGCACACAGCCATGAGAACAAAGGAGTGGCTTCAGAGAAAGTCTGTGAATGTCCTTGAGTGGCCCAGCCAGAGTCCAGACCTGAATCCAATCGAACATCTGTGGATGGAGCTGAAAATGGCTGTGAACCGACGCTTCCCATCCAACCTGACGGAGCTTGCAAGGATATGCCAAGAGGAATGGGCAAAAATGTCCAGAAACAAGTGTGCCAAGCTGGTCGCTTCTTTCCCAAGACGCCTTGAAGCTGTAATTGCTGCCAAAGGTGCATCAACCAAGTATTAGGCTAAGGGTGTGTACAGATATGTAACCCCTAAATAAACCATTTTTGTCAGTAAAATAAAAATGCATATTTTCTAAACCCTGTTTTTACTTCGTAATTATTGGTGATTGTGTGTAGATGTTTGAGGCAAAAAAGGAACTCAATAGAATACGTAATAAAACGTGGGGAAGGTGAAAGGGGTGAGCAGACTTAAGTTCTGATTTCACCGCTGAGCTTTTGTGTTCAGGTCGATGCTGCAGTGACTCCAGAGGAACGCCATCTTACCAAGATGCAGCAAAACGGCTACGAGAACCCCACCTACAAGTTCTTTGAGCAGATGCAGAACTAAAAGGCTTCATTATCGTCCCACCCCTTCCTCCATCATTCCAATACATCAGGACAGTGAACTCACACTAATCTTCATCCACACTAGTGCTGAACCCATGGAGATGAAGTGTAATCACCCAATCATTTCAAACAATGCTCAGTTTGTTTGCACAAAAAGGTGACATCGTTTTATCTCATCTAGCTGTCTGTCTGTGTTCTCTTGTCTCACCCATTCATCTGTTTGTTGTGCTTCTTTCTGTCCTGCGCTTGATGTCTCATCCCCGTCACTCCTCTGTGTCCTTTCCCTTGTCGTTTCTGGATGTTCAGACAGCAGCATTACTGGCTCTAGTCCTAAGGACTCGAACACAAAGATGGCAAAAGAAGAATAATCATTTGCGCTCTTCTTCTCAGAACCCTGCAAGTCTAGTTTTTTTTTCAGAAAAATATTTAAAATGAGATTTTAAAAATATAAATACATATATAAATAACATTAAGAAGATAAATATTGTTTGGTTTTTTATTATGTGTGTAATGTATTGAAATAAGGCATAAAATAGCTGTATCTATTTAGTGCATGCCGATTATGACAGAGACGGTCTCGGATCCCCACGCCGGGCGCGACCTCTCTCACGTAGAAATTTTAGCGGGATTGTACATTTTAGTGTTTTCTTGTGATCATGTAATTTTAAGGAATAGCAGATTCTGAATCTGTTCGAAGCTTTGTTGTTACACAGACATACTTTAAATGAAGTCAGTGCTTTTCTTAACTATGCTACAACACGCACACATACACAAAAGGCTGCATGGGGCTGGACAAGCTGTATGTAATATGATAATGAAGTATAATATTAGCCCATGTGTCATCATCCTATGCATTGTTTGTTTTGTTTTTAAGGAATCTTTCCAGTTTTTATTCCACCTCAGGAGTTAGCAAGAGTAAATATCAAAGATTCATAGCTTTAAAATCCGACTTTGACATTCCTGCTTATCTGTATCTTTCCAAACAAGCACTTGATCATTAGAAAGTTCCAGAAACCTCTGGCACCCTAACTAATTCTAACCTGCACAAACATACAACAGACTCTCTATTCAGACTCTAAACAGAGTCACATTTACGGTCCTGTAAACTTTCCAGACAGTTCATTCATTCATGCTACAAGCAACAAAACATGTACCGCACACATTAGGAATTTCCAAGCAAGGACACACCACTCATTTTCTCCTTTCATAAGACTAAAGCTTAAATCAGGTGTTGTGGTTATGCAAGGATACTCAGAAGAGTGTCTGTGGTCAGTACGGGGCAGTGAAGAAAGTAAAGATTTTCCATCTTTCAATGTTTTCTTCTTTTAATGTATTTTTCCCCGTACCTATCTATCCAAATCATTGGCTTAGACTGGGGAAAAGCTTTCTACACTGTATCCCATAAATAAAGTTTTGAATGTACATACAGCTCTGTGGTCATGTCTGAATTTATTTTGAAGTGTTTTTGTGTTCACAATATGGTAAACATACACCGATCAGCTATAAAATTAAAACCACACTCATTGTCCATTTTATCAGCTCCACTTACCATATAGAAGCACTTTGTAGTTCAACAAATAATGACTGTAGTCCATCTGTTTCGCTACATGCTTTGTTAGCCCTCTTTTCCTGCTGTTCCTCAATGGTTAGGACCCCCACAGAGCAGGTATTATTTAGGTGGTGGGTCATTCTCAGGACTGCAGTGACAATGACATGGTGGTGGTGTGTTAGTGTGTGTTGTGCTGGTGTGAGTGGTTCAGACAGAGCAGCGCTGCTGGAGTTTTTAAATACTGGGTCCACTGTCCTACCTAGTTGGTCCACCTTGTAGATGTAAAGTCAGAGACGATCGCTCATCTATTGCTGCTGTTTTGAGTTGGTCATCTTCTAGACCTTCATCAGTGGTCACAGGACACTGCCCACAGGGCGCTGTTGGCTGGATATATTTTTGGTTGGTGGACTCTTCTCAGTCCAGCAGTGACAGTGAGGTGTTTAAAAACTTCATGAGCATACCAGCACAACACACACTAACACACCACCACCATGTCAGTGTCACTGCAGTGCTGAGAAGAGTCCACCACCCAGATAATACCTGCTCTGTGGTGGTCCTGGGAGAGTCCTGACCATTGAAGCACAGCATGAAAGGGGGCTAACAAAGCATGCAGAGAAACAGATGGACTACAGTCAGTAATTGTAGAACTACAAAGTGCTTCTATATGGTAAGTGGAGCTGATAAAATGAACAGTGAGTGTAGAAACAAGAAAGTGGTTTTAATGTTATGGTTGGTTGGTGTAAAAAGGTTCGATCCCCAGGTGGAGCGGTCCAGGTCCTTTCTGTGTGGAGTTTGCATGTTCTCCCCGTGTCTGCGTGGGTTTCCTCCAGGAGTTCCGGTTTCCACCCACAGTCGAAAGACATGCAAGTGATGTGAATTGGAGATACAAAATTGTCCATGACTGTGTTTGACATTAAAACATGTGAACTGATTAATCTTGTGTAACGAGTAACTACCATTTCTGTCATGAAATGTAACCAAAGTTTGTAAAATATTAATAAATAAATATATAAAGATTAGGCCAGGGACATATTACATTATTAATTTCAATTATTTAGGCTTATCATTAATTTAAAAACTGTTGGTGACTATTGATTCCAGAATTTACATTAAGATTGTGTTCAGTGATAATTGTAAGTTACTTTGGGTGAAAGCATCTTTTAAATGTCAAAAAATATATAAATATTAACACACATATATTAACACTAAATTGCACTGATTAAGAAACACTTGCAATGTTCATACAGTTTTAGGTGCCATATAGACTAGTACAGTGGTAACTTGAAACTTGACATTAATTGGTTCTGGGAGTGGCATCGAGTTTAAAAGGCGTTGAGTTTTTTTTCTCATAAGGATGTATGGGAAACCTGTTAATGTGTTCCATGGCCCCGTGAAACTGCATATATTTTAGGCTAATGTAAAATAATGGAATTGTTTTTGACACTTATACACAGAAAAAAATCACAAATATAATATAAAAAACACTGAAATACAATTAAAAACAGTTAAAAATATATTAAAAATACAATAAATTGATAATAATACTTTATTGCTTATTCCTAATCGTGGAGATGCTTGATCTTGGAATACCGTATTCCTTTGTCAGTTCAGTAGGCGCATTCACATGAGAAGCGGCAAAATAGCTTTTGTGCTGGCTGTGCTGTTATTTCCTATGAAGTGTGCCGGTGCACAAAGCATAACGTGACTTATTGTACTAAAACAACGAGCAAGGAATTTCATTAGTGAAGAGAACTTATGAGCAGTAATAATTAAGAGAGATTTTGTGTTCCTATCTCATTTTTTAGTACATTAAACCACATTAAGCTCTTTTAACGATAAGATTCTTTCATTTGCACCCCGAGCTATAACACAAGTTTAAAAAGTAAAACGGGAGGAAAATCCAGCTAAACACAGATACATGTGGATGCTTTCAGAGTCGATCTGGCGGTTATTCCAAACAAATGCAGATTCGTCTCATATTCACACTTTGATGACGTTTTACCGAACCGCTCAAGCCAAGCACTAAGCAAAGTGGCAGCTGCACACACGTCGAGTTTAAGGGTACAAATTTCTCGACAAAGGGCGTCGGGTTTTTAAAGATTTCGAGTTTAGGGGACAGTGAAACTGTTGATGTGACTGAGGCCACAGTGTGCACAGACTCACTGAAACAAAACAAGATAACTGAACACAACATTGTGGTCAGGTGCATCCTGTTTGCTTAATTAACCTTGAGATGTGTCTATAAGGGCCTGAAACTTAAAGTCCAAGGTACGGTCTGTGGATCTCTGATCAAACTGTGGCAAAGCATACATCAGTGCAAGGATATAAAACAACGATTGAGTGTTTCCAGAACCAGAGTGAATGAACCTTAAACATTGCTATAGTTGGCCATCTAGCCAAAAAAGGCCTTGGTCAGGGAGGTAAGAAATACCTTAACAGTCATTCCAAAAGAGGTTCAAAGATTTTGTGCAGCACTCTGTTATTCAGGTCTTTAAGGAAGAGCGGCAACACAGAATTTTCTAAGTAATCGGCATGTGACAGCCTGCAAATGACTCTAGGAAGTCACTGATGAGACAAAAATCAATGTTTTGGGACAGCAGAACAGCAAGTAGGGTCTGATGAAAAATAGGCACTGCACACTAGCTAATATCCCCATGATGAGATTTGATAATAGAAGCATTATTATATGGGGGTGATTCTTAGTGGCAGGGAGACTGTTCAGAATTGAGGGAGGGATGAATGCAGCCATATACAGGAACATTCCTGAAGAATACCTTCTTTAAAGTGCACAAATTTGGACTGGGGCTGATCTACCTTTCAACATGACCAGGACCTAAAGCATACAGTCAAAACAACACTGAAATGAGGGCCGCTCAGGTGGCGCAGCGGTGAAGTACGCTAGCACACCAGAGTTGGGGTTTCGAATACATCAAATCAAATCTCAGCTCTGCCTTCAGACTGGGCTGGGCGGCTGCATGAACATTGATTGGTTGTTGTTCATAGGGTTAGGGATAAAAAGTCGGATCTTAGGTCCTCATAACTGGTGCAGCTGCGGCCACTGCTGGCTGACTGATGGCGCCTGCACAGGGCTGAGAAATAATGCTGATGGGGGTGTGGCCCCCCGTACACAGTGCCCGTCGGTGTATGAACTCGTCTCGTGCAGGTGAAAAATGCAGTCTGTACTAACTGTACGTGTCGGAGGGGGCGTAAGTCAGTTGAGAGGCGTCCTCAGTCAGCGGTGAAGGGTCGAATCAGTATAGAGGACACAATCAGGGTAATTGGACACGACTAGATTAGGGGAGAAAATTGGGGGGAAAAAGTGGGAATAGAAAGTGGGAAATAGAGAGAAAAAAACAACAACACTGGAATGGCTTAGGGACAAGTCTGAATGTTCTCGAGTACCCTAGCCAAAGCCCAGACGTAAAAACCCATTGAGCATCTGTGGAGAAGACCTGCAGATGGCAATTCTCACACACTTGTCATCCAATCTGATAGTGTTTGAGAACATCTGCTATGATGAATGGATAAAAATTTACAAATCCAGTTGTGCAAAGCTTTTACAGATGTATCCAAGAGGATCTAAAGGATCTAAAGCTGTAATTGTAATAAAGTTTTTCATATTTAATTCATTTCTAAAAAACTTTCACTTGGATATTATGAGTGATTAAGTGTAGATTAACATGTAATTAAATACTTGAAAAAGCCACAACACAAGGTGTGTAAAAAAAGTCAAGGTGTCTGAATGTTTACCGAATCCCGTGTTCATGTAGAGAGAGAGAGCGCTGCCATACAGCCTGCCATAATCTAAGGCAGCGGTTCTCAACCATTGTTTCTTACACCCCACGTAAAAAAAAATTTGTGGACCCCCCTTGACATGGGTTATAATGATATTCTTATGCCTTTAGCAAGGATGACAAAAGGTATTGTTTTCACTCATGGAAAATTCAATTAATTCAAGATATTATACAGTGGTGTTCAAAAAAATAGCAGTCCAACACCATTAACTTGATAAAGCAAAGTTTTTAGTAGAAATGCTATTTCTACATAGCAAAACATTTACTTGAAAGTGTAGTAGAGTAATGAAAACAAAACAAACCCAACAATTAGGACATGCATGCCGCTCATTCTGAGTAATCGAAGCATTGATTGAAAGGTGGTTGTTCAAAATAATAGCAGTGAGGAGTTCAATTGGTGAAGTCATTCATTCCGCAGAAGAACGGGTGTCAATTTTGGCCCTTATTTAAGGTAGGAGGGTGGCAAATGTTGCACAGGTTGGTCATAGCACATTTCCTTCTGAAATACTGGGTAAAATGGGTTGTTCCAGACATTGTTCTGATGAACAGCGTACTTTGATTAAAAAGTTGATTTTAGAGGGAAGTGCAGTAAATGATAGGCTGCTCAGCTAAAATGATCTCAAATGCCTTAAAGTGACAACCAAAACCTGAAAGATGCAGAAGGAAGCGTGGAACTACTGTTTGAATGGATCAAAGAATAGCCAGAATGGCAAAGGTTCAGCCAGTGATCACCTCCAGAAAGATCAAGGAACATCTGAAGTTACCAGTGAGTACAGAAGATGATTAAGTGAAGCCGATTTACCAGCAAGAACTCCTTGCAAAGTCCCGTTGTTAAGAAAAAGACATGTCCTGAATGGGTTCAAATTTCCCAAAGATCACATTGACTGGTCCAAAGAGAAATGGCTCAACATTTTGTGGACTGGTGAAAGCAAAATTTTTCTTTTTGGGTCAAGTGGCCATAGACAGTATGTCAGATGACCCTCGAGCACTGAATTCGAGCCAAAGTACACTGTGAAGACAGTAAAGCATGGTGGTACAAAAAATGTTTTTCATACCATGGTGTTATGTCTATTTATCACATACGAGGGATCATGGATCAGTTTAAATATATCAGAATACTTGAGGAGATCATGTTGCCCTATGTCGAAGAAGAAATGCCCTTAAAATGGGTGTTTTAACATGACAATGACCCAAAACATCTTGGTTACAGACAAACAAGATTGAGGTAATAGAGTGGCCAGCACAATCCCCTGACTTCAATCCCATAGAGAACTTGTGGGCTGACGTCTGAAACGTGTTTTTTTGAGGCAAAACCCAAAATAGCAGAAGAACTGTGGAATGTAGTCTAATCATCCTGGACTGGAATACCTGTTCAGAGGTGCCAGATTGTTATGCCACTAAATATTAGTTTAGTAATTTAAAGTAAAGTGAAACCTCAAACATTTTCAGTTTATAGATAAATTTTTTGAGTTTTTAAAGAAAAATGCTGGCACTGCTATTTTTTTGAACAGCCTAATATTCATTTTTCTTAACTTTCTGTAAAGGATGAACACAAACTGGCTAAATGTTGTTAATGTTTTGATTTAGAATTAAAAGTGTAGTATTTTCAGTGCATTTGCATTTATGGAAATAAAAGTTATTATAATGATTTTGTGCTTTATTCACTTAAATCACTGCTATTTTTTTTGAACACCACTGTATCTTGGTATTTTCTGATTTTGGTTGTTGATGTAGTGGGTTTATTTTGGGTGAAGTGGTGGTAGGAGCTTCCTCACCTGGCTCTTTTTCAGCAGGATCTGCATCAACAACTAAATCAGAATTGTGTCACCTCTGTTGACCTTTGCCCTTTTGTGGTGAGCAAATCAAATACGTTTTTCACTCTCAAACCCAACATATACAATAGGTAGTTTAAAATAGATCTATACAACATCACAAGTAATAATCCATACTCCAATAGTCTAATGATTTTCCCATCCCATCACGTGTATCTCTTCTTAATTAAATGTAACCGGACCCCCCTCTAGGCTCAGTGAGGCCCACAGGTTGAAAACCACTGATTTAAGGGACTGTGAGTGGTGCACCCAAACACACATAGCCCTGTCTCACTTTGCATTAAGTTTTACATCCTACTACAAGTAATTTTATTGTTATTTTATTTTATTGTAATTCTCATATATATTTTATACACTGAATAGAATTGGGATAGATAAAAAAAGAGGGCTGGTTAAACAATCACAGATAATCACGTTGTTTTTTAAATGTAACTGCAAAACTCTGGGCAAACATGCTCTAGTTCTGGCACCCAGGTGGCACAGCGGGATATTCCACTAGCACACCAGCACCGAGATTCTGAACTCCTCGGTTGGAAACTCGGCATTGCCTCAGCTGCAAAATCCCCAGCAGCGGAAGACAAATTGACTACGTTAAATTGGGAGAAAATGCATAAAATATAATTTAAAAAACCTGTGGTTCTAACCAAGTACATCTAACCAGACAAATGCTGTCTGCCCCTCTGTGATACAGTCCATTCTTCCACACAAGAGTGATCAGTCATTCATTCAAAAATGATCTCTTTATTTCCCCCTGGTGGACAATAAAAAGTACCTCACCCCGAGGGAGTCAGAACCTCAAAATTAAAAAAAAGAAAAAGATCCTTTATAAATGGAAAATATCAAAATACACTGCCTTCATGGCTATCAAAAACATAGAGTATATACAATGGAAATGCAGCCGATGCTACCCTGCAGACAGAGTAACATACACTTCAAAAGGCTTCAATATATGGTCATTAGTAATTTGACTCTCTTACACACACTCACATTTGAGAAACTTCCTATATTGTCCCTCACCACTCATCCATATGTACACACGCCTAAAACACACACATACACCTGCTCAGAAATGCACTTGTCCTGCTCAGAGTCTCATGTTCTGTCATTTCCCTCAAGTCTCCCAAGCTTCTCTCTCTCAGCTGTCCTTCTCTAACGTGGCAGCAGCGGCCAGCGTTACGGTGGTGATCGGCTGTCCTGCGGCCGTTGCCAAAGCGACCGTGTTGACGGGTTGGCTGATGCTGTGCAGCTGCACCCGTGCCATTTTTTTTTGCTCGCACTCGGTCACAAGGTTGTTAAGCTCGGCGGCGCTGTAGCCAATCAGAGTTCTCAAGTCACACACAAACTTATAGACGAAGCGTTTGCCCTGCACTTTGCTGATCATGTCCCCGTCATAGTAGTACCTAAAGAAAAGACAGAGGAGACAGATAGAGTGAGGACTGATAAGGACAGTAATAGATACATCAGTAACAGAATGGGTGATAGAATCAAAATTCTCTATTACTGTGAGAAAGTATCTGCTCATTTTCCAATAGCTCATGTTACTGAAAACTGGTAACCCAATTGCATTACGCTTCCTTTCTACTAATGATGATCCCCGCCCTGATTGAGGAGAGCGAGACTGACACATGCCCCCTCCGACGTGTGCAGTAGCCGACTGCATCTTTTCACCTGCCCGAGGCGAGTTCATATGCAGATCAGCTTTGTGTACGGAGCGCCACACCCTGATCAAGGCATTATTCCTCGACTCTGTGCAGGCACCATCAATCAGCCAGCAGAGGTCGTAATTGCATCAGTTACGAGGTCCCTATCCGGCTCCCACCCTGTATGAACAACAGCCAATCGTTGTCCATGTACACGAGTTCAAAATGTCAGCTCTGGTGTGCTAGCGTATTTTAGTGCTGCGCCACCTAAAATTAAGACTATTCTGAAATAAATTATGTGGGAAAAGTTGTGCTGCATATTTCACACTAGTGAAAATGTATTTGCCTTCTCAATATCAGTCTTGTATTAGATTTTCATATTGATAGTGGGAACACTTTACATTTCCGGCATTTAGCAGAAGCTTTTATCCAAAGTGACTCCAGTAGTATGCCAGTTTATACTGTCTAAGCAATTGAAAGTTAAGGACCTTGCTCAAGGGCCTAACAGTGTCAACCTGGCAGTGGTGGGGCTTGAACCAGTGACCTTTTGATTACTAGTCTGATACCTTAACCAACTGCCCTGCAACATTTTAGCCCATTTCATCGTGCAAAACTGCTTAAAATCAGGTACATTTCTAAGTTTCTGATAATAAACTGCTAGTCTCAGGTTCTGCTACAGCACCTCTCGTAGGGTTAGGACTTTAATTAGGCCACTCCAATTAGGCTGTTCCATTTCAACTATTTGGTTAAGGTCTTCCCATTGGTGCTTTAAATTAATGTCTTGTTGCATAGCCCAATTATGCCTCAGCATCAGTTTAGCAACGAATGACCTCACATTAGTTCCTTACGCACGATACTACCCTCCACTGCTGACTGAGGAGCGTCGCAACTGACACACGCCCCTCCGGCACGTGTGCAGTATCGACTGCATCTTTTCACCTGCACGAGGCAAGTTCATATGCGGATCAGCTTTGTGTACGGAGAGCCACACCCTGATCAATGCTAGTGTTCCTAGACTCTGCGCAGACAACAGAGGTCGTAGCTGCATCAGTTATGATGAGCCCTGGACACGGCTTTCGGCCAATCGTTGTTCATGTAGCCGCCCAGCCCAGCCGGATGGCAGAGCTGAGATTCGAAAGATGTATTCGAAATGTGTGCTAGCGCGTTTTACCGCTGCGCCACCTGAGTGGCTGTAGGATTTTTCAATGTATTCATAAGCCTATGTGGTTATATTCATTACAAAAGAATGTTTTATTGCATTGCCAACTGGGGGATTGAAGGGTCACATGAATTCAATTTGTTTTTGCCCATTTTGCCTATGAATGTGATTTTCTGAATACTTTAATAAACGTTATGGACTATATACAATCAAAACCATGAATACATTGCAGCCATGCATTTAGAAAAATTCCAAAAATGTTCACCCAGCAAGTTTTTTGCTACACGGCATGATAGCACCACCTGTGGAAAGAATGCTTCCTCTTGAATCCTACATCTTCTATATACAAAAATCAATAACATTAAACATTAACATTTAATAAAATACTAATTTACAAATAATTTTTCTGCCTTTACTTGCATTTAATTAAAAAAAAAAACAAATAAATCATGTGCTGAAGTTTGATCAATCTGATATCAGTGTGTTACTTTTCCTTTATATATTATGTATAAATACAAAGGTTTGTATTAAAGGTTTCGTTTAATGTTTTTGGCAGCCAACCCTTCTCATCAATTATATATGCAAATTAGTTTCACTAGAATAGCCTAGACTTGTTTACTCCTTTATTTTCTTCAATTCTGATTAAGAATAATAATGTCTGAACAAACCTGAGGGCTCTGCTAAGTTTCTCATAGTTCATGGTCGGCTTGTTTTTCCTCTGACCCCATTTCTGAGCCACCAGCTCTGGCTGATTGAGTTTGAACTCGCCCTCCTCTCCGACCCACGAGATGCAGTCCCGTGCATCCTTATCAGTCAGCAGCTCCAGCAGGAACTGCCACAGCTGGATTTGGCCATTATTACCTGAGAGGTGACAACAAATACAGCATTCATTATACAAACAAATACAGAGAGATTACTGGTTTTCATGGAAGTAAAACAATGATGTGTGTCATTTAATCAATTCAAATATTAATGTTTAATAATGCATTAATAAATAACTTTCTTTTTATAATGTATTTTTAAAAATATTGCAAACTACTACACAATTCTCCTCTGCTTATCTGCTCTGATTTTACTGTGTATTACCCATAGTGATATGCAAAAGAAAACAGTAACATGCAACACTGAGAAAATATTTATTTATTTATTTACAGTGGTACCCTGTAACTCAACGTCCCCTAAACTCAATCTTTGAAACCCAACGCCCTTCGTCGAGAAATTTGTACCCTTAAACTCAACGTGTTCACCTTTTGTTTAAAAAAAATGTATTTATTTAATTTCAAATTAACAATGAACAGTTGCTTTGTTCAGCGCTTGGCTTGAGCACTGCAGTAAGACGGCATCAAAGTGCGAATATGAGATGAATCTGCATTTGTGTGGAATAACTGTCAAATCCACCCTTATTGAGTCCTCTATACTGATTCGACCCTTCACCGCTGACTGAGGACGCCTCTCAACTGACATCAACTCCGGCACGAGTCGAGTTCATACACTTGACGGGCACTGTGTATGGAGGGCCACACCCCCATCAGCGTTATTCCTCAGCCCTGTGCAGGCACCATCAGTCAGCCAGCAGGGGTCGCAGTCGCACCAGTTATGAGGACCTATGATCCGACTGTCTTACCCTCTAACCCTGAACAACAGCCAATCATTGTTCATGCTGCCGCCCTGCCCAGTCGGAAAGGCAGAGCTGAGATTCGATACGATGTATTCGAAACCCCAACTCTGGCGCTAGCGTACTTTACCGCTGCACCACCTGAGCGGCTCTCTCCTGTTTTATTTTGAGAGAGTCTAAAATGCTTATTGTTAAAAATAGCTTAGTAAATTTATGTATTACAATTATGACGTAGAAACACTAAACTTCTCTTAACTATTACTGCTCATAAGTTCTCTCAACTACTGAAAGTCCTGGCTCGTTTTTGTACAATGAGTAACATTAAGCATTCACGTTTTTAATTGTATTTGAGTGTTTTTTATATTATATTTGTGTTATTTTCAGTGTATAAGTGTCAAAAACAACCCCATTATTTTACATGAGACTAAAATATATGCAGTTTCACGGGACCATGGAACACATTAACAGGTTTCCCATACATCCTTATGGGAAAAAAATACCTTAAAACTCAACGCCTTTTAAACTCAACGCCACTCCCAGAACCAATTGACGTTGAGTTTCAGGGTACCACTGTATTAAGATTTTAACGTCATGTTTTACACACTTTGATTACATTTATGACTGGGCAGCTAGTTACTGGCTACACAAGATTCATCAGTTCAAGTCTTTTAATGTCAAACACAGTCATGGACAATTTTGTATCTACAATTAACCTGACTGCATGCCTTTGGACTTTGGGAGGAAACCGAAGCTCCCGGAAGTTTGTTAGTTTATTAGGATTTTAACGTCATGTTTTACACTCTTTGGTTACATTCATGACAGACACACGGTAGTTACTCGTAACACAAGGTTCATCACTTCTCAAGATTATATCGAACACAGTCATGGACAATTTTGAATCTCCAATTCACCTCACTTGCATGTCTTTGGACTGTGGGAGGAAACAGGAGCACCCGGGGGAAACCCACGCAGACACGGGGAGAACATGCAAACTCCACACAGAAAGGACCCGGACCGCCCCACCTGGGGATCGAACCCAGGACCTTCTTGCTGTGAGGCGACCCACTTAGCCACCGTGCCGACCAAGCTCCCGGAAGAAAACCCATGCAGACACAGGGAGAACATGCAAACTGCACACAGAAAGGACACTGAGGAAATAAAGTCCAAAATGTTTAATCTTAGTTTTAGAAGAAAGTTCTTCACCAGATTCCAAGAACTGTTAAAGTATTAAAACGTATAAACATTTACTTCTTTAATACAGCTGTACAGTACAGCACTACTGGTAACATTATTACATAACTAGTTTACTATTTACTAACATGTTTTTATTACAAGGAGACAAGCAGAGAAGGATTTTCAAAAATGCATCCAAACGCTTCTGTTAATCCAACTAATCCTCTATTAATTAAAAATCTATTTTCACCTTCTAATATTTATAATACAAAGCGGATTCCAAAAAAGTTGGGACACTAAACAAATTGTGAATAAAAACTGAATGCAATGATGAGGAGATGGCAAATGTCAATATTTAATTCGTAATAGAACATAGATGACAGATCAAAAGTTTAATCTGAGTAAATGTAACATTTTAAAGGAAAAATATGTTGATTCAAAATTTCACAGTGTCAACAAATCCCAAAACAGTTGGGACAAGTAGCAATAAGTGGCTGGAAAAAGGAAATTGAGCATATAACGAACAGCTGGAAGACCAATTAACACTAATTAGGTCAATTGACAACATGATTGGGTATAAAAAGAGCTTCTCAGAGTGTCAGTGTCTCTCAGAAGCCAAGATGGTAAGAGGATCACCAATTCCACCATTGTTGCGCAAAAAGATAGTGCAGCAATACCAGAATGGTGTTACCCAGCGTAAAATAGCAAAGACTTTTAAGTTATCATCATCAACCGTGCATAACATCATCAAAAGATTCAGAGAATCTGGAACAATCGCTGTGCGTAAGGGTCAAGGCCGTAAAACTCTACTGGATGCTCGTGATCTCCGGGCCCTTAAACGTCACTGCACCTCAAACAGGAATGCCACTGTCAAGGAAATAACAGAATGGGCTCAGGAATACTTCCAGAAAGCATTGTCAGTGAACACAATCCACCGTGCCATCCACCGTTGCCAGCTGAAACTCTACAGTGCAAAGAGGAAGCCATTTCTAAGCAAGCTCCACAAGCTCAGACGTTTGCACTGGGCCAGGGGTTATTTAAGATGGAGTGTGGCAAAATGGAAGACTGTTCTGTGGTCAGATGAGTCACGATTTGAAGTTCTTTATGGAACACTGGGACGCCATGTCATCCGGACCAGAGAGGACAAGGATAACCCAAGTTGTTATCAACGCTCCGTTCAGAAGCCTGCATCACTGATGGTATGGGGTTGCATGAGTGCTTGTGGCATGGGCAGCTTGCATGTCTGGAAAGGCACCATTAATGCAGAGAACTATGTTCAGGTTCTAGAACAACATATGCTCCCATCTAGACGTCATCTCTTTCAGGGAAGACCCTGCATTTTTCAACAAGATAATGCCAGACCACATTCTGCAGCAATCACAACATCATGGCTACGTAGGAGAAGGATCCGGGTACTGAAATGGCCAGCCTGCAGTCCAGATCTTTCACCTATAGAGAACATTTGGCGCATCATAAAGAGGAAGGTGTGACAAAGAAGGCCCAAGACGATTGAACAGTTAGAGGCCTGTATTAGACATGAATGGGAGAGCATTCCTATTTCTAAACTTGAGAAACTGGTCTCCTCTGTCCCCAGACGTCTGTTGAGTGTTGTAAGAAGAAGGGGGGATGCCACACAGTGGTAAAAATGGCCTTGTCCCAACTTTTTTGGGATTTGTTGATGCCATGAAATTTTGAAACAACATATTTTTCCCTTAAAATGATACATTCTCTCAGTTTAAACTTTTGATCTGTGATTTGTGTTCTATTCTGAATAAAATATTAGATGTTGGCACCTCATCATTGCATTCAGTTTTTATTCACAATTTGCTTAGTGTCCCAACTTTTTTGGAATCCGGTTTGTACTTTCCCATAATAGATTATATCTGTTAAACCCATTTTGTACACAGTTATGTAACGTAAAATTATAGTTCTGGTGCTGATCATTAAAGGTTCTCATGAGTGTGTGTACCTGTACGGTTGCCAGGGGAACTGCGTTCCTCTCCTGAGATGCGTGGAGCTCTGGGCACTTTGTTATGCTTCTGTACCTTAATGGTTGCAGGTGTGACTTGTTGAACAGAAGCAGGAATAATCTGCACAGCTGGAGAACAGGATGAAAATTAAATCCAAGTGGATGTTAGATAAACATATTCTGAGGAAGCTATTCTGAGCTAATTGTTAAACATACACATTACATGTAATTGGCTGGAATATTACAAATCACTAGACACTGGATTGCTGTTGCTATAACCTACAATGTGGTTCCAGGTTTAAAGTATCCGAAGGCACTGTCTCAGCTTGAGGTCATAAGTCCGAGGCAACAATAAACATTAACATTGTTAACAGGGCTGTAACAGTGACCATGCATGCATTCATAAATGAATGAATGAGCATGAATTTAATGTGTATGCTGAATACTTGTGAATCCACAATGATATGCAATCAACACTTTTATAATACAGACTATATACACCAACCAGGCATAACATTATGACCACAGACAGGTAAAGTGAATAACACTAATTATCTCTTCATCACGGCACGGTATAGTGGGTGGGATATATTAGAGAGCAAGTGAACATTTTATCCTCAAAGTTGATGTGTTAGAAAAAGGAAAAAGGGGCAAGTGTAAGAATTTGAGTGAGTTTGACAAGGGCCAAATTGTGATGGCTAGACGACTGGGTCAGAGCATCTCCAAAACTGCAGCTCTTGTGGGGTGTTCCCGGTCTGCAGTGGTCAGTATCTATCAAAAGTGGTCCAAGGAAGGAACAGTGGTAAACAGGCGACAGGGTCATGGGCGGCCAAGGCTCACTGATGCACGTGGGGAGCGAAGGCTGGCCCGTGTGGTACTGGGCGAAGTACTGTAGCTCAAACTGCTGAAAAATGTAATGCTGGTTCTTATAGAAAGGTGTCAGAATACACAGTGCATCGCAGTTGCAGGGCTGTTTTGGCAGTAAAAGAGGGACCAACACAATATTAGGAAGGTGGTCATAATGTTATGCCTCATCGGTGTATACATTTATTTTTATTTATATTGTTTATTTTATTAGGATTTAACATAATGTTTTACACACTTTGGTTATATTAATGACACAAGATTCATAAGTTCACAAGTTTAATGTCAAACACAACAATGGACAATTTTGTATCTCCAATTAACCTCACTTGTATGTCTTTGGATTGTGGGAGGAAACCAGAGCGCCGGAGGAAAACCATGCAGACATGGGGAGAACATGCAAACTTCACACAGAAAAGGACCTGGAGCGCTCCACCTGGTAATTGAACCCAGGAGCTTCTTGCTGTGAGGCGACAGTGCTACCCACCAAGCCTCCCCCAGCTATATACAAATGAAAGGGTGCTTGAGTGGCACAGCATTAAATTATGATAGCACACTACTGCTGGGATCCAAAGTTTAAATCTTGAGTGGTGCTAAAACTATTCATGTTTTTAACAGTTTGGGAAAAGCCATTTTATGTTTTAGCATGACTGTGCTGTAGTTACTGTAAAGACATAGTTTGATGGGTTTGTTGTGGCAAATCTTCGGTGGCTTGCACAAAGACCTGACCTTAACCTCACTGATCACTTTTCATCTAACATCAGTGCCCAATCACCCGATGCTAAAAATGCTGTTTTACCTTAATACTTAGTACAAATTCCCAGAGACACACTTTAAAACCTTTTGGAAAGCTTTCCCAGAAAAATAAAGGCTTTTATGCTGCTTTACTTTATTACAGTTGCTAAACCAAAATGATACCCCCTGCAGCTCTGAAAAATAACTATAAAGCACCAGTCCAGATTTGTTTTGCTAAACTATGTGGACACCTGACTGAGCTTTTTGGACATCCCATTCCCAAAGCAAGGGCATTAACATACACAATCTTACATTGTGTCTCCTTGGGAAATTGTACTGTTATGTAAAGAGCATTTGTGAGATCACTCATGTCTGACAAAAAATCTTCGGCTCCCAACTTTTAATTAATTTAATTCAAAGGCAAGTCTTAGTTCAAGACATGGAAGATTAGAAGCATAAAACTGATTACATATATTTGATTTTATACACCTGTAAGCAAACAATGTGACTTAAACCAGGGTTTTTCAAATGCATCAAGTGACCCAATGCATCTTACTCTCTCGGCTCTGCACAATCTGGTCCCACTGTGGTTTACAAGACGTAACATAAAGCCTCCAAAAGGGGGCGTTTGCATACAAGTTTATTTAATTATTATTATTTTTCTCTGCAACACTAAGGGTAATTCCAAAAATATACACTGAGGTCATACATTGAGTCTGTAAAATTACAGTAATTCATCCTAGCAGTATATTACAATAACAGATTTAAGTAATCAACATTTCAGTCAAGCGTACAAAACTAAGTGTAAAGATCTGTGAAGCATTTGTCAAATTCTAAATAAAGAAACTCACGCTGGTCTATTGTTACTGTAGCCTCCTGTCCCTGCTCCTGACTCGCTAGAACATCTGCATGATGTAAAACACAAAGAGAATATACAGTATGTAAAATACATATACAAGGCATGTACACATTAACATTAAATTTAAAAGAAAACAAAGAAAGCAAATGATTTACTTTTTAAATTTTAGTATTGTATTTATAAAACATTTATGACGTGCACACAGTGCTTTTTGTTTGGGACTTACATTTGCGCAGCAGCTCCAGATGACTCCACAAAATCTCTCCGTTAGGTACTCTTTGTAGGAACTCCTCTTGTCCGAAGGAGCACAGTTGACGGCCTGGGATGTGGATGCCTCCCACCTCAATCTCCTCTATGTTAAACTCCTTCATTACCCACACAGCCCAGTGGATCACCTGATCTGCCGTCCACTGTACTGGGTCTGCAAGTTACACAGCAATACAGTTACACAATTACACTGCCCATACAAAATTGAACCTATAGATAGAAAACACCTCCATAATTTACCAATTCAATCATTTCCAGACCCATTTGATATTTCTAGTAGACAAGTTAACAGATAACACATGGCATCTTTAGATCACAGGGTCAGTTAAACCCACCACTCAGGAAAGTAGTAGAGATGTTTTGTCCAACTAAAGAACAATACCCCGCTTGTTTATTTCCTGTCTAGGAATTAAACTAATTAACTAATTTGTTTGTAGATTCTGCTGTTTGTTTTACACAATATCTCTGGTTAAAAACACACTAAACATGACAGAAAACAGCGTACAGTCCAGAGGTATTAAATTAAAAGAAATGGCAATTAACACAACCAAAACACAAAGCTAAATTCCAAAAAGCTTGGACAGAATGTGAAATGCAAAATAAAAACAGTAATCCATAATCTGTATTTTTTTTTAACTGCATTAAAGTAAAAAAAAAAAAAAAAAGCAAAAAAAAAAAATCCAAACCTATTTTTATACAAAAAAATTAATAAATATAGTGGTACCTTGTAAAATCTTTGAAACTCGACAAAAGGCATTGAGTTTCAAAGATTTTGAATTACAAGGTACCACTGTAATTTGTCCCCTCAAACTCAAACAATCACTTTGTTCAGCACTTGGCTTGAGTGGTGCAGTAATACGTCATTAAAGTATGCATATGAGACGAATCTGTATTTGTGTGGAATAACCGTCAGATTCACTCTGAAAGATTCACATGTATCTGTGTTTAGCTGGATTTTCCTCCTGTTTTACTTTTAAACTTGTGTTATAGCTCAGAGTTCTGAGAAATTGTAAGAATCAGCTTTTTATTTGTGTTTTTATATATGTGTTATTTTCAGTGTATAACATAAACCTAAAATATATGCAAGTCCAGAGGACCATGGAACGCATTAATAGGTTTCTCATACATTCTTATGGTAAAAAAAACCTTGAAACTTAATGCCTTTTAAACTCAACACCAGTTCTAGAACCAATTGACGTTGAGGTTCAAGGTACCATTGTACTTACTTTCAGAGAGGTTGAGACAGGAGTAAGTTTACCACTCCTCCATCACCTTCACTTAGGAAGCCTGATAATAACTTTAAAATCATTTTTTGAACAAAAAAAAAAATGATCCAGTGCCACAGATGAATGGCTGACATTTTTCAAATTCCCTAAATCATTGGATGGTTATGCACTGTATATTGCACTGTATATTGTTCTGGAACATTCTACAATTTAAATTACATCACTTTTCTACATAGTCACTTCTGATGCATTTTTTCCAGCGTCGTACCAACCTTTTAATGCCATCAGCAAAAAATGTTTTTGGTTGAGTGTGCAGCCACTGATGCACCGCTGCTTTCACATCATCATCACATGAAAATCTTCTTTCCCTTACAGCTTCTTTGAGCAGTCCAAAAAAGTGGAAATTAGATGGCGCTAAATCTGGACTATAAGCTCTCTCTCAGTCTCTAAGACACGACCAATTACTACTCCTCCCGCCCTCACTGTTTCCAATGCAAGTATAAAAGTGCAGAAACTTTTTGAAGATCGCTCTTACAATGTTGATAGTTACTTTCACTTGTTTTTTTGTTTTTTTGTATAAATGCTTTGCAAGCATCAGTTCTAAGAAATAACCAACTATGTCAATATCAGCTGCTTTTAGTATTTATCTGCATTTCACATTTTCTTGTAAGGTTTTTGTGGAACTGTAACTGTGGTGATCTCGCACTTACCATAGGGAATACTGAGTCGAACTTGCTCTTTGCGGTAACCCTCCAGTGCTGCTGCCCATCGAGTCACCTGTTCAGAAGTCTCATCTGCAATGGCAGCGCGCTCCACCGCTATCATCTGTCCATCCTCCACAAGGTGAGCTTCATCTCCTGCAGCAGCATCAGGATCTATCACGACCTCCACCGTCTCTACTGGCTTCACTATCTCCAGTATGTTTAACTTCTCCTCACCTAAAACAAACCACAAACAATCAGTAAGTATAGATAGATAGATAGATAGATAGATAGATAGATAGATAGATAGATAGATAGATAGATAGATAGATAGATAGATAGATAGATAGATAGATAGATAGATAGATAGATAGATAGATAGATAGATAGATAGATAGATAGATAGATAGATAGATAGATAGATAGATAGATAGATAGATAGATTCAACTTTATTGTCATTGCTCAGGCAACGAATTGAAGTTAGCATCTACCAGAACTGCAAATAGTAGCATTGCACAAAGAAAGAAAAGAGAATATCAGTAAACATATATCAGTAAACATAATTAATATGAATATAAAGTTATAACTATAGCTATTCACATATATGGAATTATATCTATTTACATAGTACTGTATACATAATAGCAATAATAACAATAAGCATATGAATAAAAATGGGTATGTATTATAATAATAACAGTAATAATAATAAAGATTAGTTAGGTATATATTATAATAGTAACAGTAATAATAATAAAGATTAGTTAGGTATATATTATAATAATATATGTAAACAGTAATAATAATAAAAGATGTGTAAATGATAACTATACAACTGTAACTATAACTATATAAGAATGGTGAAAAACTATAACTATACATATATATGTATGACATTTGTGTCAAGTGCAGGTGCAAGTGATAAATAATAATAAAAACAGTCCAGTGTGTAGGTAAAGTGCAGGTTACATTATTATTATTATTTAAAAAATGTATTTCTCTTTTTTTAACACTTGTGGTAGAATGAATGATAAAAGCACATGCCTGGTCTTGTGACAATCTGAATACTGAGCTGAACGGTGCCATCTGTTTTAACACCCTGGTCAAAAAGACTGTGGTCAGTGTGTAACTGCAAACAAAAAATCAAGGATAATTTTAATTCACATACACATAAATGCTCACATACTGTATTAAGAATGAGAGTTTTAGGAAAAATTTTAAAACCTACATGTATGTCCTGCAGACAGATATCATATCCATCTAGAGAAATCTGCAGCCGGGGCTCCAACAACCTTTTCAAGTTGCCAATCGGCTCATTAATATCAATGTCCTGAGTGATGAGTTCAGCTGCTGTGATGGTCTGTTCCTCAATTCTACAGAGACCATACACAACTGAGGTTATACAGTACTAAAACTGAATACTGAATAGCATCATCAGCTGCTGCATTCCAGAGTAAAATATGTTTTTAAAAAGATAACTCACGTTTCTTCTAAGCATTCCTGCTTCTCGTGTCCATCTATTTCAATCTCAATCATCTCCTCAGTCTCACTTTTTGACATCCTACTAGTAAAGCCACCTGAAGACAAAAGAGCAGCAAAGAAAATGTTGGAATTAGAAGTACCTTAACTAGAACATTTAGTTTATCAGTGGTCCTAAAAAAATGATTATTTTTAATTACTAAAGATGTCTTAGACATTAGAAGCTGAGTGTCTAAAATAGCATAACTTCAAAACTATTGATCTGTTGATAGAACAAAAATTATTACAAATTTAAGCTAAAACTTAAAAAATAATGTTTTAAAGGTTTCAGTAAAATTTCAGTAAAATTAAAGTAGAATAGTAATTCGTATAAATAAAATGAAATACATATATACTAAAACAATAGCAAACTATAGGATTATAATCATATATCAATAAAATCCATCAAAAAGAACAAAATTTTAAAACACCATGTAAGAAAATCTAAATCGGAAAACCAGAACAAATAATAATGATAATAATAATAATAATAATAATAATGATAATTACAGACAACAAAAATGTGTTTCATGTATTTTATTACTGTATTGGATAAACAGAAAGCTAACCACACCTTGCTCTATTTGTAATTTTCTTGGATTTATTTCTGTGTAATATAAAGTGTTTTGCATGAATTATTATGGTTTAGGGGAGTTTTATCACAGTATAACTGAATAGTATTTGTGAATGTATAAAATCACAAACCACCCAGCTCTAATACTATAGTAATACACTCACTCATGCACTTTCTTAACCGTTTATCCAATTAAAGGGGGGGGGGGGGTTTAAAGGGGATGCAAACTCCACACAGAAAGGACCCGGACCGCCCCACCTGGGGATCAAACCCAGGACCTTCTTGCTGTGAGGCGACAGTGCTCCCCGCCGGGCCACCGTGCCACCCCTATAGCAATACAAATAAATTATAAGTTCAGTTACGTTTGTATGTCTGATTTATTTTATTTTTAGTTCATTTTTATATCCATTATACCCCCTGCCACTATCAAACCCAGAGAGAAGTGAAAGTCTCAGATAAAATGGTCTTTTAAAAGAGACTTTAAAACACAAATCACAGAGAACATGTATTTTTTCTTAATGAGACATTAAAACTGGTTTAGTGACCAACTACACTGTGAAGTCACATTACCAAGCCCTACTAAAAATAATGTAACAAATTTTAAAATGTTTTTATAGTTTATTTTAATATAATAATTTAAATATAATTACATATACATGTCTTACAACGTAAAACTTAATGTAAAAAGTAAATAAATAAATATGAATCGAAAACCCATTCCATGAAGCTACGCACTGTTCTTGAGCTAATCTGATGGCCACATGAAGTTTGGTTTTATACACCTGTGGCCATGGACGTGATGGGAACACCTGAATTCAATTATTTGGATGGGTGAGTGAATACTTTTGGCAATATAGTGTATAAGCCCAATTTGGCCAAAAGTATTGTAAACACACTTATCATTATTAATCAGCTAAAAGTGTTTTAATTTCTGTGTTTAGGGAGGGCCCTTTTCTGTTCCACCATTATTGTGGCCAGTGGTTTTGGATACACTGGCATGAATGACCGTATGGAGGGAGGGGAGAGAGAGAACACACTACCGCGTCTCTCAGCCGGTCCATCTGTAACGCAACACCGAGGCTTAGCTATAGACTAGGCCTGGCAGCATCATTACCAGTGTATATGTCATAATCCAAGCAGAACACACACAGATCTGCACATATAAACACACGATCAGCAGTGAGAGCCGTTAGTCTGCATTATAACCCGCTCAGAAAAGCCAGATTAGACACATGCACGAGGAAGCGCGAGAAAGTTCGGTGCAAACATAGTTGCCATATTGGAGTGGTTTTGAGTTGCAAAATATACGCTAGAAAATGTGAACGCAATAGCTTTGAAAAACTTTGCAAACTTTTAAACAATCGGTACATTTTTGATAGTGGAAAGTTAGAACGGAAATGGAAGAAACGGAAACAAAACAGCAGAAGGGCAATGTAAAAGCAGCCGGAAATCCTGGAGAAAAGTGCACAGCGCTGTCAAGACTTCCGAAAGCGGGCTGATCACACCAGCACTACTGCTGTCGGGTTGATTATCAGCTATATAGGGAAAGGGATTGCTGTGTGGACGCCAGGTAATTACATTTTAGGTTTAAAACTACTACATTATGTTACCTGATCTGGTCTTTGTTAGCTTTAAGGACACGCTACGAATACACACATGCCTTAAGTTACTAAGCTAGCGTACAACGAGAATACACTGTTTCTGTCTCAGTCCTGTACAAACAGTAGAACACACTTATTACCAGGTTATTTTGGTCACTTAAATATGCTAGGTGATAAACTTGATAGAACTTGTTTTACCTCATAAGAAGTAACCTACGTGGCCCGTTGTGTCTTCGCAAACAGGCTAAGTAGCTATTTGCTAGCTCGTTTCTTTTTAATTACGAATGGCTGTGTTCTAAATCGCATCCTGCCGTATGAAATAGTATGCCAAATCAGAACACTGCCGCTAATACCGTCGTTGATTATGCGTACTATTAAGGACTCTAATATGCCGTTTTTAACGCAGCCAAGCCTCCTCAGAATGCTAACTAGTTAGCTCGCATGAGCGTTAGTAAAATTTCGTCAAAAAGCGGGAAAACGAATTCAAGTCTAAATAAACAGCGTATTATCACACATTTAAAACGTTACCTTTGACATAACCGGGCGCCTTTATAAAGCAGATAGTTGATTTATATTACCTGTAAGTAAGAAGGTAAGTGTCGTAGTTTATCAGGACTTAGCTGGAGTTGGAAGCAGCTAGCTTTAGTGTGTGCTAACTTGACTCAGTGTTGATGTTAGTTTTGGTTGAGAGCTGAACTGGGGGCGGAGAAGTGGAGGAGGCCTACACCGTTCTCTCTGTATAGTGTTCCAACAACTGTTAAAGGTTTATATTTTTAATTCAAAATTACAATGTAACAAACCATTCAAAGCTTACATTTGTAACATTTAGGCTTTATTTAAATGTACTGTTGGACGCTACTTTTTGCATGTAGGTCAAGGGTTCTTGGACGAGACAATTGAGAGCCTAATGATAAGCTGTAATTTAAAGTCCATGGTTATTATTGTTAATGAAAACTAAATCTAGCATCAACACATAACTAACTATAATATACATGTTACATGTAATACAATAAATATTCTTGCTTTTAAAACACATCTGGCCTGTTGCCACCAAATACAACAAAAACAGATTTTGTTTGTTTTTAATGAATCATTCCTGTTACATGAATTCATTTGATTTGTACTTGTTTGGTGTTGTCAGGCTATTGTCGGCACACTTTTTACTTTATTGGATGTTTTCAAAATTGCACCTTAATTCTTTATCAAAGTCCATTTAGAATTCATGTTTAGGGATGTATGAACAGAGTTTCTGTGCCCTGGTACCAAGCTATGATCAGCCAAGAACAGAAATGTGGGTTGCACCAAGTGAGTAACAGTAAGGACTGGATTACATTATCAAGATTGGCTAAGCATGCCACAGTAACACTAATGTAACTATAATGCTATGAGGGATCTTCAAAAAGTTTTCGCACTGTTATATTTTCATTGGAAACGGTGAGGGCGGGAGGAGCAGTAATTGGTCGTGTCTGAGAGACTGAGAGAGAGCTTATAGTCCAGATTTAGCACCATCTGATTTCCACCTTTTTGGACCGCTTAAAGAAGCTTTAAGGGGAGGATGATTTTCATGTGATGATGATGTGAAAGCAGAGGTGCATTAGTGGCTACGCACTCAACCAAAAACATTTTTTGATGATAGCATTTAAAAGTTGGTACAATGCTGGGGAAAATGCATCGGAAGGTGACTAGAAAAGTGATGTAATTTGTTTTTGAAATTCTTAATAAATATAGTTTTAAAAATGCAGAAACTTTTTGAAGAACCCTCGTATTTATATGCTGCATATTTATAAATGAATATGTGTATGTATGTGTAATTAGTATATGTGTGTATGCATGCATATACTAATATATTATATAGAATTTATATATATATATATACTGTGTATATATATATATATATATATATATATATATATATATATATATATATATATATATATATATATATATATATTACATTATATTTGTGTTTTTCTTATATTTTGTATTTGTTTTTTTCTTTTCCCTAGGGTGAATTAAAGGTTCGTGATGTGTAGAGTTTTATGTTCCTGCTGCTGTAACGAAACAATTTCCCTTGGGATATCCATCCATCCATCCATCCATTTATCCATCCATCCATCCATAGCAGCCATAAAGCTTTGACTAAATCGCTTTACCGAAACAGTTAAAAAGTGGAATGCAAGGTAGTAAATAAATATGCAATTAAAAAAAACAGTAATAAACACAGGGATGCAAATTTTACCAGTTTATTTTATTCAATAACCTACAAGCCTATAGCATCTCATCAACATATCAAACACATACTTTAATAATTACTAAAGTGTAATGTGGTAAATGTAACTGTACTACAGAGTGGTATGATGAACACTGTAAGCAGAACCAGTTTAACATTCAGAATACAGATGTTAAACAGTTCATAGCCAAAAGGTCATAACAATATGCAGTCAGTATCTTAGAGATGCAAAATATCCACATAAAAAAAGCATGTTACACAGAGATCCACATGTGTTAGTTATGCAGTCAGACTTTATAGTGAAGGGAACTGGCTTCACTCCTTTGGGTTTTAATGCACAATAGTTCCACTGTTCATTACGTAAATGCAATAAATGCATACAAAAAATATGTTAAATGCCATTTTAACCGACAGCATTTGAGCAATGCTGCTGATTACTTGTTAATCAGTTAATCATTGACATCCCTAATTAATGTCATTAGGAGCTTTTTATTTCAAATTTTTCTACACAACATTGAAGACCAATCAAGTCTGGGTACATATATTTAAACTAGATTATGTATTGTTAGATTGTAACAGCATTAGTGAAATGCACTGGATTTAAGCTCTGGTGATGAAGGCAGTGAAGTGGCTAATCAAACAGATGAAACATTTCCTCACTAGCAAAAACGTAGTGGAGGCTTGATAATCCTTGTGTTGTCTTGTGTTCATTTATACAAACATTTTGTCTTCCACTTAATTTTATTTACTAAAGCTGAAATGCTTATTACAATAAATGTGAAGCCTGTTGTGTAAAGGTAAATTTTGATGTACATTGTTCAACTGTTTCAAATCAAGATGAATAAAAGTCACATTTACTGAGATTTTACAGTTTTTTTGTCTTATTTTATGTAACAAGACACCGGGACCCCACGGTGGCTTAGTGGGTAGAAGGTCCTGGGTTCGATTTCCAGGTGGGGCGGTCCGGGTTCTTTCTGTGTGGAGTTTGCATGTTCTCCCCGTGTCTGTGTGGGTTTCTTCTGGGAGCTCCAGTTTCCTCCCACAGTCCAAAGAAATGCAAGTGAGGTGAATTGGAGATACAAAATTGTCCATGACTGTGTTTGACATTAAATTTGTGAACTGATGAATCTTGTTTAACGAGTAACTACCGTTACTGTCATGAATGTAACCAAAGTGTGTAGAACATGACGTTAAGGTGGCGCAGCGGTAAAAACACACGCTGCAACCAGAGCTGGGATCTCGGATACAGCGTATCGAATCTCAGCTCTGCCTTGCCGGCTGAGGCTGAGCGGCCACATGAACAACGATTGGCCTGTTGTTCAGATGGGCAGGACTAAGCCGGATAGGGGTCTCGCTCTGTCAGACTGGTGCAATTACGACCTCTGCTGGCTGATTAGGGGCGCCTACACAGAGATGAGGAAAGAGTGCTCTTGGGGTGTGTCTCTCTGTACGCAACGCTAGGTGGCACTACACTCGTCAATGTGTGGGTGATGAGATGCATACGGCTTGCTGCCCATGTGTTGGAGGGGGCGTGGGTTAGCTTCGATCTCCTCGTCAGCATAGGCGGAGAGGAAGCATGATGCAATTGGACGTGCTAAAGGGGGAGAAAATGGAGAAAATGCATTTTAAAAAATCCAAATGAATAAATGGAACAAGACATCAGTCATTTAAACTGTTGTGTATAAAAATCTCATTCCATTTCCACTTACAGGGTGGCACATGTTTTACCAGACGGTATAGTCTATTAATGAAGCCACAATTTTTAAGCAAGAAATAAAATACTGTTATGTTAGATTTACAAATGTCCTCTATGAACATAGTAGGTTATGTTTAAATGGGCTTTCTTGTAGTATGTGTTTAAGATTCTTGACCACCAGGGGGAGCTTCAGATTTGCTGTATTCATTTCGCAGGAAAAACTGGGTATTTTTTACTAGTTAGGAATGTCAAGGTTAGTCCTCAATGCCAGGGGTATCAGCACACAGTGGTGAAGTACCTTTGTATTGAGATCCCAGGTTATTGGTTAACGGCTAACCACTTTTCAAACCATATAGGACTGTGTGCTTGAAGTGGCTCAGCTGAGTTCAGAATAAAATTATATCAGTAAAGAAAAAAAACGAATATTAATTGTCACATTTACTATAATTGCTTTCAGTTGTTCAGCTTTATTTAAACAGTTTTTAACTGTGTAAATCTTGTCATTTTTCAAACTAAATTTGTAGGGGAACTAGTATCCTTTCAGCCTTAAGGTGTATGTCATTAAAGTCTTGAGATGAGTGATTTCTGCAACAGTTTTTTAGTTTAAAAAAAATAACAGATGTATATAATTAAGCAAGCTTTACATTATCATGGGCTTAGAGGCTTACATGCAACATTATATATTATATTTATATACACCGATCAGCCATAACATTAAAAGCCACCTCCTTGTTTCTACACACACTGTCCACTTACCATATACAGTGGGGCCAAAAAGTATTTAGTCAGCCACTGATTGTGCAAGTTCTCCTACTTAGAAAGATGAGAGAGGTCTGTAATTTTCGTCATAGGTACACTTCAACTATGAGAGACAAAATGAGAAAAAAAAATCCAGTTAATCACATTGTAGGATTTTTAAAGAATTTATTTGTAAATTATGGTGGAAAATAAGTATTTGGTCAATAACAAACAAGCAAGATTTCTGGCTCTCACAGACCTGTAACTTCTTCTTTAAGAAGCTCTTCTGTCCTCCACTCGTTACCTGTATTAATGGCACCTGTTTGACCTCGTTATCTGTATAAAAGACACCTGTCCACAGCCTCAAACAGTCAACCATGGCCAAGACCAAAGAGCTGTCGAAGGACACCAGGAAGAAAATTGTAGACCTGCACCAGGCTGGGAAGAGTGAATCTACAATAGACAAGCAGGTTGGTGTGAATAAGTCAACTGTGGGGGCAATTGTAAGAAAATGGAAGACATACAAGACCATTGATAATCTCCCTTGATCCCGTGGAGTCAAAATAATCATGAGAACGGTGAGCAAAAATCCCAGAACTACACAGAGGGACCTGATGAATGACCTGCAGAGAGCTGGGACCAGAGTAACAAAGGGACCATCAGTATACACACTACGCCGAGAGGGACTCAAATCCTGCAGTGCCAGGTGTGTCCCCCTGCTTAAGCCAGTACATGTCCAGGCCCGTCTGAAGTTTGCCAGAGAGCATATGGATGATCCAGAAGAGGATTGGGAGAATATCATGTGGTCAGATGAAACCAAAATGGAACGTTTTGGTAAAAACTCAACTCGTCGTGTTTGGAGGAAGAAGAATGCTGAGTTACACCATACCTACTGTGAAGCATGGGGGTGGAAACATCATGCTTTGGGGCTGTTTTTCTGCAAAGGGGACAGGACGACTGATCCGTGTTAAGGAAAGAATGAACGGGGCCATGTATCGTGAGATTTTAAGCCAAAACCTCCTTCCATCAGTGAGAGCATTGAAGATGGAACGTGGCTGGGTCTTCCAGCATGACAATGATCCCAAACACACATTTTTTTTTCTCATTTTGTCTCTCATAGTTGAAGTGTACCTATGATGAAAATTACAGACCTCTCTCATCTTTCTAAGTAGGAGAACCTGCACAATCAGTGGCTGACTAAATACTTTTTGACCCCACTGTAGGAGCACTTTGTAGTTCTACAATTACTGACTGTAGTCCATCTGTTACTCAGGTTGTGGATCATTCTCAGCACTGCAGTGACACTGACATGGTGGTGGTGTGTTAGCGTGTGTTGTGCTGGTATGAGTGGATAGGACACAGCAGCGCTGATGGAGTTTTTAAACACCTCATTGTCACTGCTGGACTGAGAATAGTCCACCAACCAAAAAATATCCAGACAACAGCGCCCTGTGACCCTGATGAAGGTCTAGAAGCAGCAGCTAATAGAGTGGACAGTGAGTGGACACGATATTTAAAAACACCAGCAGTGCTGTTGTGTCTGATTTACTCATACCAGCACAACACACACTAACACACCACCACCATGTCACTGTCACTGCAGTGCTGAGAATCATCCACCACCTAAATAATACCTGCTCTGTGGTGGTCCTGACCATTGAGGAACAGAGTGAAAGCAGGTTAAAAAGGTATGTAGAGAAACAGATGGACTACAGTCAGTAATTGTAAAACTACAAAGTGCTGATGGCTGATATATACAATATATAGGAGGACATAACCTATCAAAAAATGTTGGAACAGGAGCATGTTAACCACCATTGCATTTATTTTGTGTGTTATTTTTATTATAAATTCTTACAAACATTCTTTACCTGCACAATTGGCCTTTGTTGAAATATCTTTCACATGATATTGCACATGTTTTAATAGGAGTCAGGTCTGGACTGCAGACAAGCCAATCTAGCAACCGATAGCTCTCTAAATGTGAGCCCAAACTGGGCACAGCTTAGTTTAATAAAATGGAAAACAATAAATAAACTTAGTACGTACATATAATTTGTCAATACTGTTTTAGGTTTTCCTTACTCATTCCAGCAAATCTGCTTCACTGTTGGTGTATTACAAAGCAGATGAATTCCATAAAAGTTGGGACATTTTGTAAATAAGACAGTGTGGTACAATAAAACAAGAATATGCGATTTGGTTATTCTTTAAAGCTGAAAAAAGTACAAAGATTTAAACTTTTTTACTGACCAACTTAATTGTCTTTTGTACATACAGTATAAACCAACTTTGGTACTCATTGTCTTGATAGCATCATGTCTTTTCCCCCTGTCCCAACGTTTTTGAGTGTGTTGCAGCCATAAAGGTTCTGTTTATAGACAGACCTTGAAGGGATTGTGTTCTACTCCCTTATCCTGAAATTGTAGGAATCACTCATTTTTAATTCTAAAGTCTGTTGGTCTCCCATGTTGATCATGATGAAACAGACCATGAAACATCATTGTGCAGTGGGAAGTTGTGTGTGATAAGTGATGAGGAAATAGGTTAACTTCAAAGCCACAATTGCACATCAAACCCCAGATTATTAAACAGGGCCTAATATTATATACCAAAACCTTGCATACAAACATGAGCTAACACACAAACATGTACTTCATCCTTCTTCATTAAGTCAGATCAGGCTTTACACTGATGACAAACCTGTTATTTTATCCCACAAACCTGTGATTATGTGGGTAAAAACACATCTCTTGCCCTCACACAAGAACCAACAGATCTTGGATCATGGACACAGCAATTTTACACATAAGGTAACAACTGTGACTTGCACAATTTGATAAGCTCAAGAACAAGAGTTTTCATCCTGGCAGGGTAAACCAGAAACTTATATTAAAAGTATGGTTAAATTAATGTGATCATAACATTTCTGATGAGCTAGTTAAGTGATGAACTATTATCTCAATTATTAAATAAGACACATGGAAACAACACAAAATCAGTCAAAAGAAGAACAGTACATGTATGTGGAAAAACACCAGAAAACAAAAGCCTTATCTGGCCATAAGCTGTACATGCTTGGCTTAGCAAATGCAAAAGTCTTGGCATGTTAAACAAAAAAACTGTCTAGATAAACCTGGTATCTAAATCTTAAAAATGCATTCTTCTGTGTGCCAATCAGATATATAGCCATAAATATTTGTAGAAAAACCTGAAGAGTAGAGGAAAATCTGACGAGTAAACGTGTCACATAACATACTTTGAATATTACCATGTTGCAGTGTCTCAAATTGTAATAAAAAAAAAAAAAAAAAAAAAAAAAAAAAAAAAAAAAAAAAAAAAAAAAAAAAAAAAGTGGGTTTCTCTTCCTGGCTATTTGAACTTGAATCTGGAGTTAGTGTCCCAGTGACACTTGGCAAATGAACGTTCTTCAATTTAGGTACAAGCAATATACGCTCAAAGTTCCCCCTGTTTTTGAAGAGGGCTGGATATTATTAACAGTTCCTTTTGTAAGATAATAAAGGGAACACATTGATATTCTTACACATGATAAGTTCATTGTGTAAATATCTGCTGGGATATTTATTTATTATTTATTTACCTTGACTTACAAATTTATTTGGTTCCGAGGGGCTGTTCTTAAGTCAAAATGTTCGTTAGTTAAACCTATTTTTCCCATAAGAAATAATGTAAACAGAATTAATCCATGCCAGACCTCCCAAACCCCCCCCCTTACCTAACCTTTCTAATGTCTTAAATGGTCTTTTTTGTTATAAATACAAGTATATTTTCCCTTAATCTAAAATTATAGAATAGACATTCCTGTAATAAACAATAATACACAGTAGTACTGTACATAAAACACACATCACATATCAGTACAGTACGTGTGCTTTAATATACACCATAATACATTTCCTTCTTTTTTTTATAAAATGTATCTACCAGAAACAACAATAACTCTCATATTTCTCTATTATTTCCTTCTTTCTTTCAATAGTGTTGTATTTTGTAGGTGTAATTGCATGAAAGAAAGAATACTTTACCCGTTGTCTGATACACAGTGACAGCTACTGGCAGAAGTAATTATACAACAACGAATAGTAATAGATTTGTTCATTTTTTCGGCACTGCGCTTCCTCTGCAACTTCTTTGAGGTCATTTTAATATTGAATTTTACAAAATATAAAGAAAACACCATCCGCTGTCCGAATGTTCGCTCACTGTATATACATGTATATATAGCGAGAGAGAGACGGTTGGAGTGAACTTGTTCGGACATCACGTGTTTTGCGAATTTCGGGTTTGTAATCCGAAATTTGTTCGTACGTTAAGTTGAAAAAGATCGTTCGTAACCCAAATTGTTCATATGGTAAACCGTTCGTAACCCAAGGGTCCACTGTATTACATTTACATTTTCTGCATTTAGCAGACGCTCTTATCCAGAGCGACTTACAGAAGTGCTTTCATAGTAAACATTTCATTTCTCAAGTTTTAGTAAACAACAGTCAAAGAACACGAATCTGATGAAACCAGTTAGAACCAAAGTGTTTTTTTTTTGTTTTTTTTTGGAAATGGAAACATTTTTTAGTAAATAGGTACAAGTCAGCTTAAGTGTTTAGTAAAAAGGTGGGTTTTTAATCGTTTTTTAAAGACAGCAAGAGACTCAGATGTTCGGACAGACAGAGGAAGTTCATTCCACCACTTGGGTGCTAGAACAGAGAAGAGTCTTGATGCTTGTCTTCCTTTAGTCCTGGGTGGAGGCTCAAGTCGAGCGAGACTAGTGGCTCGGAGGTTGCGTGGTACAGAGCGGGGTTTGATTAGACCACGAAGGTAGCTTGGGGCTGGTCCATTTTTGGCTTTGTAGGCGAGCATCAGTGTTTTAAACTGAATGCGTGCAGCTACAGGAAGCCAGTGAAGAGAACGTAGCAGTGGGGTGATGTGGCAGTGTTTAGGTTGGTTAAAAACCAGACGGGCAGCTGCATTTTGAATGAGCTGCAAGGGTTTAATAGTGGATATGGGAGCTCCTGCCAGGAGGGAGTTGCAGTAGTCCAACCGTGAGATTACAAGTGATTGGACCAGAATCTGGGTAGCTTCCCTGGAGAAAAATGTTCGAATCTTCCTGATGTTGTACAGGAGGAACCGGCACGATCTCGTCATGTGGGCTATGTAAGGAGAGAAGGTCAGCTGGTTATCCAGGACAACACCAAGGCTTCGTACCTTATCAGATGGTCTGATCTGGGAGTCATCAAGAGAAATGACTAGGTCCTGGGTTGGAGATTGATCTCCGGGAATGAGCAACATCTCTGTCTTGCTGGGATTGAGTTTTAGATGATGAGCTGACATCCATTGTGAGATATCTCGCAGACATGCTGAGATGCGAGCTGAGACTTGTGTGTCTGAAGGAGGAAATGACAAAACGAGCTGAGTGTCATCTGCATAGGAGTGGTAGGAGAAACCATGGGAGGCTATGACCTTACCCAGAGAGCAGGTGTAGATAGAGAAAAGAAGTGGGCCAAGTACAGAGCCCTGAGGAACACCGGTTGAGAGAGTGCATGGGGGAGTTATGGATCCCCTCCATGACACTTGGTAGGAGCGCCCTTCAAGGTAGGAGGTCATCCATTGCCATGCTGAACCTGTTACTCCAAGGTTGGAGAGAGTGGACAAGAGAATGCTGTGATTCACGGTGTCGAAGGCTGCAAAGAGGTCAAGAAGAATGAGGACCGATGACAGTTTGGTTGCTTTGGCTGCATGAAGCTTCTCAGTAACAGCTACAAGTGCTGTTTCCGTAGAATGCGCTGCCTTGAAGCCAGACTGGTATGGATCGTGGAGGTCATTCCGAGTAAGAAAGACAGATAGCTGGTTATAGACAGCACGTTCAAGAATTTTGGATAGAAAAGAGAGGAGTGGGACAGGTCTGTAGTTGTTAATGTCTGTAGTGTCTAGCGTAGGTTTCTTAAGAAGGGGAATGACCTGAGCCTTCTTAAAAGCAGTAGGGACGACACCTGATGTCAGGGAGTTGTTGATGATGGGTGTGATGAAGGGGAGTAGGTCCTGTGAGATGTCTTTAAGGATGGTGGATGGTATAGAGTCAAGTGTGCATGTAGTGGGATAGCTGGATAAGAGGAGCTGTGTAACCTCGTCCATGGTGAGTGGAGTGAAGCTGGTGAGTGTGTTGGTGCGTTGAGGGTCAGTTGAAAGTGGGTCAGTCTGAGAGAAGGATTGATTGATTTAGTCAATCTTGTCCTGAAAGAATGTTGAAAAGTCAGTAGCAGTGAGAGAGGCAGATGGGGGAGGAGGAGGAGGGTTTAGAAGAGAGGAAAAGATAGCATGAAGCTTACGTGGGTCAGCAGCAGATTGTTCAAGCTTGGCTTTGTAAAAAGATGTTTTTGCAGCAGTCACGTCAGATGAGAACCTGGACAGCAGATCGTGGTAGGAGTGAAGATCAACACCGAGCTTAGATTTCCTCCACTTTCTCTCAGCTGCCCTTAATTCTCTTCTGCTGCTGCGCAATGCATCTGAAAGCCAAGGAGCAGGGTGAGAAGGTTTTCCTCGTTTGAGGGTAAGAGGACAGAGCTGATCGAGGGATGTTAAAAGAGAAGAGAGTAGAGTATTAGTTGCGGAGTTGAGTGGAAGGGTAGCAAGCATGTCAGGGTTAGGTAGTGAAGTTAGGATGTTGGAGATCAGCAAGGAGGAAGATAAAGAGTGAAGATTAGGGTGTGTTTTAAGGGTGTAAGTGTGGTTGGAGGTAGTAAGAGTTGGGAGATGGAGAGAGAGAAGGACACAAAGTGATGGTCGGAAAGGTAAAGTGGGGTGACGGTGAGGTCCAGAACAGAAGCTGGACGGCTGAAGACCAGGTCCAGAAGATTGTATTAGGATTTTAATGTCATGTTTGACACTTTGGCTGCATTTATGGCAGGAACGGTAGTTACTCGTTACACAAGATTCATCAGTTCACAAGTTTAATGTCAAACACAGTCATGGACAATTTAGTATCTCCAGTTCACCTCACTTGCGTGTCTTTGGACTGTGTGAGGCAACCGGAGCTCCCGGAGGACACATGGAGAACACGCTCCACACAGAAAGGACCCAGACCATCTTCTGGGACAAAAAATACATACAGTCAGTTAAATTATTTATTTGGTGGTATAGAAAGTTGTATCTTTTGACATGACCACCTAATTTTTAAATAATGGAATGTTCATGTTGTCTGGTCTAGTCCCACAGAAGAGCTGCAATAGAACAACATGTTAAAATAGTTAATGCTGGCTATGATCCAAAGTGCATCACAGATTGCCTGGTCTGATGAATCGTGATATTTTGGAGAAGACCAGCGGCTGGAGGCGGTATGATGTTATGGCAACCCTCTGCTGGAAAAGCTTGGGTCCAATAATAGGCAATGCTTGAACAAATAAAGTTATTCCATATACCTGATCCTTTATTTAATACTTTAATCCTTCAACATCATTCAATTTGCTGACATAATTTAGGTCAGTGTTTCTTGATGGCAGGCTTACAGCTCTCCAAGATTTCAAGCAGGGAAATCTTGAAACTGCAGAGCTGTAGTTTGTAACGTTTATGTAGTTTTAATAACTTCAGTTTTTTTTCATCCATGAATTTTACCCATTTTCACTTAATTGCTTAATCTAGTCGTAACCAATTATATATTTCTCCGCCACTGCTGCAGACAAGTCATATAATTATTTACTAAACGAACAGACAGCAGCACTGTTTGGGGAAAATGGGGGGAAGTTTGCAGCATAGGAGGATGTGAGCCTCCAGACCTTCCTAAATATGCCCAAAACTGACAACAGACAGGCATTTCTAAATTTGACATTTTATATTTTGTGATGGGAAATGAACATTAATTTAAACTAATCAAACTATAGAAATACATGAAAGAGAATTAGAAACTACAGTATATTCTCTGTTCTTGAGCAAAGTACTGTTATTTTTGGGTTTTTTTTAATGCATTTTCTCCCTTTTTCCCTCGATTTTTAGTGCGTCCAATTTTTACCCAATTGCGTTATTTTTCCTCTCTACTGGTGCTGACCCCCACCCGACTGAGGAGAGCGAACTGACACACACCCCCTCTGACACGTGAGCAGTAGCCGACTGCATCTTTTCACCAGCACAAAGGCGAGTTCATATGTGGATCAGCATTAATCCTCTACTCTTGGCAGACGCCATCAGAGGTCGTGATTCGCTCGTTTATGAGGTCCCTATCCGGCTCCCTCCCTGGATGAACAACAGCCAAACGTTGTTCATATAGCCGCCCAGCCGAGCCAGATGGCAGAGCTGAGATTCGATGCGATGTATTCGAAATCCCAGCTCTGGTGTGCTAGTGTATCTTACTGCTGTGCCACCTGAGCAGCTTGAACAAAGTAGTTATGTTTTCAGTTTTTATTTAAATTTGTAGCAGTAAATGATGCCACCCCACTACTACTAGGATGCAGGACTGGGATCCCCTGTGGTGTGATCGGACAGTCAGATGTCTACATACAGACATGATTGACTGTGTCTGAGGGGAGGATGGTCCAGGCCCTGGGATGAATTGGCATCCTATACAGGGTGTGCTGGTGAGAAAGTATGGTGTGTTTGTTTTGTTTTATTAGGATTTTAACGTCATGTTTTACTTTTGGTTACATTCATGACAGGAAACGGTAGTTTATCTTCACACAAGGTTCATCAGTTCACAAGGTTATATTGAACACACATGGACAATTTAGTATCTCCAGTTTACCTCACTTGCATGTTTTTGGACTGTGGGAGTAAACCGGAGCACCCAGAGTAAACCCACGCAGACACGGGGAGAACATGCAAACTCCACACAGAAAGGACCCGGACCGCCCCACCTGGGGATCGAACCCAGGACCTTCTTGCTGTGAGGTGACAGTGCTACCCACTTAGCCACCGTGCCGCCCAAGTATGGTGTGTATTACTCTCATATATTGATTTCGTTTTTGTTTTGTAGATGAAAACTATAGATAGATTAAATGTTGTTATTTTTGTGTTTAAACTTTATTAAAATAAATACACAACGCACACTGGAAAGGATGTTATTTCTGCATGTTGCTGAACAATAAGTTAGTAAATAAGTATTTTTAATTGTTTGGTCCCACAAGATCAACTATGTTAACTATACTTCCCTGCCTTAAGTAGGTAGCAGGACCCACACACAGAAAGAAACACAAAACTCTTATGGTCAAATGGATTATTACATCATATTACATCACCAATAAACACATTGAGTTCAATGTTTTTTAAAACATTATATTTTAATTTCCAAACTTATATTAGATTACAGAAAAGTTACATTTGATGAGTCGGTACAAGTTTATTTTTTTAAGGGAGTCCAAAAAAGAGACATATAACCCATGCTGGGATACGCATCAACAATCACACACACTCTGTAGTGTTACTGACCTGGAGAGGAACTAGAGACTAATCTTTAGAGGTTCTGATACATTATTTGTACACTGTACCTCAATTTCCTATAAACTTCAGTGGGTTATAAAGTTTGTCTGATTTCTTGATGACTGTCAGTTGTAAAACACACAGATGGAACAACTGGTGAGGTTTACCTCTAAAGCCCTAACAAAAACAAAAACATAAAAAACAGAGCTCCCTACAACAGCTGCCCACAGAATAACAGGAAGCCAAACACACAAGGAGGATTTTTTTTATACAAAAAAGCCAATAATTCATCTACTCATACAAAAAGTGTCCATAGATCCAAAGACTTACCCCGACGGGGTGAAATAGAAGCTGGCTGTGCCCATTCTTTAAACCTACAGTCTAAGAGGAGGCAACCATCTTGAATCTTCACAGGGTGAAAAGCCAGCATAAAAAAAAAAAAATAAATAAATTGTTCAAATGCAGATAGCCGAACTACTTCTTAAATGTCACTACACATTCTCCAACAGCGGTTGGTTGGCAGGCTGAGAGTTTTTTTTTTTTTTTAGAGGTCATGCTGATCCCAGTAGACACTGGAACAAGTGCAGCTACTTCAAACTGACTTTGAAAAAAAAAAAAAAAAAAAAAAAAGATCCAGCAGGACCACAGCTGGCGCTAGCACCAGACTCAGGGTTACGATTTACCAGGATAACTTGAAAGAACTGGATGAACACTCAAAGCCCATGTCCCTCAATGCCCAAATCAGGGCGATGGGAAATAGAATGTGTGCTAGAAGCAAAAGGGGGAGAAAGCTTTGTGTGTTCGATAAACCCCATGAATATAGCTGCTGGAAGATTTGTGCACAATGAGGGGGCTCAGGTTAGTCGTCATCATCGTTCTCATCGTAGTCATCTTCGTCGTCGTCATCATCCATGTAAGATACTGGAGTCTCGACTCGAGAACCACTGTAGTGCGAGTCATTGGAGCTGGAGGCCATTGTTCCATCTGCACCACCATCACTGTAGAGAGCGAGCAGCAGATAAAAATGTTAACATCTACTTACATTTTCAGCATTTAGCAGACTTAACCCTCAATTGCTTACAGTATAAGAGCCTTGCTCATGGACCCAACAGTGGCAACCTGGAAGTGGTGGGGCTTGAACCAGCAACCTCTTGATTACTAGTCCAGTTTGTTTTTTGTATTAGGATTTTAACATCATGTTTTACACTTTTAGTTACATTCATGACAGGAACGGTAGTTACTCATTACACAAGGTTCATCAGTTCACAAGGTTATATCAAACACAGTCAGTCTCCAATTCACCTCACTTGCATGTCGTTGGACTGTGGGAGGAAACCGGAGCACTCAGAGTAAACCCACGCAGATACGGGCAGAATATGCAAACTCCACACAGAAAGGACCTGGAACACCCCACCTGGGGATCGAACCCAGGACCTTCTTGCTGTGAGGCGACAGTGCTTAGCTGTCTTAGCCACCGTCCCGCCCGATTACTAGTGTAGTACCTTAATCGCTAAGCTACAACTGCCCATCTAAGCACAGACTGCTGGTTTCAATCAAGTATTCAATCCCTTAGTCACAAGTGACATCGGTTACTCTTATTAAATTGGTAACAGATAGGTGAGAACGCTGTGATTCATATTGTTTGTTTGTTGGTTTATTAGGATTTTAACGTCATGTTTTACACTTTGGTTACATTCATGACAGGAACGGTAGTTACTCATTACACAGTCAGTCTCCAATTCCCCTCACTTGCATGTCTTCGGATTGTGGGAGGAAACCGGAGCTCCCGGAGTAAACTCGCACAGACACGGGGAGAACATGCAAACTCCACACAGAAAGGACCCGGACCGCCCACCTGGGGATCGAACCCAGGACCTTCTTGCTGTGAGGAGACAGTGCTACCCACTTACTGGTCTAGTACCTTAATCGCTAAGCTACAACTGCCCATCTTGGGTTACATTCATGACAGGAACGGTCATGGAGTAAACTTGCACAGACATGCAAAACCTTCTTGCTTTGAGGTGACAGTGCTACCCACTTAGCCATCATGCCATCCGATTACTAGTGTAGTACCATAATCGCTAAGCTACAACTGCCCATCTAAGCACAGACTGCTGGTTTCAATCAAGTATTCAACCCCTTAGTCATAAGTGACTTCGGTTACTCTTATTAAATTGGTAACAGATAGGTGAGAACGCTGTGATTCATATTGTTTGTTTATTAGGATTTTAACATCATGTTTTACACTCTTTGGTTACATTCATGACAGGAACGGTTCTTCAGTGTACAAGGTTATATCAAACACAGTCAGTCTCCAATTCACCTCACTTGCATGTCTTTGGACTGTGGGAGGAAACCGGAGCTCCCGGAGGAAACCCACAGAGACACGGGGAGAACATGCAAACTCCACACAGAAAGGACCCGGACCACCCCACCTGGGGATCGAACCCAGGACCTTCTTGCTGTGAGGTGACAGTGCTACCCACTTAGCCACCGTGCCGCCCGATTACTAGTCTAGTACCTTAATCACTAAGCTACAACTGCCGGTTTCAATCAAGTATTCAACCCCTTAGTCATAAGTGACATCGGTTACTCTTATTAAATTGGTAACAGATAGGTGAGAACGCTGTGATTCATATTGTACTTACGATGCACATTTCAGGTTTTGCACTGAGGCTCGGAAGTGGTGAGCCAGCATGATAAACTGGACCACAAGACCGCTATTATCCTGCATTTTTAAATTTTACATTAAGTTTAAATGTACTCAGTTAACAAGGCTAACATTTAGTTGCTGCACTACATGGTATGTAAATCAGGTCATTTACATACAAAACAATTGACGTTTTTTATCTAACTGGATGCACCAGTACATGGAGAGACTTAATCATACAAGTGTACATTACATTATGCTCTCCAAAACACATCCATCATGAATGGCTTAATAAGTTTTGAGACACATACAAAAATCTCAGCCAGTAAAACATTTTAAATATAGGAACAATGATCTCACATTCTTCATTACAAGACTATTAACATAATTCTTTTTCCTATCATGTTCCCAGTGGGGTAGGGGGGTGTCTGGCACAACCCAGAATAACTTGGAGCAAAGAAGAAATACAGGCCAGACAGGATGGCAGTTTATTAAACAGCATCACACTTGCATGTTTACACCAAGCATGACATTTACCTTCTGGGTGTTTTGGAGGTGA
This sequence comes from Trichomycterus rosablanca, assembly GCF_030014385.1. Classification (NCBI taxonomy): domain Eukaryota; kingdom Metazoa; phylum Chordata; class Actinopteri; order Siluriformes; family Trichomycteridae; genus Trichomycterus; species Trichomycterus rosablanca. The sequence goes on from NC_085999.1 coordinate 19,508,742, forward strand.
AAATCAAAGTACCCAAAGAAAACTCACAAATCCCCTGGTCTGTGTGGTACTTACACTATCACCATCCTTTCCCAAAATATTATGATTAATCTTTATACAGTTGTTGCATAATAATGTCATGAAAAATATGGACAATCCAGCACACGCTTTTGCAATAGTGACTGATGCTGTGACATTTGAGTCTATCAAATGAGTTTCCTCTCAATTTGTCTTGACCGACCTGTGGCAACGCCAAGGAGTTCATAATCTCGGTACTGGTGTGCTAGCAGAATATCCTGCTGCGCCACGTGGGTGCCGGATACCTTGGTTTTTGATTTGAAGACTTTTGAACCTAGTTGTCTAGCCACAACAATGTGGCCCTTATCAAAGTCACTAAGGTTTTAATTGCTCCATTCAACACATGAACTATAAGTAACTACCATCAGCCCAATATTTTGTATATTCCTAACAGTGACATGGACAAATGTTAAAAAAATAGAAATTGCCATATGTATGTGTGTGTGAAATTCTAAATTTGATGAATGCAACACATTCCAAAAAAAAAGGTTAGGACAGAGGCATGTTTACCATTGTCCCACTTCTTCTCACTTAGACAAAGTTCAGTGATTGAGAATTTATTGGTCCATTTTCAAACAGTTTTTTTTTTTTTAATGCTCCACATGTTTTCAAGGAGACAGGTCTGGACTGCATGCTAATCAGTCTAGCATCTGCACTTTATTACTAAGAAGACACAATGTTATAAAAGGTGTACAGCACTGGGTGGCATTGGGTTGATAAAACAAAAAGGGTTCTGCCTGGAGCCTTTACAGGTGTGCAAGTTACCAATGCCATAGGCACTACAAACCTCTATATCATAACATACTTTGGCTTCTGCAGTGTTAAACTTCCAGAAAAGTCTGTGGCATTTATACAAACACATGCCAGTGCCATCCAAGTCATTCATATTGCTTTTTGGTATTACCCTTTATGCACAAAAACCTCCAGATTCTCAGACCTTTTAATAATGTTTTGCACTGTAGATGGTGAAATTCATGAACTATTGGAAATTATGCACAGATAAAAATTGTGGATTAAGCCAATCCAGACAATAAAAGTGCAAGAACTACAGGAAAAGCATTTTTAGAAAAAAACTTTTGGTGTTGTAGTGTGCAAACTATAACTTTTATTCTTAATTCCATATATATGCATTTATTTGACACAGAAATAATAAACCATCCACTGTGTCTTTCTTATTTAAAAAATGCAAATACAGAAACCAAGTTAAAGTATATACTTTACTCCAACTAGATTTACAAGTTTTAGATTGTCTGGCAAAGCCTAATTAAAAGCGTTCTGCCAGCAGCACAAAACTTACCTGCTGACGTGATATCGACCCCCATTAGCAGATGTCATGTAGACGTTACTGATTGGGCCCTGCGCCATCTCTGCATGCAAAAAAGACTATTTAATAAACTGCTATTGCCTTAAGAATAAAACTTGTATACTTTAAAATATAAAACATTTATAAAATACATAAGATGTAAGGCATTTAATTCTGTCTGTGATTAATAAAGGTTACAAAGATGCAGTATCACAATATAATTAAATTCAAAACACCTCAAGCACATTTAAGTTAAACAGGGTTCTCTTCTAGATGTAGAATAATATAAGAGTAAATTACAGCTAACCTGTGACATATGGCTCCAATGCTTTAGGCACCAGACTTTTGGCAACCTTTAAATCTTCAGCAGAGCATTTGCCTGCCTCCAGTCCACATGCCATGCCCATACGCTTCAAAACCTCAATGTCATCGTGGATCTCAAACATGCTGTCAAAGTTGAACAGGTACTCAAATCTGCATTGGCGGAAAATGTAAGAAATGCAAGTCAGTCAGAGAATCTCTTTACAGATGCAAGTGTAGATTGTAGGACACCAGCTCAATATTTGAAATAACCTCTTTCAGAAAACTAAAAAGAAGAAATTGAATGGCCAATCAAGGAAAACATATTTGTAATAACAATAGACAAATGTTGAACCTTACTTTATTACATTAACAAGTAGTAGTCTACACATTTCTCGCAAAAAAAGGTTTTAAAACATCTGTTTTAAAACTAGAAGTAGCCGAATGCATCTTTTCACCTGCACGAGGCGAGTTCATATGCGGATCAGCTTTGTGTATTGAGAGAGACACCCTGATTAACGCATTATCCCCCGTCTCTGTGCAGGCGCCATCAATCAGCCAGCGGAGGTCATAATTGCATCAGTTATGAGGAATCCCTGTTCGGCCCCCACCCTGTATGATCAACAGCCAATCGTTGTTCATGTAGGCGCCCAGCCTGCCGGATAACAGAGCTGAGATTCGAAACGACGAGTTCAAAATGTCAGCTCTGGTGTGCTAGCGTGTTTTGCAGCTGCACCACCTGAGCGTTTGTTTGTTTATTTATTGGGATTTTAACGTCATGTTTTACACTCTTTGGTTACATTCAGGACAGGACAATTTTGTATCTTCAATTTACCTTACCTTGCATGTCTTAGTTTGGACTGTAAACTTGGACTGTGAAACCAGAACTTCCAGAGAAAATTCACACATACATGGGGAGAACATGCAAACTCCACACAGAAAGGACCCGGACCGCCCCACCTGGGGATCAAACCCAGGACCTTCTTGCTGTGAGGCGACAGTGCTACCCACCGAGCCGCCCCCCTCCTTTTTTTTGCAGTAACCTTTCAAGTCATCACAGATAAATAAATGTTCGTCAGACTAGCAGGTGGTTTTAAGATTAGCAATATTTTGTAGGGTTGAGTAATTGTGACTTGGCAGTAATAACAAAATACTGTTAACTTACTACAAGATTTACTTTTAATTAAAAATTTCTAATTTGCTAAATCTTAACTGATAATGACTTTATTAAAAGCAAAATCTAACTAGCAAAATGTAAAATTCAATCAACATCTAAAAACAGTTTGATCTGCAGTATACTTTAAAAAAAAGTACACTGTACCATAATATCTAGCCTATATTAACAACCAAGGGAGTTGTTATTTGTTCTATTTGTGAACACATTTTCTCCTTATCTAGTTGTATCCAATTACCCAGATGTTTCTCCTCTAGTACTGCAGAGCCCTACCCTGAGTGAGGGTGAGGAATTGCTTCTTTGCACCAGCACAAAGTGGATTAACACTGGGATTAGTATCATATGCACTGATCTCCATTATTCCCTGTCTCTGTGCAAGCATCATCAACCAGTCAGCAGAGGGTGCAATTGCAGCAGTAATGAGGATGTTTTTTTTATCAACATGTCCTCCCTCAGACATAGCCAATCATGTCTGTGTAAGCAATAGCAGAGCTGATATTTAACTTGAGAGCTCGAGATCTCAGTAGTGGTGGGCTTAAGAGTTTAATCACTGCACTACCTGATCCCCACAACCAAGGAAACTAATAAATCATACAGAAAGTATTTACTTGTCATTGGAGATGCTGCAGTCAATAACGGTTTTCTTGCTGGTGTTTATGATGATGAAAGGCAGGTGAATTACTGAATTGTCAGGTGGTGGCCTGTTTGTTTGCTGCTCTGTCTGACGGTTACGCTGCACAAGGTTCTTGAATGCAATTTGCTGAAAACACAGAAACAAGAAACACACAAAGTAGTAAAAAAAAAAAAAAACACCTCTGAAAATAAACTGTTTTAGGTTTAACCTTGTATGTTCTACCTGTAAAATGAGCTCTTGGAGCTGTGACTGTTTTTGCTTGATTCTTTCCAAGCGTCTTTGCCTCTCAACCTGCAAGAGAGTAAAAGAGTAATACAGCAATCCTTACAGCCGGTCATCTGGAGGCATGGTATATGTTGTTAAAGATATTTTTTGTAAGTAGACTTTAAAGTTATACAGAGTCCAGCATATTTGACATTAAAGTGCATTTGTGAGAATGTGTTTTCTGTCTGTTATTTTTTTTATTCCTCTTTCTCCCCCTTTAGTGCATCCAATTGTTCAATTTGCATCGTGCTTCCTCTCTGTCTATGCCGAACCCTGCCCTGACCGAGGAGATCGAAGCTAACCCATATCCCCTCCGAAACATGAGCAGCAGCCGGATGCATTTTTGCCACCCACACATTGATGAGTTTGGCGCCACCTAGCGTTGCATGCGGAGAGACACACCCTATGGGCACTCTTCCTCATCTCTTGTGCAGGTGCCTCTAATCATCCGGCAGAGGTCGTAATCGCATTCTGACAGAGAGAGACCCACATCCGGTTCTTTGTCCCACCCCCCAACTGAGCAACCAGTCAATCGTTGCTCATACAGCCGCCCAGCCTCGAACCGGGGAGGCAGAGCTGGATTCGAAACGATGTACTCAGAATCCAGCTCTGGTTGCAGCGTGCCTTTTTTACCGCTGCGCCACCTGAGCGGCTTCTGTCTGTTATTATAGCTCGTTTCATTATTGTGCTTGCATAAGTCCAAAAATTTTTTGCTGGTCCTAGAAGCATCAGGGAACCAATATTATTGCATAACTAGCAAAAGCACATTGATTAGATAAATATGTTCTGTAAAAAACTTTAAAGATTTAAAGATTATATAAACAAAGTATGTGTAAAAAGTAGGACAACATAAAATAATGACTACATTTATATTTGCGGCATTTAGCAGACGCTTTTATCCACAGCAACAACACAAAACATCCCATAATCGACATGTGATGTGGTAACAGGCGAGAGAATCGATGGGTTTAAAAGGAGAACCCACCAAAGACTCAGTCTGTGCAAGCAATGATGGGTAATGGCTCTCCACTTTGTACCAAACTTTCAGGAGAAATGTCAGTTCAAACAAATTGTCTTTTTTACCATCTATTGTACATAATATTGTAAAAGATTCAGAGAATCTGAAATCTGAAAATCTCAGTACATGTAGGTCACAGACGGAAAGAACTAGAAAATGTGCGTGACTTTCAAGCCCTCAGATGGCACTGCATGAAAACCAGTCATGCTACTGCGATAAATACAGCCACATGGGCTCTGGAGTACTTACATCTATTCTATACAGAAACACCACCAGGCTTGATGGCTTTGAAAGCCGTAACACTGCTGTAGTACTTTGTAGCTAATGTTAGTCATTTTAATTTAATTAAGTCAGACATTATACATGTTTACAACTAAACTTTTTCTACACAGTGTTTTAATTGAAGTGTTTAATTAACCATGTTTTGGTAAACTGCACTCAGGTGACATAGCAGTAAAATACAGTAGCCGAATACCGCCAGGATATAGGAATCTCAGGGGTGCTGTTGTGCAGACTGGCCACTACACAGACATAATTGGCTATGTCTAAGGGGAAAAGGGATAGACCAACAACCTATCCACTGGGTCAATGGCGGTCCCAAGTAAAAAACAGGATTGTATCACGAAGGGCACCTGGCATAAAAATCGGTCCCAAATCAAATGTGCAGACTAGTATGATCTTTGGCAACCCCTAAGCAGGGAGTAGCCAAGAAACAAAGTACTGTGTTTTATCACTATCATCAGAAAACATCAACACTTACTTGCAGTAATGGACTGTACTTTTCTTGCCAGCTCAGTGTTGGACTTGCTATACTAACACTTTACCTTGTAAAACAGTCATTTTTGTATGAGATTAAAAACAAATTATTGTGTCAAATGTGTCAAGACAAATCTGTGAAGATTTTCATGTAACTTTCTAGTGAGCCATTTTATTTTAACTGCTCTGAAAATCATACTGGATGATTAAAAAATGGAATAAATAAAATAGTATGAGCCTCCTCAGCATAATCCACTAGATAAGCATGGATGGTAGATGACTGCTCAGCTGAGAACCAACTGCTTACAAAAACAAACACAAACAAACCACTTACCTCAAGGTTTTGGCATTCCTGAGCAGAGTTAGTGGGGAGCCCAATCCACTTGATTTCTTTTTTCTCCTTTGAAATGATGTTCATCGCCATTAACACGTTAAGGGCGTCATAGACGCGCCGCCGAATATTCTTTTGATCATACACTTGCTGAAAAGCAATGAAAAGAAATGCAATTAGGAATATTTTACACCCTAGACAAATTAAGAACCAGATTTCAAGCAACCTAATACTCAGAAACAAACACTGATGATGTACTGAACTTCAATTTAAAATTTAGCCAATGCAGATAAATCAAATGTGTATTCTTAAATACAAAACCGAAACAAAACAGTAGTAGGAACAATGGTAGCGTAGTGGGTAGAGCTTTGGGCTATCAACTGAAAGGTTAAGAGTTCGAATTCCAGCTCTGCCATGCAGCCACTGTCAGGCCCTTGAGCAAGGCCCTTAACCCTTTTTGCTCCAGGGGTGCAGTACAATTGTTCCAAACACGCTGGGATATGTGACAAAAGAATTTCATTGAATTGTACACCTGTATACGTATACACCGATCAGCCATAACATTATAACCACCTTCGTGTTTCTACACACATTGTCCATTTAATCGGCTTCACTGACCCTAAAGAAGCACTGTAGTCCATCTGTTTCTCTGCATGCTTTGTTAGCCCCCTTTCATGCTGTTCTTCTGTGGTCAGGACTCCCACAGGACCACCACAGAGTAGGTATTATTTAGGTGGTGAATCATTCTCAGCAGTGCAGTGACACTGACATGGTGGTGGTGTGTTAGTGTGTGCTGTGCTGGTATGAGTGGATAAGACAGCAGCGCTGCTGGAGTTTTTAAACACCTCACCGTCACTGCTGGACTGAGAATAGTCCACCAACCAAACATATCCAGCCAACAGTGTCCTGTGGGCAGCGTCCTGTGACCACTGATGAAGGTCTAGAAGATGACCAACTCAAACAGCAGCAATAGATGTGCGATCGTGTCTGACTTTACATCTACAAGGAGGACCAACTAGGTATGAGTGTCTAATAGAGTGGACAGTGAGTGGACACAGTATTTAAAAACCCCAGCAGTGCTGCTGTGTCTGATCCACTCATACCAGCACAACCACTGATGTCAGTAACACGTTACTCTAATTTGACCACATTTTTCAGTAACAAGTAATCTAACGCGTTACTATTTCCAATCCAGTAATCAGATTAAAGTTACTTATCCAAGTTACTGTGCGTTACTATTTTTGCGTCTCGGAGAGTGACGTCTGGCCTATGCGACAATTAAGTCACGAGCTGCGTCTGGAATCGCATACTTACAGAGTATGCACTAGATTGGAGGAAGTATGCACTACTCTGCCAGTAAATAAGTACAAACTTTCAGTACAGAAGTGTACAGTATGCACACAACACCGCTACGTACTACACGTGGGGACGTGATGACGTAATATCACCATAGTTACAGACTCATTACAAACCCTACTCGCCAAAATTTTGGATATTTATCGTCTTTTTGTTATTTATGTCTCTTAAAATTTTATTTTATTTATCTTACTTACACTTGTGAACAGAGGACTTAGTTTTCCGCGTCTTTCTTGTTTCTTATTCCGCTTCAATCGCCTACGCAGCTCCAGTTGCATTACGGCAGCTGCTGAATGTAACTAATAAAGTAACTTGTAATCTAACTTAGTTACTTTTAAAATCAAGTAATCAATAAAGTAACTAAGTTACTTTTTAAAGGTAACTATGCCATCACTGAGCACAACACACACTAACACACCACCACCATGTCATTGTCACTGCAGTGCTGAGAATGATCCACCACATAAATAATACCTGCTCTGTGGTGGTCCTGTGGGGGTCCTGACCATTGAAGAACAGGGTGAAAGCAGGCTAAAAAGGTATGTAGAGAAACAGATGGAATACAGTCAGTAATTGTAGAACTACAAGTGCTTCTATATGGTAAGTGGAGCTGATAAAATTGACAGTGAGTGTAGAAACAAGGAGGTGGTTTTAATGTTATGGCTGATCAGTGTATATGACAAAAAGGCATTCAAAAAGAAACAATAAAATTGCTCTACAAAACCTTAAAAAAGTAATTATCAGTAGTCCATTTTAAAGGCTGAATATCCTTAAAAACCCTAAACTACACAGCTCTACCCACGATTTAGGTTTGTTTCCATTTCATTCGTTTTTGAAGCATGTACATTGATATATGAGAAAGATCAAACAGAGAGCACACTATTTACATGTTAGGTTTCCACTGTTTACTTGATGACAGAGCCAGAGAACTTATTTATTTATTTTACAATTATTCCAAAATGTTAACAGTAACAGTAGCAGCTGTCCTTACTGATGCAGTATAGGCACTTTGAGTCAAAGCTAATTTCAGTTATACAGTTCTCCGAGGTTTGACATTTCCGTTATATGGTGCATTCTTGGGTGACTAAAGCAGAAGATGCTGACTCATGTGCCTCGAACAGTGTAATCCACACCAACAAGGCAAAACCAGCACATGTCCCATGCAAACAATTAATCACTCTCTAAAAAAAGTCTCTCACAATGTACATTTTTGGTCAGAGATAGTCTTCACTTATGAACCAGGACAGTGGACCTAGTGTTTAAGAACTGCTACTATTACTACTACATTTAACACACTGTCCAGATCAATCTCACACAAACAAACGCAACAGATTTATCTCTGCTAAAGTTCACTGGTCATTGCTTTGAACAGACACCTCAATGCATACTCACCGCATCATTTGGAGAGATGTGGTTGTCACCTGAGCTGAATTCAGCCACCAGCTCATCTGCCACTTCATTATATGTGGTGACACCTTTTTTCTGTACCTTTTCACAGACCTTCATAGAGAAATGCCTCAAACCTTTGCCATTCTTCTCCCCTTTCTTACTTCTTTTCCTGTAGACCAAGCAATAATACATGAACACAGCTGTAAATGATTCCCTAACAATTGAAAAGTAATTGCTTGGTGAATGCTGTTAAATTAATGCTTAAAAGGGGGCTTGATTTGAATAAAGAGTAGCTACACATGATAGACTATATTTCAAAACAGTGGACACTCTTTTCCAAAGCAACAATTGTGACCGAACGCAATCCAAGCATTTGAAGGTTAAAGATCTTGTTTAATGGCCCAACAGTGGCAACCTAGCAGTTGTGGAGCTTAAACCAGCACTTTTCTGATTACTAGTCCTGTATCTAAACCAGTTATTGGTTCAAAAAACTGCCATTTGAGGCACCCAGGTGGCACAGCGGGATATTCCGCTAGCACACCAACGCCAAGATTCTGAACTCCTCGGTTCGAAACTCGGCATTGCCACCGGTCGGCTGGGCGCCATCTGGCGGACACAATTGGCAGTGCCTGCAGCAGATACTAATAGACCACTGAAGTCGTGCGTCATTCTGTAGTCCTTGTTATGCCCATATTTGGAGACCCGGGTCTAACTCAGATTTCCTATGGGAAAAATGAACGGGGTTTTCAAAAAATCGACTAATGCATCCTGTGCTAAATAAATGTTCAGAACCCTGTACGTTTTGTCCTGTGTACATTTTTCTCCTGTACATCACTGGATCCTCTGAATTACGAGGTTGTTAAAGGGTCGTAATACTAATAATGCTACACGAAAGCTAATGCTACTGCACATTAATTAGACGTCACTGAACTACACCAATCTAATCAACGGAACGAGCGGCTCGCTTTTGGTAAGTACAACCAAAGGCGTAACACCCGACCATCCTTGCTTTCTACTTTAATGTAGCTACCTACTAAAAATATAAAGTAAAACTTGTGAATATCACTGTTACACTGGTGAATCGTGCTGCTTTGTGCACACGATTTTTAAGAGGCTTATAAAAGAAAGAAAAAAGAAAACATTGAGGCTTCCAGTTTAGTGACGTCAATTCAGTGCGCAGTAGCATTAGCTTACATGTAGCATTATTCATATTTTGACTCTTTAATGACTTCATAATTCAGAGGATCCAGTGATAATAGACAGAAGAATCTCCATAAAACAAAACGTAACAGCTTTGGAACATTTTTTATGACTACAGGATGCGAGAGAGGCAATTTGCGAAATCTCCATTCATATTTCCCACTCAAAATTTCTCTTAGACCCGGGTTACCAAATATGGACATAACAACATGGCGTGGCCTACAAAATGATGAAACGACTTCAGTGGTCTATTAGCCACCGTATCTGCAGGGTGGGGGCCGGACTACGTGTGGTTGGGTGGGTCTTCATACACTGTGTAAGGACCCTGATTGGCGGAAGAGACTACATTCTGTGCAGAATGCTGGCGCGAGAAGAGGAGGGCTGTGCATTTGCATTCCTACATTTGGCACTGAAATTAAAATAGCACCCAACAATTTGATTCTGATTATATAACCATCAGAGCCGAAAGTGTTCTAAAATGCTGGAGAAGTACCGCATTGTATTAACTTTAATCATATCCGCTAACAACTCTTATGCAAAGACTTGGACAACACTGGCTAAATTCAATTTTTTGTTGATTAAAAAAAATCTTCACTATCACATTTTTTATTTGCTATATATTAGGGGAAACAAATGAAAACAAATCTGCCATAACTTATGTATGCCATCTTATGACCCTTTTCCCATGTGTATTGTTCAAGGGAAGATGGTTTTTAGTGCTTGTAAGCAGGATTTAAAATCCAGTACGTTGGTAGAGTCAGCAAGGATCAGAGCCATGAGAGGGGCATAACCCTTAGCTGTATAGAACGAGCATAGGTGTGGAAAATTTACCTCGTACATATATTGATCAGCTACCACTGCTGCAGATACTTTGTTCGTGAACTTGGAACCATCAGTATACATCAGAAAGTAAGATGGAAAGAAAACTCTTGAATGTTGTAGAATTCCCTAAGGTATGTAATTGGGTGGGTAGTAAGCTTCCTGTTTAAGCAATGTCTAATATGACGTTTGAGTTCATAAGTGTCCAGGGCAGGATCTAGACTTTCTTCAGTGCTGTGACATGCACGGTGTAGGATATCTTGGTGCTGTAAGTTAGGCCTAGGAATTTGGTCGTCTCTATGGGAGTCCTGTCCAGACGGAGATCCGGTTCAGGGTGTAGGCCTCATCTCTGGCACACATGTAACCCAATTGTCTTATTTTTGGACATCTTAAAGTGGGATAGTGATCGACTATTGGTGGTTTTTATTTTTTACTAATTTAAAGGTGGAGTATTTGTCCTGTATCCAAGGTTGTCCACATATGAACTGCAGAATGTGCCTGGAGGTATTTCTTTGACTATGCTGTTGATCTTGAGGTAAAAAAGGGGGACAAGACAGTATGCTCCCTTGCGGGAATCCCATCTCCTGTGGGTGGTGGTTTGAATATGTATTGTTAATTTTAACCCTAAACTGTCTATTTGTCAAAAAGTCACTTATGAGGATGGGAAGGGGACCCCTAAAGCCAGCCTAATGTAGATCTTTGAGAATGCCATATCTCCAGGTTGTGTAAGTTTTTTTTTCTAAATCAAAGCAGACTATGACAGCAGAAGGCTTTGTGAACAAAGGTCTTTAATCTGATTAAGTTGTTTGTGTTCCTTCCTGTTCCAAAGCCACTTCGGTCTTCATTTATCACATGTTCCTGTTCTAACTGCCACACAAGCTGATTGCCAATCATTCATTCCACTGTCTTGCAGAGATGGCTTTTTAGAGCAATTGGTTTATATAGTCCAGCAGCAGGCATTTTATCTGGTAGTGCATGTTATCTGGGCCAGCTATTGTATTATATGCAGGACTGTCTTGGGTGCGTTTGATTGGGTCGTTTTGACTATAGTAGCTAAGGATCTCACAAATTTAAATGGAATAATGTAGGTATTGTGTTTTATAAGTTGATCTTGATCTGCTTGACAGTAATAACATCTTTGGGAGCTAGTTCCACAGCCGTTTCCTTCTCTGCAATGTTCTCAAGCTCCCTACACAGGATGATGCTCTTGCAGCTATTTAGAGCTGAGTGAATTTTCAGTTTGAACCTTTCAAACATTCCACTAATTTCTCATTTTTGTCCTAATCTTACATTTTCTTTGGTCTTTTTCCAGTTCCTGCAATGGCCATAATGCCTTTGCAAATTGCAAAAGAGAAGAGTTGGGTCAGAGGCATGTTGTCAGAGTTTGTGTGGATTTCACAAGGATGAATTTAGGCCAGTTCTCAATGATTCCAAAGGGTTCAATCCAGCAAGCGGATCTGGCAAGGTTAGTATTACTTTTAGGGTTTCGCTCAGTATCCATGATTGTACCATCATGGTTTCATCACTTTTGCTCCCCATCCACCTTGGAGCCCAACAAGGGGATGTACAGAGCCGTGGAACTCCAGCGATTGTACACCAGGGATACAAAGGTGACTCAAACAGCCTGGTGTAATCTGCGTTTAACTGACTAAGTCAGCACCTTTTAGGGATCTCGTGAGGTATACAACCTAGAGCATGACCTAACCAGCCGGTTGATTGGATCAGGCCTCTCCAACCTCCTGTCTACAGGATGTAGGAGCCAATGTACTGTGTTGGAGGCATGGCAACCACAGTCACCACTCCCCTCAGACACAGGTTGCACCTCACGGCAAACAAGACACTCCATATGTTTGCCCTTTAAAAACAGCAAGGGGGTGGGGGTGGGTGCTGAGGAACTACTCTATCCCAAGCCTTATGATGCTGCAATGTCTGTAGTGGCAATCATCCATAAATGTTATAATCTGGGCACCTCTATGCCCATGCCAGCTCCAAAGAATGCAAAGCAATTAAGAGAGCAGGGCCAGTTTTAAAATGATATTTAATACAAAATTTCTCTGGTAATTAATGCTCATCACAATGTACTCATACTAATGTGCTGCTTATCAACTATGAATTTCATGATCTGCATGACTAGTATTACCTTTTTAACAATAACTAAACTTCTGAAATTATTAATACAAATTAAACATATATTAAATTGATGAATGTGTTGACTGGCAAATGAAATAGTTTTTTCTAAGCATTCAAACTACCATAATTTAGTAACAAATTACATTCATTGGTGACATAATTCTCACCATGTTTTTTAATTTAATGTGGTCTTTTCTACCCTTAATTCTACAGGCATCTTGGGCTATACCAGAAATGTTACATCCTCCTGATTTGAATTAGATTAATAATAGGGCTTGCACCGATCCGATACTCTGTATCGGTCCGATATTGGTCCAAATCACTGGATCGGATATCGAAGGAAAAAAAACGTGTAATCAGACGATACTGTTGCTTAATGTAAATAACACTTAATGTAAATAAGGCCATTCTGAAATTAAAACACACTGATCTACTTAAACTTTTAGCATTTTAAAAAAATCATCTACTACTGCCGCATCTAAAAACACTGTTTTACAGCGTGTCGTCCAAAGTGTCTACAATTGGAAGATGTGGATGTCAATCAAACGCGATGGACCAATAAGAACTGACGCAGTGTTCAGTTAAGATTTTCCGTTAAAGTTTTTATTAAAAAACTATTTACTTTATTACAAACCAGAGTGTGCTTATTAAAAAACCCTGCTGGAATTTGAAGAAGACATCTGTGGCTAAACGAGAAACGGTGTAGTTTGTTTTATTTCATAACACTAATAGATTAATCGTTGAGGATGTGAGATATCTCCAAGTCGGGACAAGATAGACACATTTGTTTATTTTTTATTATTTAATTGTTTCATTTTTATTGTTTATAAATATTTTTTATTATTTATTTTATATTTTTTCTCTGCCTCTTCAAGGTGTAGACTTGAGAGTTGACAGATCTAGAATTTTATATTGAAATTATAATTTATTTGTTAAATACAGATAAAGTTTAAATTTTAGCACTTTAAATTTTATTTTAAATGTTTGTACGGTGCTGTTAAACAAGCCAAAATTACTGCTAAATGTTCTGTGTGTAAAATTAAAAATAAAAACAGCAGTTTTGCATAAGTGTGATGTTGTAGGTTCTGTATTTATTCCTTTAGAATATTTGTTTCACAGTCTGAGCTGTTATTTAGATAGCTAGTTTAACCATGGTGCATTGAGACATGTATTATTACTGTTTAGTTGTTTGAATCAAATTGGTATCGGTATGGGCAGATACTCAGTTTGCAGTATCAGTATTGGACATTAAAAAAATGGTATCGAGCCAGCCCTAATTAATAATGACATTACACTATATCAGTTATTAAACTACAAAGACGAGGTCTGTAAATGAACAGAAATTATTAATTTGTTGCTTGCCTGGTCTCACCAGACTGAATAGGGTGCAAAATTATTTAACATTAGCAGTATTAGGTGAATGTTTCAGTGATAATGTAATTAATGCCGCAAGATGATAATCTCAAATAATAAGTGCAGATAAGAAAGCTTCAAGGGAGGCTTACCCTGAGGACCATGGTGAGGCATCAGGAGCTTGGCTCTGAGTGATGAACTGCTGGCTGGGTGTATGAGGACTGTTCATAAGCAGCACACTGGAGCCACTTGGCCTTTGAGGTGTCCCGATGACCTGTAACATGCACAAGAATACCATTAACACATAATACAAAATAAATATCTTTAATAATAATAGTATTGTTTTTTTTATCCATTGTGTCATGTAAGTACATACCATCTGTGGTGTGATGTTGACATTTGATGGCCCCAGCGTTTTTGGCAAAAGTTGTTTTCCCACTGCAATGGACTGGGGATGTACAGTCACTAAGGACAAAACTCCTACAAAACATCAAAGTGACAGTCCGTTTAACCCAGTACACTTCAATAAAGCAATACAAAGCCTCAGCTGTGTTAACATGGTGACCACTGAAACTATTTTAAACATGAAGTTTCACACATTTCACACTAACGGTTGCAAGGACGACTTAACCAATATGCAAAAAAAAGCATTTCTAAATTCACTGGCTGCTTTCAGCAGCTGCAGGCCATCAGTCTTAAACAAAATTGTTACCTTGCTGTATTTGGTACACAAGTGTTACAAATTCAAATCTGAAGGGTTTCCTAAATAAACACCAAGTTTCAGTTTCTTGGCTTAAATACTAAATTTGTATAAGATCCGACATTCAACACAACTAATTAATCCATTATTTCTTTTTGTTTATTTATGTATTTTATTCATTAGGATTTTAACGTCATGTTTTATACATCTTGGTTACATTCATGACAAAACAGGTAGTTACTCGTTACACAAGATTCATCAGATCAAGTCTTTAATGTCAAACACAGTCATGTACAATTTTGTTTCTCCTATTCACCTCACTTGCATGTCTTTGGACTGCAGAAGGAAACCGGAATCCCCCAAGAACACACACAGACATGGGAAGAACATGCAAACATCCACACAGAAAGGACCCGGACCACTCCACCTGGGAATTGAACCGAGAATCTTCTTGCTGTGAGGCGACAGTGCTACCCACTGAGCCACCATGCCGCCTTTTTTTTTTTTGTTAATCACAACAAGTCATTCCCAGAAACACTTGACGCAAGGCAAGAACAGACCAGGACAGGGCGGCAGTCTATCACAGAGCACTGAAAACTTACTCATTTCATAGCTTACACCCAAGTTAAATTAAGAACAGCCTGTCCACCTGTATGTTTTTAAAGGAAACCCATGCAGATATGGGAAAAACATGGAAAACTACAGACATGAATCCAAGACAATGTTCACACACAGGTTCCCAGATGCTCCCACATTTTGCTGTGCAGCACCCACTTTACCAGTACGGCCGCTATGCTGCCACCACACAAATCCTGCACTCATCACTTTGATGTTTGTATTATTTTGTGGTGGCAATCAAGCTCGCGAGAAGTTAAATGTTAGATTAGTTTAAATTTCAGCTACCAAAGCTCAGAGCATTAGTAATAAAGATAATATTTACACTAGCCACTGTCCCTATCCTTATGGTGAATTTAAAGTGGACTTTTTTAAACAGTTAAAAAAGCCTGCATTATCTCCTAATGTTACAGAATCAAACTATTTTCTGAGATCTGTTAATTGTTTTTGAACAACTTCTATTGCTCTTTTAAATTATATGCTTACTAGTCTACATAGCCGGTTTTGTTTGTTTTTACAAAGCCATGTTATTACCATAACTGGTTTTATGTTTAACAATAAAAGGCTTTTTTATATGCAGAATTAATGCAAATTGTTGCATAAAGCCATAGCAGTTTCTTTAACCATCAATGCCTATTAATGAAGGCAAAGACACCATGTACACAACCTTAGCCACAAACATATCTTTTTAAAAATGCATGCTAAGCAATAAGGTTATTTTTCTTACCTTTGGCCGGACTCAGATTCTGGTCAATAAAAACCTTTAACTCCCCATTGGCCTCAATCAGACCAGCCTGTTGGGAGAAAGGCAGTGACAGGCTTAATGCTTACTGTGATCTGGAAACAATATTTCCCATGCAATCAAAAGCAAAAAATAAAGACTCACATCTTTGGCCATTATCCTTTGGGAAGATGAGCAAAGTCCAAAGTGTACACCTGGAAAAGACACAGTGCTTATTGGCACAAAAGTACATAATCAGTAGCAAAAATAAAAAACTGATGCTGAATGACCACTTGTGCTTTGTAGTAAACACAGCTTGGCTTGGTTGGCCAGAACCACTGTACTAAGATAGCTACACTGCCTTAGGAAAGGTTTGCTTCATAAACAATTTAAAAAAATGTTGTCATTGTCTTTAAATAATTTAATAAATACCTCTAGTAATTACAAAACTAGCTTTGATCTCATTCAACACATTACCTTGTCAACTCTTGCTTGCTGATGCACCACTGTAAGAAATCTGTGTATCAGCAGTTGTCAGTCACTTCATTTCACAACCCATCTCTTTGCAAGGTCTATCAGTGTGGTAGGAACTGTCTACAAAATAGATAAAAACAAAGTTTATTAAGGATTCAGTTAGGGCTCAAATCCTAGTATGTACAAAACTAAAAAGAAAAAAAAAACATCCTTATGGCACTGAACTACAGTTAGATTGGCAATGTCAGTTCATCTTTTCAAGCTAAATCAATAAGTCATTCCTCATTGGAACGACTATGTACAACGGTCACTCTGCAATGTAAAACAAATGTACATTATAAAAGCATGAATTTAAACGTCCTTATTATCGTTCAAGAAATTCGCTTAATAAAGCTTGACATTCTGGTCTGATTATAAAGTTTAAAATTTTAGGTTAAATTTCATGCAGTTTGTAAAAAATCTAAAAAGAAACATGTGACTTTCACAATTTATTGTAGATTGATTCTGGTTAAAAAAAGTTAAGTGTAGAATAGTGAGTGAAAAAGGCAATAATCACCCATGTAAAAACCTGGTTTTAATTTTTTTTTTCTATTTTTTCCCCACTTTTCCCCCCCCAATTTTTCTTCCCTAATCCAGTCGTGTCCAATTACCCTGAATGCGTCCTCTATACTGATTCGACCCTTCACCACTGACTGAGAACGCCTTTCAATTGACATATGCCCCTGGCACGTAGTCAGTACAGACCTCATTTTTCACCTGCACGAGTCGAGTTCATACACTTGACAGGCACTGTGTATGGAGGGCCACACCCCCATCAGCATTATTCCTGCCCTGTGCAGACGCCATCAGTCAGCCAGCAGGGGCCGCAGTCGCACCAGTTATGAGGACCTACGATCCGACTTTTTTACCCTCTAACCCTGAACAACAGCCAATCGTTGTTCATGCTTTCACCCAGCCCAGTCGGAAAGGCAGAGCTGAGATTCGATACGATGTATTCGAAACCCCAACTCTGGTGCGCTAGCGTACTTTATCGCTGCGCCACCTGAGACTTGCCACAAAACCACTTCAGTGTCAAACCTGATTTATGTAGTTTTGCAGAGATCGTTGTTTGTCCAACAGGTTCTCCCATCTCTGCAAAGGAATTCTGGAGGTATTTTATAGTGACTGGTTTGTTCTTTCTTAGCTCCCTGACCAAGGCCCTTCTTGTAAAGATGCCCAGTTTGGCCAGAAGACAAAGTAAGAGGGTTTAACATTGTGCCTTGATCTATGCCACAATTTAAACGATTCACTGACAGTTGCTTGGACTTCATGGATAGTTTTTTTTTTTTTTTTTTACAGTGCACTGTTAATTGTGGGCCTTTATGTCCCCAGTTCATGTCTTTCTGAACTTTGTCCAATCACTTAAAACTCCAACAGGTCGACTACAATTGAGTTCAAGACACGTCTCAAGAATAATTAAGCCAACCAGGATGCACCTGAACACAATTAGGAGTGCCACAGCAAAGGTATTAATGGTTTGTAATTTCTTTATTTTTCCATTTAATCAATTAAAATACAAATTACAATTACATCCATTAGAACTGCACAACAAAAAGCGCAGAAAGGCAAGGGGTCTAAATACATTGCAAATCTAGTGTATGTTTGTTTGTTTGTTTATTATGATTTTAACATCATGTTTTACACTCTTTGGTTACATTCATGACAGGAAAGGTAGTTACTCATTACACAAGATTCATCAGTTCACAAGGTTATATCGAACACAGTCTTGGACAATTTAGTATCTCCAATTCACCTCACTTGCATGTCTTTGGACTGTGGGAGGAAAGCCACGCAGACACGAGGAGAACATGCAAACTCCACACAGAAAGGACCCGGACCACCCCACCTGGGGATCGAACCCAGGACCTTCTTGCTGTAAGGCGATCAATCATCCTGTCACTAATGCTGGTCCCTGCTCCTGATTGGGGAGGACGAGGCTGCTCCATGCCCCCTCCGACACGTGCACAGCAATTAAACATCTTATCACCCATCTTATCACTTGACGAGTGCAGTGCAGTACAGCGCTGTGTACGGAGAGCCACACCCTCTACCGCACTCCTTTCCCATCTCGGTAATCGAGATCGTAATCGCACTAGTCTGAGAGAGAGTCCCCATCCGGCTTAATCCCGCCCCTATCTGAACAACAGGCCAATCGTTGTTCATGTGGTCGCTCAGCCTCAGCTGGCAGGCAGAGCCGAGATTCGATACGATGTTTTCGAGATCTCGGCTCTGGTGAACAGCGTGTGTTTTTACCGCTGCGCCACCTGAGCGGCAGGAGGGTGTATTTTAAACCCAACAAACATTAACTGCATTATGGGCAATGGGTTGGTTTTAGAAAATTAAGGACCCAAAGCAGGAGTAATAACAATAATAACAGTCTAATAAAGTCTAATTTAGTCTAATAAATCCCAACTTTAAGCTAACTAATAGTCTGTGGAAAGACCTCAAAATCGGTGCACGCCACCACTCTTTTATATCTGTTATATCTGCCAAAAGTATTTCAGGCAGGTTCTAAACAATTATACTACATTTACATTACATTTTCAGCATTTAAGCACCAAAGTGACTTATAGTTATGACTAAATACAGTTTGAGCATTTGAGGGTTAAGAACTTGCTCAGGAGCCCAACAGCGGTGGTGGTGGTGAGGCTTGAACCGGCAACCTTACGATTACCAGTCCAGCATCTTAACCACTAAGCTACTACTGCCCTACTACAGCAATTTTAGTTCCATTTTAATTAGCTTTCCAGCATTTGTCTTAGTTAAAACCAAGTGTCTAATAAAGTGCATTATCTGATTAATCAGATGTGGTGGGATACCTATTATGGCACTGTATAAGTACCACTATGCCGCCAAAAAGGCCATCCAACGTTTCGGAGTTTTAAAGATGTTTTTTGCTTCACTGGTTTATCTAAAAATCAGTTTGACATACCAGGATCACATCGTTGCACATTGTCTATGGAATGCATAACTAAAACGTGACTGCAATATTCAATCTGACCAAGTTCTGTATAACTTGTGATCATGTGCAATCAAAGGAGATTATTCTGAATAGATCCACGTTTTGTTCTACGTGGTAAACCACGCGAGCCAATATCCCAAACACGTATCTTTGCTCAAGATCAACTTGTTTGCGGGGGGTAAACCATCAACAAACAGGTCAAAGCAAGCAAAAGGTACAATGTGAAGCATGTTAGCAGAGTTAGCCGAGTAGCTTAGCTGCTGTGAAAGGGAACACGTTGTTTTGCAGGGAAAGTCTCGTTTAAATGCACACAAACCGAGCTCGCTGCTGCTTATTTGTGCAAACAAGCGAAGCAAATTCTAAAGCAGAAATCTGTGATAGATCGGCCAAGTAAAAGTGCTCTATGGAAACTTTCCATTGAACTTAAGATAGCATGAAGACTGTGCAACCCTACCTTCTTAGGTCCTGGGGTTTTTGTTGGCAAAGCTCGCTAGCTTAGCTTTGAGTATAGAGGAAGAGGAGGTCTAAAAGCCCCGATTACAACAGGAAATAATAACCCAAATACTAATCATACAAAAGCTTCAAATCGCATTAAAATCTTGTACAAGTCATGGATTAGGTTGACGTTTTTAGTCTGCACAGACAAAAAGTTCAGTTTGATCACTGATCTCATTATGTCTCAGCAGTGTGCTGACATGCATCAACAAAATGGATGCGAACATGATTAACACAGCAGCTGCTTATCCCCACACAAGGTTTAATTTTATTAGAACAGTTATTTTATCCTATACGACTATTATCTTCACACACATCCGCGCTGTTTGTGTTTTAAAGTCAAAGATCGGAGCCAGTGTTAATACATGTGCCACCTTACGTTGCGTTACTTACCTCCGAGCAACCTGATATTTTAAACATGTAAGATGTATAGACTGAACTATAGGGTCACACGCGTTTCTTTAAAGACTAAACCACTGCATTAGATTACTACTTTAGAAAACATTCAAACGATTGTCCTAGGCCAATGCATTTGCTAGGTCAGCCATTTTTACATGCCATTTCTCGACTGTTCATGTGTCACAGGCCTGGACGATCAACGACTACGAGAAGCAATTCTTACAAGCTTTTAGGATTTAAAAAAAACATAAATAGTTACACATTAGTTATTGTCAATTCATGCCAGATCGTCGTTATAAAAGTAGGAAAAAACATAGGCAGACATTGGTGCCGTTAGCTGTTATAGTAGATGTATGGTAGATGGGCAGCAAATCAAATCCTCATGTTTGAAATGAATTTGTATACTTTAATTAGTACTTATCAGACGTTTCAAGTACACCAAAAGGCACAAATGCAAACGCAGTGCTAAACAATGAGCATAACGGGTTGCAGCTATTATTTCTATTCCTGGAGCTTTCAGGCGAGTAAACCAGGCGCTATCATTTCCAAGACTGCAGTATTAACACAATGCACAAAGTATAAATACGCCAAAACCACGTAGTGAAACGTGACATTTGTCGTTTACAACGAACAGCTGAATAACTTTAGGATGCGCTAAAGGCATAATTCAACCCGGTTTATCATGTTATAGCAGAAGGTATGTAAAGCTAGCAGGCAACGCAGCGACACTGCTTATTTACCTTACAAGCTACAGACAGCTACCATTCACTAGCTAGCTCACTCACTAGTCACCGCTCAGCTACCTCCTAACCATAGCTAGCCTGTTAGCTAACATAAACAAACCACAACCCGTCCTGTGTGACCGTGCCTCTATTAGATAAGTAATACTTAATAAAGACTATGCTAATGCTAACCCCGCAATGGTGCTGCTTACAGTTGAAATGTTTCAGTTTGTCCAGCGCTGAATGAAGCACACACGCTCCTCCAGTACAAACTACTCCCTCTCCTCTCCCGTACAAAACTGAGCTTGGCGGTGTCTGCCACACACCAACGCTGATTGGTCAGTCTCACCCGTGACGCTTCTGAATCGTTGTCCACAAAACGACACGCCTTTTGCAAATCTGATTGGCTAATAAGGTGCAAATCCGCGTGTCATTGGTCAGCTTTATAAAGCGCCACCCTTATAGTTTGACCTCAGGATCAGTGGGTGGCTCTTTCAGCAGCGGAGGGGAATAGTAAAAGTAAAAGTACAGCCCGGGAAAGACTTCCAGTTTCAGTTTTTATATTCGTTTAAACGATTCATTTTATTTTCTAAATGTTAATGTTTTCCAAACGTATTACTGCTTCGATAAGCAAACCTGCTGACATTTAATATGCGGATTTAAGCCTTCTAATTTTCTTGGTTCATTTTGACAGAATTGACTGCATGAACAAATACAGACAACAAAAGCAATTTTATAAATAAAAAAAGTCCCAATTGTCCTCCCAATCTAGTCATACCCATTTACCCGATTGCATTACAGTTCCTCTCTACTGATGCTGATCTCCATCTCTGATTGAGGAGAGCGAGACTAACACACGCCCCCTCCGACACATGCACAGTAGCCGACTGCATCTTTTCACCTGCACGAGGCGAGTTCATATTCAGATCAGCTTTTGTGTACAGAGCGCCACACCCTCGACTCTGTGCAGGCTCTATCAACCAGCCAGCAGGCCGTAATTGCATCAGTTATGAGGAGTCCCTATCCGACTCCCACCCTGTATGAACAACAGCCAATCGTTCATGTAGCCGCCCAGTCCAGCCGGATGGCAGAGCTAAGTTTCGAAGTGACGCGTTCAAAATGTCAGTTCTGGTGTGCTAGCGTGTTTTACCACTGCGATCCTGAGCGGCAAAAAAGTTAAATCCTTGCAAACTGCAAGAACAAGCATTAAGAAAACCCAGTGACAAGCTACAATATTTTAAATATCATTTTAAAGTGCTTTAAACATTTAATTTATTAATTTATAGTAGATTTTAATAGTACAAAGATTTTAATAGTACAAAGTAGATGTATAAGTACATAGATGAAGTACATAGATGAAGTGTATGCTTAATAATTTTTTACAATTATTTCAGAGATCTGCACAATTTGTGTTTCACAATTTGATGTGAGGTTTATTAATTGGAGATCAGTCTTTCACATTGAAGGAATTGGAAGAATTCTGACTTACTCCTCTTCAAAAAATTGCTTTAAATTGCTTTTCCATTCAAATTGGAGGGCTTTTGAGCATTTATTATCAATCAATATGATATAAGTAAGCTTTTATAACCCACTTGCTTTGAAGATTCACAAACTAGAAAAATAATTCATGATTCTGTCTATTAAAGCAAGTCAACTACACAATGAAGCAGAGAGACACACTTTTACTTCTATGTTTTTGTAGAATGCTGTGTGAGCTTTGTGCAAGATGTAACAGAAACAGTTATACTGTTAACTTAGTTTATAGAACACTATACCAAAAGACTTGGAGGCATTAAGCAAATATGAGACTAGCCCCCTGTAACCCTGACCAGGATAAAACTGTGGTAAAACATGAAAATTAAATAAAACTCACTTAATATATGAAGTAAAAAGTTTATAGGATATTTAATTAACAGCATTTTAAAACATTTCACAATAAGCAGGTGAACTGGTAACATGTAAGGGTATCATGATTGGGTATGAAAGGAGAATAGACCAAAGGTTCAGTCTTCATGAGAGATTTGTTAGAGAGTTTGGGAAAGAATTGTTAATCACTGAGACAGTTATCAATCAGTTAAAAAGGGCATTTCTCATCACAAGATTGCAAATAATATGGGACTTTTACTATCAACTGTACATAATACTATAAAAAGATTTAGGGAAACCAGAGACATTTCACTCCAGAGTGAAACCAGAGACCTTTGAGTCTCTAAATGGTATTGCAAGTCGTTATGCTACTTTGTTTAATATAAAATCATGAGCTTAGGAATACAGTAGACCCTTGACTTATGAACTTAATTGGTTCCAAAGGGCTGTTCTTAAGTCAAAATGTTCGTTAGTTAAACCTATTTTTCCCATAAGAAAAGAATGCTTTTTTTTGTTATAAATACAAGTATATTTTCCCTTAATCTTAAATTATAGAATAGACATTCCTGTAATAAACAATAATAAACAATACACAGTAGTACTGTACATAAAACACATACATCACATTTCATACACCATAATACACCATCACATACACCATAATACATTTCCTTCTTTTTATATAAAATGTATCTACCAGAAACAACAATATTATACTCTCATATTTCTCTATTATTTCCTTCTTTATTTCAACAGTGTTGTATTTTGTAGGTGTAATTGCATGAAATAAAGAATACTTTACTCAGCGATTTCCTCTGATACACAGTGACACCTACTGGCAGGAGTAATTATACAACAACAAATGTAATAAATTTCTTTCATTTTCTCAGCTCTGCTCTCTCTCTGCACCTTATTTGGGGACATTTTAATATTGAAACACCGGAAAAAACACCGTCCGCTGTGCGAATGTTCACTCACTATATATATACAGTATATATATATATATATATATATATATATATATATATATATATATATTAGGGCTGTCGAAGTTAACGCGATAATAACGCATTAACGCGATCTTAATTTAACGCGATTAAAGAAATTAGTGCCGTTAACGCAAATTCTAGTTCATGTTGAGACGTGACTGGTAGAACAAACGTTTTAATGTCGGACTTGCCACCGTTTTTCATTTGCGGTTTGTTAACATAATGTAACCGAGCGTTGTAGTGATGCAATTGCTTAATAAAGAAATAAATACACGCTATATTCACAAGTTGTCGGGAGCAGAACACTTTATTACACTTAATTAACTTCTTCTTCTGTACCGAATACCGGAAAGCTGAGTCGAGCACGTTAGTTCATGAACTATGGAAGCCCCAAAGGGTCAAAACACACTCACTTCGTGTAGAAACGTCCATCAAACCATTGTCACAATACTGATGGAGAAATTCTAACCTACAATCTGACATTTACTGCCTAGTATGTGAGTGAATAAAACTCCCTTACAGTTTTCTCTTGTCCCAGCAGTTTTTAACATCAGTACATTTAGCATAAAATGTGTTCACCATTTTAATTGTAACATTTCACTTAAAAATCCTTGTTTTCTATAACATTTACACAGATTTTTTTAAATGCGATTAATCGCGATTAACTATATGAAATTCTGAGATTAATCGCGATTAAAATTTTTAATCGTTTGACAGCCCTAATATATATATATATATATATATATATATATATATATATATATATATATATATATATATAGAGAGAGAGAGAGAGAGAGAGAGAGAGAGAGAGAGAGAGACGCTCGGAGTCAGCTTGTTTGTGACGTCACGTGTTTCGCGAATTTCGGTTCGTAATCCGAAATTTGTTCATACGTTAAGTTGAAAAAGATCGTTCGTAACCCGAAATGTTCGTATGGTAAACCGTTCATAACTTAAGGGTCGACTGTACTTTGGCAAATTGTCGGCTAACACAGTCCACCACGCATCAAGAAATGCAACCTGAAACCTGAAAGAGATATATACTGCCATCAAGGTGACGTGTTTGCTTAATTAACTGACCTGCTTGCTGTCCAGATCTGACTGAAAATGTATGGTAACCACTGACTGTTCAGTAGCTGAAGCCTAAGTGTGTTTTAGGCATCACATTCTGAATTTATTTGTATTTAAAGTGCTCAATAAACCATCTTTTATTTTGAACATGATCACAAATATTTATGGAATTAGACTTTGTATTTCTAACATGGAGTCCCCCCACCCTTGCTATAACATCTTCCACTGTTCTGATTATTCGTTTAAAAGATCATTTGTGAGGTCAAACATCAATGTTGGATGAGGAGGCCTTGCTCTCAGCTAATGTTGCTATTCATCCTAAAATTGTTTAATTAAATTGAGGTGAGGGGTGTATGCAGGCAACTGGGATTTTCTCCACAAACTGTGTCCTTATAGACCTTACTTTGTGCATAAGTGTCTTCTCCAAACTGTTTTAAGAAGGGGGCTGCCAACTAAATGTAAAAATGTAAACTGAGGCTACATGCACACACACACACACACACACACACACACACACAAACACACACACACACACTCTCTAACAGTAACAACTAGCCCTGTTACATGGTACTGAAAAAAACACATTGTTATGTATAAAATGGTGTAAATAAGGTGATGTATATGTGAAACGTAATGCATGTATATAGTAAATAGTACTTTCTATTACAAACTTTACAGTCATTTATTTATTCATTAATTTATTTACTAAATCATTTTATGACCCCTGGAATAGTAACACAAAAGAATTGTTCTTTTTGAATTATTTGTTGTAACTTAAATGATAAAATAAAGGCAAATGGAATTTAAATGAATGCATTAAAAAATATAACAGTCAAAAATGCAGCTGTAAAAAAGGCCAGCTAATATTTTACTAATAAAAGCAGCAAACCGGTTCTCTCAGTCTTTGCTTCAAATAGGTTACATAATCATTAAAATAATGATGAGGCATGTGATTTTTGGTTTGTTTATCTGTGAAACTGACAGGACAGGCCTGCTAAGCACACTCTGTAAATCTCTGATAACAGTTCTTAGCTATCTTTTTATTAGATGCTGTGTCACCAGTACCACCAAGGGTGCCGTGTTATACTAGTTGCCCCTGAAACAGTTAATGACTCAAAAGTGTGAGCTTGGTAGCTGGTGGAATTTAAATGCTTAAACTAATAACCAATATCTATGTGCAATTTAAGATCAGTTATATACATTAAAAAGAATCTACATCTATTAACATATGTGCACTTTAGTAAACTATAAGATTATGAAAGACCTTTATTTAGTCACAGTAAAGAGTTTCCCTTTTACACTGCAATAAACATAACATCTTTGGTAGCAGTACTGTACATCTACACTCTTTGTACTTTACAATTCTACAAACTAATTGTTAGTTATGAATTTTGCTTAATGTTCATTTTAATAATTATTTTTTCTGTCATTAAGAAATGATAATTTTAAACAAAATTAAACCAAAATTACTGACACCCTGGTGTTTAATATTTTGTACAGTCATTTTAAAACATGAGAATGCAGAGCATGAAATTTGAGATCGTTCCTTTTTACGTAAACTCTCCAGATCATCTTTTACTAAAAAGTGAATTAATTTATCAGGCCTGCCAATAATTGGGCCTGTGTAAATAAGTTAACGTGCCCAGTGATGGACTGATACCTTGTCAGAGATGTATTTCTGCCTTGCAACACATTTTTACTGGATCTGAAAACTTATGCGTCTACTAACTTGGACCTTTATTTAACAAATAAAGAAAAGATCTTCAGTGTTTTTAATGACAGACTTAACTCTATATGTCAAATTTAGAAATTGATGCTTGCAACACACTCAAAAAAGCTGGGGCAGACCCAGTGTTTACCACTGGGTAAATTACCTTTTCTTTTAATTATGCTGTTTAACTGTTTGGGAATTAAAGATATTAATTGTTGCAGTTTTGCAAGTGAAATTGAGCTGCTCAACAGCCTTTGGTCGTCTGATTTTGCATTCTTCATATACCTTTATGTTACACCATTCATCTTTGACAGAAGGCATTACGGCATTGATTATTGCCCTAAATTAATTTATGAATATAGTTCAGTCTTTCATAATACCACTAAAGACATGCCCACTCATTACATTTTACTGTCCATTGGTCAAAACTGTCAAGAACCGGTGCTGGTGACACATTATCCAGGCAACAAGTAAATGTACCAGCAATTTTCCAGTTACTAGTCAAGCACCTTAACCACTAGGTGACCATTGCCACACTCATCAAAAGGCAAAAGGGACCACGCAAAACTGGTTGTTCACAAGTTTTTCTTCAGCACTTATTCTACTAGCAATGCTACTGCATTGCATTCATTATTTTTATTATTAAGAAAATCAGGTGTTTCTTTTTTTTTCAAACGGAATAAAAGCTGGTAATACCTGGGCAACACTGACTCTAGTCAATGTGACAAAAGTACCGGACACACATTACATGAGCTTGTTGGACATCCAATTTCAAAACCATTGGTATGAATATGGGGAACCTCCATTTTCTTTTGGGAAGGCTTTTTTATTTATTTATTTTTTAATTGTTTATTGTGTTTATGGAAATCTTTGCCCTCTGACTTAAAGGAGCATTTGTGAGGGCATCCATTAATTGCAATCTATGTTCCAATTCATTCCAATGGTGTTCGCTAGGGTTTGGATTAGGGCTCTCTACAGGCCAATGAAGCTTTGCTTTGTGCACAAAGAACAACAAAGAGCCTTCACCAACTGGTGTCACCAAAATGAGGAGCATATAGTTTATTTTCTATTTTTGATTTTATACACAAGTTTGTATACCACAGGCCAGTGGTAGCCTTATGGTCATGGTACTGGACTAGTGAACAGAAGCTTGTTGGTTCATGCCCCATCGCTGCCAATGTTGGGGCCCAAAGCAAAGCATCTAACCCTTACCTGTTTGCATTGTTTACCTTGTACAAGGCTTTTAGAAGTGTATGTAAACTTCTTTAATTGAAAATTCAAGCGCTGTCAGTGTAAAACTACATTTCCCGGCATACGCGGTATTCAGTGCGCATGCTCGGTGTTCCGTTTGCGCGTTCCCCCTAGTGTTGACGCGCAGCCGTATATGGGGACTAACAATTTGGTCAAACAGCGGGTGATAAAAATGGTAGGTGTGTTGAAAATAATAAAACGCTGATGTTTAGCGCTGATGTGAACGGGAATGGAGGCTGTGCAAGCTGTGATGTTGTAGCGCCACTTACACTTTAGCCACCAACAGCTATTAGTGCAGAAATGTTGTGTGAGCAGGAAGGTCAGTGTTGTTGATATTGGAGTCCGTGCTTGATCTGTGCGTACCTTTCCCTTTTTAGCGTGTAGTGTGCAGAATTAATCAGGCTCACTTTGGGGGTTACTTAACGATGTGCACGCTGCTGGAATGACATAGGGCTTAGTCATACATACAGCCATTATGTACTTTTATTTGTGATTCAGAGCAAACGTGTATTTATTGATTATTTGATGTTGCGATTCTTGTGCAGACGATCTATTACAGGACTTGGCGATGATGTGATTATTATATCGCGATATGTTACCATCATGATACTGTTTACTGAGGGATGTATGTATCAATATGTGCCGGTGCTTTTAAATGTCAATTTTACTCACTGTGTCTAAATGGACATCAGTTTCTTTTTTTGATTAAATTGTATTTCTAAATATTGGATAAATATGTATAATATATTGAGGCTGTATGATAGTTTTACACCCCTAACTGATCACATATTGGTAGTGGGATGAATTGGTTTTTAAAATTATTATTAAAAAAAAAAAAAGATAGACCAAATATTTTACATTTCAATTTGCTGTTTTGATTTTATTTTACTTGTTGCTGGGGCGGCACGGTGGCTAAGTGGGTAGCACTGTCGCCTCACAGCAAGAAGGTCCTAGGTTCGATCCCCAGGTTGGACGGTCCGGGTCCTTTCTGTATGTGGAGTTTGCATGTTCTCCCTGTGTCCGCGTGGGTTTCCTCCGGGTGCTCCGGTTTCCTCCCACTGTCCAAAGACGTGCAAGTGAGATGAATTGGAGATACAAACTTGTCCATGACTGTGTTCGATATAACCATGTGAACTGATTAATCTTGTGTAATGAGTAACTACCATTCTTGTCATGAATGTAACCAAAGTGTAAAACATGACGTTAAAATCCTAATAAACAAACAAACTTGTTGCTGCAATGATAAATAAATCCAGAACATGTGACTGGAAAATACTCAAGTTACTCACTTACCCAAAGAGGTGCATTCAAGGACAGAATTGCCTGCCACTTTGGCTGCCAACTTGCTTGCAAAAGTGGTAATTGGAACCACTTAGTAATGCCCTACTATCACTGTCTAACAAATTAGTGTAATTCAGGCATTTAAGTGATTCAATATTAGAATGCTCTCTATGCCCCCTCTACATTCCTACTAAATTTATAAATCTTAAAAACGTTTTAATGTCAATTGCAATTAAATTATGATAAAACAATGATAAACAATACTTTGTCATTTTCATGTATGGTTGAAACTACAACCCCAAATCAGAAAAAGATGGAATAGTATGGTATGTATGAAAAAAATGCAGTTTCTTACATTTACTTTGAACTACTTTATTCCATTGCAGATGTGTCTAAATCTCAAAAACCTTTTAATGACATTAACAATTAAATGATCATGACTAGGTTATAAACAATACTTTTTAATTTCTACTTATGGTTGAAACTACAACCCCAAATCAGAAAAAGATGGAATAGTATGGAAAAAATGCATTGTTTCTTACATTTACTTTGACTTTTATTCCATTGCAGATGTGTCTAAATCTCAAAAACCTTTTAATGTCAATAACAATTAAATTATCATGACTAGGTTATAAACAATACTACAACCCCAAATCAGAAAAAGATGGAATAGTATGGAAAAAATGCAGTGTTTCTTACATTTACTATTTCATTGCAGATTTGTATAAACCCAATATATTTTATGCTTTGTCTGGTCTACTTCATTTTATTTGTTAAAAATGTAGCATGGGGCGCCCAGGTGGCGCAGTGGGATATTCCGCTTGCACACTAGCATCGAGATTCTGAACTCCTCGGTTCGAAACTCGGTGTTGCCACCGGTCGGCTGGGCGCCATCTGGCGGTCATAATTGGTAGTGCCTGCATCACATACTAATTGGCCACTGTATCTGCCGGGTGGGGGCCGGACTATGTGTGGGTGGGTCTTCATACGCTGTGTAGGGACCCTGATTGGCGGAAGAGATGCCTGTGCAGAATGCAGGGGCGAGAAGAGGAGGGCTGTGCATGTGTCGGAAGAGGTGTGTACAGTGACGTGCTCTCCTCGGATGCAATCTGGTATCTCTCAGCAGCGGAAGACAAAATTGAGTGCGCTAAATCGGGAGGAAAATGGGGAGAAAATGCATTACAAAAAAAAAAAAAATTGTAGCGTGTAAACCCGGATCTTGGTTCTTTAACCACCTACAGAAGTGGCTGTATCCCTTAGCATCCAGACACTAAGCGGTACAGCACATCTGTCATTAATGCAATCTTCTGTCAGTATTTAACTTACTGTCACAAACTGCATTAGAATAAATTGTCTCAACCACAGGATAGTGTCTAAACTGCATTTAAAACCTTTATTTACTTTTAATCAGTTCAGGGTGATGTGTCGCCCTGGCTGGCTGCAGTATACATACATACATACAAAATACCACATCCTGTCTAAAACATCAGGTGTACTGTAATATATTCAGATGTAATCATGTGCAAATGCCTGTACATTAATATTAATTAAGTATGCATATGCATATAGTTCAGTTTTATTTCTGTTAGAGTGTGCAATTACAGTAGGAACATACTGGTCTTCATTAGAAACAGCACTGCATGTATACAATCTGAATAATATTCAGGTGGATAAATTAACAGACCTTTACAATCAGATATTAATCAAATATCTGTTATTCCTGTGATTGACTTTTACAGCTGGAATTCCAAAATCCAGCACACATCCACTCCTAAAAGATACAAAATCTTTTGTGTATCTTTTAAATGACAAATAATTATAATATAAATCTCATTTTGTTCAGGTAGTGCTCTTTGACCTGTTGTATAATGTGTAATGAACTTTTTGAGGCATATTTGGCAAGCCTCATATCCACTGCCACTAGATCCACTGGATCACTGCTTAAACATTTAAAGTGTTATAGTGAATCTTTGAGTTCCTGATAACAGTGTGATATGTCTACCATTTCTACTAATCTAGCCAAGTAATTAGAGCTGTTCTGTAAATACTGTATGTGTAATGTACATTTTATTTAAAATCACTTGGACTAGTAGGTATAGTAGGTGAAATATTTTGTTCATACAGTAGTTCAACTAAATGCTAATCCTAGATATTAATATATAACAGTTTATAATGATGGTCACTGAGGCGAAAGGAGTATAAACATTATATGATGCAATCTTATTCATCCCGGGGTGGCACGGTGGCTAAGTGGGTAGCACTGTCGCCTCACAGTTCGAAGGTCCTGGGTTCGATACCCAGGTGGGGCGGTCCGGGTCCTTTCTGTGTGGAGTTTGCATGTTCTCCCCGTGTCCACGTAGGTTTCCTCCGGGTGCTCCGGTTTCCTCCCACAGTCCAAAGACATGCAAGTGAGGTTAATTGGAAATGTCCATGACTGTGTTTGATATAACCTTGTGAACTGATGAATCTTGTGTAATGAGTAACTACCATTCCTGTTATGAACTTAACCAAAGTGTAAAACATGACGTTAAAATCCT
The DNA here is from genome assembly GCF_030014385.1 of Trichomycterus rosablanca. Taxonomy (NCBI): domain Eukaryota; kingdom Metazoa; phylum Chordata; class Actinopteri; order Siluriformes; family Trichomycteridae; genus Trichomycterus; species Trichomycterus rosablanca. Next base: position 19,540,659 of record NC_085999.1, read on the forward strand.
AATAAACAAACAAACTTATTCATCCCAATTATGATAATTAGGAATATGTAATTATCAATTGATTGTAACCAGTCAGTTTACATGTCATAGTATATTTTGCCCTATCACCCACTTCATGGAGATTAAATTAAACCACTTGTATCACTTGCTTTAACACTAAATATTAGCACTATTTGCTTTTGAATAATGAGCACTTCTTTGTTTTACTTACTGCATCCAAACTGACAGGTTGTTCTTCTCCATGTTGATAATTAAAATCTTTCCCTGAAGGATGACAACAACTGCTTTAAAACATGGCTGGTTTGTTTTTGCACTGGATGCCCTGTGCTCACCAGAAGTCTCTCATCTCATATTACCAACCACATGCTACTTTACCGCATGTGTCCTAGGTTAGAAAGTCAACACATTCCTATGCTGGTCTGTTGTAACTTGTGCATTAGGGTATAACCCAGGGTCTGTTTAACACTGCTTACTTTAGTGACATTCTCTCATCTTTTAACTGCCCTGCATTCTTTAAATGTGGGTATTTCTACCTCTTGCTTGGCTCTGTTTGTACATACTGTTGATTGTTGTTCCTCATTTGTCAGCATATGTGACTGAGAGCTCCTATTTGTCCGTGCAGCATAAGTTGAAATCTTCGCAGAAGGATAAAGTACGACAGTTTATGTCCTTCACACAAGCAGGGGAGAAGACAGCTGTTTACTGCCTTACTCAGAATGATTGGAAACTAGAGGTGGCCACTGACAACTACTTTCAAAACCCGGATCTGTACTTCAAGGAATCAATGAAAACCACAGTAGACCGAAAGAAGCTTGAGCAGCTCTACAACCGATATAAAGGTAAATTCACACATTGTTTCACTTGGTGCTTGTATGGTTATCACTAGTTATTTATTATAAGCACATTGTTCATGAGTATTTTTATAGAATATTTTATGGAAACACTAAGATAAGGTTTTGTCTCTTTCAGATCCTCAGGATGAGAATAAGATTGGAATTGATGGAATCCAACAGTTTTGTGATGACCTTAATCTAGACCCAGCTAGCATAAGTGTTCTTGTAGTAGCATGGAAGTTCCGAGCAGCAACGCAATGCGAGTTCAGCAGGAAAGAGTTCCTTGATGGCATGACGGAATTAGGGTACGTTACCACATCATCAAATAATTTCTTTGGCCTTCAGACAACATAGACTACACATTATTTTATATCATTCAAAGCAGTTAGATTCAAACTGTGGGAAAGATGAAAAATGCTGGAAAACTTTATCTTTTATGATCATTTAAATGATTAAAATACATTTAAAAGGGATACACAGTTACATGCAGACCATGTACGGAGGCTGTTTGGCCATAACAGATTACTGAAGTCAATAAGAAATCTATGTGGCCGGTGCTGATAAATAATTTGCACTAAAATGACTAAAATATTACATGTTTAAATGAAGTATGGATTGATATTATTATTGAGAGATTTGTTCTTTCAGAATTACTTGCACCAATGACATGTGTTGTGTTTTATTAGCTCATATTTAATGTAATAGCATAGCCATAGGATTTAGAAATTTATCAGATTTCTGTGGTTGATTCTTCTAAATTTAAACAACACCCACTGTTACAAAATAAATGCCAAAGAAACAATTAAAAATAAAGCAGTGATTTTCTTGCCTGGACACCACCCCCAAATTGTTATTGTGTCTGCATTTAAGGCAGCTCTCATGTCAAAACACCTTTATGTTATAATTTATGCAACAGCTACCCAATGTGTAGTGTTTACTAGGCCTGGTATTGTTGTAAAGTAATTGTAGACATGCATGTTTTGTTGTTTCATGTCCACAAAGAGTTAATCAATATCCGTAAATCCCATATTCTTAAATCTGACATTTAAGAGCATCAAGCAAGGTGGATTTAAGTGAAAGATCTTTCCCTTTTAAAATGATCATGCCTAAGTTATAGACAATACGTTTTAATTTTTACGTATGGTTGAAACTACAACCCCAAATCAGAAAAAGTTGGAATAGTATGAAAAATCCAAAAATGAGTTTCTTACATTTACTTTGACTTTTATTTTATTGCAGATGTATATAAACCTAAGATATCTACTTCATTTCATTTGTTAATATACATCCTTTCCTGCATTTCAGGCCTGACAAACATTTCAAAAATGTACGGATGGGGCAATTTTTGGGCTATTTTTTATTTTTTTCTATTTTATTTATGCATTTTCTTAAATTTTCTCCCAATTTAGTGTAGTCAATTTGTCTTCAGCTGCTGGGGGATCCCTGATTGCAGTTGAGGTGGGTATATTGCTGCTCACGCCTCCTCAGACCCGCGCGCAGCCCTTAGCGGAATGATGAGCAAAATTAGGCAGAGGATCTCTAGTTTGTCAATATATGTGAGAGAAAATTATTGAAATGTTTTAAAACAGTGTTCTTCAAAGAAAGATTGGAGGGTATTTGCATATTTCTCCATCTACAGTGCATAATATCATTAACGATAAAAAAAAAAACTGGAGGAATTTCAGCGCATAAAGGGCAAGGGCACAAGCCTAAGCTTAACATCTGTGATCTTCAATCCCTGAGGCACTGCATCAAGAACCGTTACTGTAGTGGACAACTAAAACACTTCATTGCTTGGTATCCTTGGTGCCAAAATGTCTTTTATGTGTTGTGAGAAGGAATGGCAATATTACCGTCCCAACATTTTTTGAATGATTTGGAGGCCTGAATTGCAGTAATAGATACATATTAACAAATAAAATGCAGTTGATGAGGCAAAACATGAAATATCTTGGGTTCTTACTGCCTGCAGTAAAATAACAGTCAAAGTAAATGTAAGGAACACTTCGTTTGTTTTTTTATTATCAATACTGTCCCAACCTTTTCTTATTTGGTGTTGTAGAAGTAAATCCTCATCATACAGATTTTATTGTTAAATGTTTGCCAAAGATGACTGTGCCTGGATTTTAAACGAACATAACTTATTCTTTAGGTGTGACAGTCCAGAAAAACTCCGGGCTTTGCTACCTCGACTGGAACAGGAACTGAAGGACAGTGGAAAGTTTAAGGACTTCTACCAGTTTACATTTAATTTTGCAAAGAATCCTGGACAGAAAGGATTAGGTAATGGTGAAAAATTCAGATTCAAGAGTGCAAACAGTATTTAATTATGAGATTTAAGAATTATTTTCTGTATGTTTTGGATTTTTAGATTTAGAGATGGCAGTTGCTTACTGGAACCTGGTTCTGACGGGCCGTTTTAAGTTTCTTGACCTCTGGAACAGATTTTTACTGGTGAGTTTTCAGCGTTTACAAAAGGAGGTAATCATGGCAGAATAGCATTAATGGCATGTATAGCATTAATGTTTTATTTTGACACTAAACAGTTATTAAACAATGTTAATATAGCTGGTTAAATGTGAGGATTTCCTTTGCTACTATATATATAATATTTGTTTTAAAAAATGAGGAGTTTTGAGAGGCCTAAAACACTTAGTGGATGCTTACTGAAACATCTTTTTCTACTGCATCCTGAACAGGAGCACCATAAGCGATCAATTCCCAGAGATACCTGGAACTTGCTTCTGGATTTTGGCAACATGATTGCAGATGACATGTCGAACTATGATGAGGAAGGTAAGTGTGGTTATTTAACCCTTAAATTGGGTTTGAGTCCTAGAGACGTCAGACCTACAGAGCACATTTTTCACTGTATGGCCAACAGAATTGCATATCCCAGCTTGTTTGGAAGCTGAGGTTAGAGCGCAGGGTTAGGCATTGCATGGTGCCCCTGGATCCGAGAGGGTTAAGGGCCTTGCTCAAGGGCCCAACAGTGGCTGCATGGTAGAGCTGGGATTCGAACTCTCAACCTTACAATTGATAGCCCAAAGTTCTACCCACTAGGCTACCACTGTCCCAAAGTAAGTGAACACCCGAAAATGAGTTTATTGGACATCCCCTTACAAATCTATCGGCCTGGCATTGGTAATAACAGCCTCCAATTTTCTGTGTTTTTTCCTCCCCACAAAACCTTAGTACAATCAATGTTTCAATACATACCAAAGGTGTTTAGTTGCTCTGTGTTCAGGGCTCAGTGCAGACCACTGGGTTTTCTCTATCACCAACTTAAAGCTTTATATTACCAAATACTTAAATGTTAATGTTTCTGTTCTCTTTCTTCATGTCATCAGGTAACACATTTTGTTTAAGTTTTAGTGTGCTGATATAAGAGGGCTATTAGCTGCTATTAGCAGAGGCTATTAGCCAAAGTGGTGTGTTGTTTAGTCACAATTAGTCAATTATTCAGTGACAGAAAAAAGTACAGTTGCAGAAATTTCATGTCCATTACAAGTGTATGTAAACTTCTGACTTCAATTGTTTCTGTAGCTGTGGTCCACATTATTGACACACTTGATTGTTCAGTATAAAAAGCCAATATCTTCAGAAATAAGTGGATATTTATTAATGTTGTATCATTAGAATATTTTAATAACATGTCCAAGATCACTTAACAAAAAAACAGTGAAACATAAATAAGGCCCTACATAATTTACAACCGTAAAAATCGCGTCACAGAACATGAAATGAGCCGTTTTCTTGTAATATACAATTTGCTGTGAAATTCAAAATTTAAGGTTTGTGTTTAGTGATTTAACATTTTTCATTTGCGTAGCATTCACATGCCTCACGTTTACTGGTTATTTTGCACTATGAGGAGGTCCTGGTGTAACCGAGTGTCTATAAGGTTTGCTGAGTATATAAAGTAAGAAATAAACTGTACATAGACAAACTGTTAGGAGCATAATACTTTACTGGCTTGTTCTTTAGAGGTGCAGCACAGACTACACAGAGATGATCACGTGTGTAGAGAAGCACCCTTTTCCATTGATTATGGAATCCTGTAAGAGACAAAATGCACTTAATACGTAAACACATACACCAAACATTGTCAGCACACTACACCACAGAAAAGTCTGTTAGCAATCACTTAGTCAAAATGTCCAAGATGTTGAAGTCTAAAGCAGCTAAAACACTACTCACGTAACGTTGGAAAACCCCAATTCTGTGGATGCAGAAGGGGGTGTCGTAACACGAACGAGAATTTATACAGGTAGGCTGTATAATGTATTGTAGCTTCCATTTATTCTATTATTTAATTTATGAGTGTTATTTAATTATTGTCGTGAAATGTGACACTTGTCTTAAAAAATCTGTGAAATCTGTGCTTTTTGAAAAACAAGGTCTGTGAAATTAAGCACATTTTCCTATGAATTTGTTAGGGCCATAAACATAAGACATACACGGGATTAATGGCACCCTTCCCTAATACTAGGTTGCACAACCTTTGGCAACAATGACAGCCTTTAAAAGTTTTTCTGTAGCCACCTGTAAGCTTAATGCAGCTGTTCACTCCTCCACTGCAATTCTCTCAAGTGCTTAAATATTCCTTTTCCCAGTTGCTGATTCCAGCTCTCTCCAAAGATTTTCAATCAGGACTCAGTTCTGTTCTTTTGGATATGAGCTTTGGGCCATTATCTTGCTCTTGGACCCATTTTGTTTTTTTCAAACCTAGTTTTGAAACACATTTCAATTTAATTGTTCCTGTAACATGTCCAAGGCTCACAGCATTATGGACCGTCCACTGTAGGTAGGGTGCACTCTTTTTATTGGCTTTCTTGTTGTATATAAACATAACTCTGGAATACCTTGCCAAAGAGCTCTAGTTTGGTTTTATCTGTCCATTTCCCTAGAAGGATTGTGGATTGTCCATGTAAGTTTTGGCAAAGTTCAGTTATTCTGTATATGCCTTTCTTTAAGCAATGCGGTCTACCTTGGCTCTCACTCAAGGAGCCCTGTTTTGTTCAGTGTGCAGCATATGCTACGGGTTGAAACTATCACTCCAGATATCTCGAGCTCAGCTTGACATTCTTTGGATATTGTACATGGTTTATTTGCCACATTTCAAAATAGTTTTTGTAGGGTTCTCCCCATCAAATTTTTTCTTTCCACCATGGAATGACCCTACCATTAAAAACGGATAAAGCTGAATACCCCAAAAAATGATGGGAACAAAGTATCTACACACAGTGCCGCATAGGACACACCAAATTGACCCATACCTACTTGCTAAAAGGAGACCAGGCCCCCACTTGGGCCCTCTGTGGATCAAGAACTTTAACTATTAAACACATTCTCTATTCATACCAAAAGATGAACACCATCAGAACAAAATTCTACAACACGAATAGCTACAAGGATATTGTCTCCTTAGTACCCCCCAAAAACTGCTTACATTTTTGGAAGCTCTTGCACTTAAAAACACCATATAAGAAAATATAAGGAAATAACAATTAAAACTCTACACCCTCATAGGTACAGAAACAAACTCCATACACAAAAGTAAAGAAAGCAAATTGACCCACCACTTTGACGTTTATAGACTGAATGCATTAGCTAGCCAAGATAATAGCCATAGCAGCTGACATGGTGTTAAGAATTAAGTAACAACAACCATGGAGGGAAACTTTTTGATAATGTTTCGAACTGGTGAAGCCAGAATGACAAAGTTGTTGGAGATTTGTACCATTTAAACTGCTTGTGCTTGGTAAAAATAGCATTTCTGATCTGCTTCTGTCTTTGCCATTGTGAACAGGGAATAAAACTGTCCTTTTTAAGCATTAAAGACTAATTAAAGTCTGGGTTTTTTTTTTATGGTGGCCTGCCATTGTTTTCAATTTTGTATTATTTTTTTCTGCTAGGTATTATTTTGTTATTTGTGTCGCGTGCTTTACTGTATTAAAGGTATGAGTTTATACACTGATCAGCCATAACATTAAAACCACCTCCTTGTTTCTACACTCACTGTCCATTTTATCAGCTCCACTTACCATATAGAAGCACTTTAAAGTTGTACAATTACTGACTGTAGTTCATCTGTTTATCTGCATACTTTTTAGCCTGCTTTTACCCTGTTCTTCAATGCTCCAACTGGACCACCACAGAGAAGGTATTATTTAGGTGGTGGATCATTCTCAGCACAGCAGTGACACTGACATGGTGGTGGTGTGTTAGTGTGTGTTTTGCTGGTATGAATGGATCAGACACAGCAGCGCTGCTGGAGTTTTTAAATATGGTGTCCACTCACTGTCCACTCTATTAGACACTCACATCTAGTTGGTCCACCTTGTAGATGTAAAGTCAGAGACGATCGCTCATCTATTGCTTCTGTTTGAGTTGGTCATCTTCTAGACCTTCATCAGTGGTCACAGGACGCTGCCCACAGGGCGCTGTTGGCTGGATATTTTTGGTTGGTGGACTATTCTCAGTCCAGCAGTGACAGTGAGGTGTTTAAAAACTCCATCAGTGCTGCTGTGTCTTATTCACTCATACCAGCACAACACACACTAACACACCAACACCATGTTAGTGTCACTGCAGTGCTGAGAATGATCCACCACCTAAATAAGTCCTGACCATTGAAGAACAGCATGAAAGGGGGCTAACAAAGCATGCAGAGAAACAGATGGACTACAGCCAGTAATTGTAGAACTACAAAGTGCTTCTATATGGTAAGTGAAGTTGATAAAATGGACAGTGTAGAAACAAGGAGGTGGTTTTAATGTTATGGCTGATCGGTGTATATATCCTAGCAGTTTCACTTTATTTCAGGAGATATTTTACTTATTTAAAGGTGCCAATAATGTTGACCACAACTGTACCTATACATGTGAATATGCTGGATAGTAGAGCAGCAGTTTGTAATTCATTTTAATAAAGCCAATCTTCTTTAAAGTGTGAACTTATAACCCTTTGGCTGTTGTTTTATTTTAGGAGCATGGCCAGTCCTCATCGATGACTTTGTGGAATTTGCTCGACCAATTGTGACTGGATCAAAGCGCAAAAGTGTATAGATCTGGCTGTGCTGTTTGACAGCATGGGGTCTTTGTTGCTTTATTGACTACAGTTTTTTTAAAGACTTGTAAAAAACACACAAATGAGGAGAAACACTTGAAACCCATGGGCCTGATGAAGAAAGAAAAGACTCGAAGCAGTACAAATCAAAAACAGCGGAAAGTGGGATACTCAAGCTTTTTAAAAGCTGTCAGCTGCTCCTGATGATGACAAACTAATCCTGTCCAGAGACCCTGCAGGAGTGTAGGGGCTCTTTGCAAATTTAGCACCTCATCCTCAGTGCAAACAATGTCCCAGTTAAGCACCCACCCTATTTCTTAACATGAGTCGTGGAGGCCCATAGCCTTGCAGAGGAGTTTCCCCTGCTGTATAGCACAATTAATCAATTTCATGGAGGACAGAATAACAACCTCATAATCTCAATAAGTTGTGTTGGAAGTAGGGAGAACTTGAACTGTACAGGGCAGTGGGCCTCCAACAAATGTCTGTGAAAAAAATGTGGTTCATAAGTTATTTTTTTTGTGGACTTACCTCTATTAAAATGTAACTGAGTAAATCAGATGCACTTTTAAAGCCAGAGCTCCTTGATAAAAGCAACATGCAGCTCACACCACCAGCATACTTGTTGCTGTTGTAAAATACTGTAGCAGTATGTACAGAAATAATTATTATAAATAAAGATTATTTTATAAAATATAAATAGGCATTTATAAATGTGTGGATGCCAATGTGTGTAAATGAACATCTCAATATCATGTAAGAGATTTTTAGTTTAAAAAGTACACCAACATCTGCTCTTATGCAGAATCTGGTGTCACAACATTGCCATTCAGTGTTTCTCAGTTTTGTTCACCATTTGCTTTATTTATTACAAATAAATTATTGCCTTCAAGTAAATTTGAACCATTTTTAGTATCTTACACACTGCTGTCAATTATTTATTTGTTTTTTTTACCCCTTTTTCAATCATCACTCACTAATGTTGGTCCCTGCTCCTGATTGGGGAGGACAAGGCTGCTCCACGCCCCCTCCGAAACGTGCACAGCAATCGAACATCTTATCACCTACACTTGACGAGCGCAGTGCGGTACAGTGCTGTGCACGGAGGGCCACACCCCCTACCGCAGTCCTTCCCCATCTTCGTGCAGGCGCCACCTACCAGCCAGCAAAGCTCGTAATCGCACTAGTCTGAGAGAGAGTCCCAATCTGGCTTTTAGTCCCGCCCCTTATTTGAACAACAGGCCAATCGTTGTTCATGTAGCCACTCATCCACAGCCGGCAAGGCAGAGCCAAGATTCGATACGATGTATTCGAGATCTCAGCTCTGGAGAACAGCGTGTGCTTTACCGCTGCGCCACCTGAGCGGCCCTGCTGTCAATTTTTAAAAATGCACAACTGCACATCCTTGGTTTAAAAAAATCTATAGAAAATAAAACTGTCAGCAATTATTTTTCAATTTATTTTTTTTATTTATTTTTTAAAATGCATTTTCTCCCCATTTTCCTCCTGATTTAACGCACTCAATTTTGTCTTCCGCTGCTACCAGAGATACCAGATTGCATCCGAGGAGAGCACGTCGCTGTACACGCCTCTTTCGAAAACGCGTACAGCCCTCCTCTTCTCGGCCCTGCATTCTGCACAGGCGTCTCTTCCGCCAACCAGGGTCCTTACACAGCGTATGAAGACCCACCCACTTATAGTCTGGCCACAACCCTGCAGATAATGTGGCCAATTAGTATCTGCTGCAGGCACTGCCAATTATGCCCGCTAGATAACCGAGAAGTTCAGAAACTCGGTGCTGGTGTGCAAGCGGAATATCCCGCTGTGCCGCCTGGGCGCCTTCAAATTATTTTTATACAAAGAGACTTTATCTTTGTGTTACATTATCTTTCCTTTTAACAGCATTTCCTGGGATCTCTCACTCACTCACTTTCTTAACCGCTTATCCAATTAGGGTCGTGGGGGGGTGCTGGAGCCTATCCCAGCTTTTTGATGGGCGCAAGGCACACCGTAACATCCTGGACGGGGTGCCAGTCCATCGCAGGGCAGACACACATATACACACACACACGCACCTACAGGGCAATTCAATTCAGTGTCTCCAATTACCCCGACTGCATGTTTCTGGACTGTGGGAGGAAACCCACGCAGACACGGGGAGAACATGCAAACTCCGCACAGAAAGGACCCGGATCGCCCTGCCTGGGGATCGAACCCAGGACCTTCTTGCTGTGAGGTGACAGTGCTACCTACCGAGCCACCGTGCCGCCCATTCCTGGGATCACCACTGCTAATTTTTTGGTTCTGTAGATTCTGTAGGCTGGTTCTGACCTTATACCAGGCCTTAGTTTATTTGACAGCCCTGGTGTAGAACATTGGCTCTCAAACTTTTTAGCTGGTCTGCAACAGTAGTAGTCAAAAGCCTGAATTAAGAGCGGCATGCATGCTTTAATATATCAAAATTATAGGCCTATAGCACCTTTATTATCCCTTTTCATTGCACAGTACCCAACAGTGCAACACAACATGCATTTACAACTGGAACTATTCGTGCCATACTTGTGTGGTGGTTTACGCCCAGAGTTTCCATATGGCAAAAGCCCTGCAACTGTGATATGGATAAAAAGTTTGTAAAAATAAGGTTTTGTAGGGTATTCTAGTCATTCTTAAAAGTATGCCAGTAAATTTATGTTTTGACAGAAAACCCTCAAACTATGCAGACAGTTGGACATGTAGTTTTTAACCATCCAGTTTGGTGTCACAAGAAAACACTGGGCACAAAGCAGGACCACACTTTGTAAGATCACCTTACCTGTTTACACTTATGATCAGTTTTGTGCATACAGTTTACCTTCTGCGTGCTTTTGAAAGGTGGACGGAATCCAGGGTACCTGGAGGAAGCCCAGACGTAGCCGTAAACGAGGATGGACTCTAGGAACCATTATGCTGTGAAGCACCACGTAGACCTTTACAGGGCTATTTTCTTTGCGTAGTAGCTCCTTCATGTGTCAATTTAAAAAAATGGTCATAATCACAAGGAATTTTATTTTTAAATTAGTAGATATTACATGCGTTGAGGTTTCTTGAATAATAAATCCTATACAGCCAATCCTAGTGTATTTGCAAACTTATGTTCTTATGTCAGAGGTTGGATTTATATACTATATGGCCAAGAGTATGTCAACACCATGGGTTGTAATATAAATGCCTCCAAGGCTCCACAGTTTTGACATGTGTAGGGTGACCATACGTCCTCTTTTTCCCGGACATGTCCTCTTTTTGAGACCTAAAAAATGCGTCCGGCCGGGATTTTTAAATCACCAAAAATGTCCGGGATTCGGCTTTTCTAGTCTGCACTCGCTATTCTGTGTGTATGTTTTTGCATTGGTTTGCATTGGTTTGTTTTTAGGTCTTTTTAGGAGTGCATCTGTTTTGTTAAAATAAGTCTGATTTTCACGTGCACATACTAACACAGAGGCTCTTGTCAACACTGTGATGGCACTGCATTCTGTGGAAATTGCTTAGCAAGCACTAGAAGACACATCTTACTGCTGGGTTTCTACTGATTCGAGCAAGTAATTAAAGTGAATCAAATTAAAGTTAAAAAAACTCCTAATAAGTCGGCTGATACGATTGTACAATACATCAAAGAAACTAAAAAATAAAGGGATTTTTATTTATAGGTGACAACTGTTTTTTAATTTGTTGTTATTATTGTTTAGGGCTTAACGCTGAATGTGAAGGAATAAGATTATCTGACCATAAAGGCCATTGTTGAAGAGCAGCTGTACATTTATTAAAGTTTAGTAACACAGCTGGATGGTTATTGACTCATTTGTCAACTATTTAAACCTCTACCCCATACACATTGCCATGGTGTCACCAACGACATGAAATAACACCCCCCCCCCCCCCCCCCCCCCCCCTTCCTTCCCCGAACCAGGTGTCCTCTTTTTTAAAAACCAAAATATGGTCACCCTAGACATATGTCTAGAAATTTGTGGCAACCTGGTTGTGGTGGGGCTTAAACCAGTTACCCTCTTATTACTTATCTAGTACGTTAACCTAACCTTAACTGAGCCACCAGTGGAGGGGATATAAAAATATAACAATATTTAAAGATAATAAGCTACACACTAATGTAGTTTTGTATCAGAATCACTTTATTTCGCCAGGTGTGTTACACATACGAGGAATTTGCTTTGGTGATACATGTAATAATAGTCCACATAGTAGTACACACAATACACATAATACTACAGATAATTACACATGTATGACATGTAACATATAACATATTTAACAGACCCGACAGCACACGGACTGTGAACCAGTATTTACCAACATTTACCCAAGAGAACAACTGTGGTTAAGAAGTGTTACAGCTCTGGGGAAAAAGCTGTTAGCATGTCTGGATGTGTTTGTTTTTATTGTCCTGAGTCTTCTGCCAGATGGAAGAGTTTGAAAAAGGTGATGTCCAGGATGAGAGGGGTCTGCTGTAATTTTGCCGGCGCGCTTCAGCACTCTGCTGTTGTAGATGTCCTAAAGGGTTGGCAGACTACATCCAATGATCCTTTCCGCTGTCCTGATTAAACGCTGGAGTTTGGCTCGTTCATGTGATGTGGACGAACCAAAACCAAATGGTGATGATGATGTAAGGATGGACTCGATGATTGCTGTGTAGAACTGGATCAGCTTTGTATCTGTCACTGGATACAAAGCTGTAGCCTAGTGGGTAAGGTACTGGACCAGTGATCAGAGCGTTGCTGGTTCAAGCCCCACCACTGCCAGGTTGCTGCTGTTGGGCCCTTGAGCAAGGCCCTTAACCCTCGATTGCTCAAACTGTATACTGTAACTGTAATGTAAGTCTGTTTGGATAAAGGTGTCTGCTAAATGCTAAAAATGTAAAAAATTTAAATACTTCACTCACTCACACACCGGTGTAATTTAGAGCATTTTTAGATTTTTAGAAACCCAGAGGAAACCCACGTGAACAAGGAGAGAACGTGCCAAACTTATCACCAACAGTAACCAGGTTTGAATGAGCTAGGACCTTTTCCTGATGCGTCCGTGTTTTATGGGAAGTGTGTTGGTGATGCACTGAATTGACGGTAACCGCGGGACAGTATTCAGTGTATGTTGGAGAGAGCTGAAGTTAGCTTAGCTTTACAGCTATTTTCCGGGTTTTTTTTTTTACACTGTTTTATCAGTAGAATGTTACTTTTCTGTGTTTAAGAAACCTTAACGTTCACAATGAATCTGGACAGACTGAGAAAGCGTGTACGCCACTACATTGACCAGGTAAACACACCAAACTGCTTTTCTAGCCGCTGTTAGCCGATGTGCTAACTGCTATCGGATGTTTTATAAATGTGCGGTGCTTAACAGCTTCTAACAATAATGCTGTCAGTAAGTCTTATTAATTCAGTCTTATTAAATCTTCCTTTTGACTTTTGTTTTTTACACAGACTGATACGCCTTTAAATCTAGCTTGCACAACTGTGGTTAGCTTAATTGCTAACCCAAATTCTTAAAATCAGACTTAAAATATGTAGTTTGTCAGGAAATAATATAATACTTGAAGGCATATGTACAATACACGGTTTAGAGTTAGTTTATCTAAGTTTTGCCTTCACGACACTACAACAAAATATTATTATCAAGAAACAAATATTAAGTTAAAAAGTTGTACATTTGCCTATATATGATAACTGACCGTTATACACTGCTTGGCCAAAAAAAAGGTCACCACCTGGATTTAACTAAGCAAATAGGTAAGAGCCTCCCATTGGATAATTACTGCATGGGTGATTATGTTTCAGCTGGCAACAAGTTATTTAACCCTAACTGATGCAGTGAGTAGCTTCTCATTTGTTAAACAACCATGTCGAAAGACACATCCTGTGGTCGTGGAAAAAATTGTAGTCTGTTTCAGAAGGGTCAAATTATTGGCATGCATCAAGCAGAGAAAACATCTAAGGAAATTGCTGAAACTACTAAAATCGGGTTAAGAACTGTCCAACGCATTATTAAAAAGTGGAAGGACAGTGGGGAAACATCATCTTCGAGGAAGGAATGTGGTCAGATAAAAATCTTGAATGATTGTGATCGGCGATCACTTAAACATTTGGTGAAATCAAATGGTAGAAAAACTACAGTAGAACTCAGGGATATGTTTAATAGTGAAAGTAAGAGCATTTTTACACGCATAATGCGAACTGAACTCAAAGGATTGGGACTAAACAGCTGTGTAGCCTTAAGAAAACCGCTTGTCAGTGAGGCTAACCGGCAAAAACGGCTTCAGTTTGTTAGGGAGCATAAAGATTGGACTCTGGAGCAATGGAAGAAGGTCATGTGGTCTGTTGAGTCCAGATTTACCCTGTTTCAGAGTAATGGGTGCATCAGGGTAAGAAGAGAGGCGGCTGAAGTGATGCACCCATCATGCCTAGTGCCTACCGTACAAGCCTGTGGGGGCAGTGCTATGATCTGGGGTTGCTGCAGTTGGTCAGGTCTAGGTTCAGTAACGTTATGTGCCCAAAGAATGAGGTCAGCTGACTACCTGAATATACTGAACGACCTGGTTATTCCATCAATGGATTTTTTTCTTCCCTGATGGCACGGGCATATTCCAAGATGACAATGCCAGGATTCATCGGGCTCAAAATGTGAAAGAGTGGTTCAGGGAGCATGAGACATCATTTTCACACATGGATTGGCCACCACAGAGTCCAGACCTGAACCCCATTGAGAATCTTTGGGATGTGCTGGAGAGGACTTTGCGCAGTGGTCCAAATCTCCCATCATCAATACAAGATCTTGGGGAAAAATTAATGCAACTCTGGACAGAAATAAATGTTGTGACATTGCAGAAGCTTGTGGAAACGATGCCACAGCGAATGCGTGCTGTAATCAAAGCTAAAGGCGGTCCAACCAAATATTAGTGTGTGACCTTTTTTTTGGCCAGGCAGTGTGTTATCATTATCATCATTAACCGACAAGCTTATAGCATTTATTCAAAATATAACCGATCACTAAACTTCACATCAACAATTCTTTAGTCTTTGTACTTTATTTAATATAGTGAACATGGCAGTAATGTAGAGCAGTATGATAAACATAAACACAGTGACCAGAACCAGTTCATCATTTAGAATGTAGATTTTTTAATTCCGTAGCAAAGATTTATTTCTAGCGCTAATAAATATGCCAATAAAAGAGATGCAATCGATATATTAAAACGCTACCAAAAAATTAGTGTAGTTACACCGATCAGGCATTACATTATGACCACCTTCCTTATATTGTGTTGGTCCCCCTTTTGCTGCCAAAACAGCCCTGACCCGTTAAGGCATGGACTCCACTAGACCTCTGATGGTGTGCTGTGGTATCTGGCACCAAGATGTTAGCAGCAGATCCTTTAACTCCTGTAACTTGCGAGGTTGGGCCTCCATGGATCTGAGTTGCTTGTCAGCATGGGGTTAGCATGGGCTCCCTGACTGGTCTGCGGCTATGCAGCCATATACACAACAAACTGTGTTGCACTGTGTATTCTGACACCTTTCTATCAGAACCAGCATTAACTTCTTCAGCCATTTGAGCTACAGTAGCTCATCTGTTGGATCGAAACACATGGGCCAGGCTTCGCACCCCACGTGCATCAATGAGCCTTGGCCGCCCATGACCCTGTTGCCGGTTTACCACTGTTCCTTCCGTGGACCACTTTTGATAGATACTGACCACTGCAGACCAGGAACACCCCACAAGAGCTGCAGTTTTGGAAATGCTCTGACCCAGTCGTCTAGCCATCACAATTTGCCCTTGTCGAACTCGCTCAAATCCTTACGCTTGCCCATTTTTCCTGCTTCTAACACATCAACTTTAAGGATAAAATGTTCACTTACTGCCTAATATAACCCACCTCCAACAGGTGCCGTAATGAAGAGATAATCAGTGTTATTCACTTCACCTGCCAGTGGTCATAATGTTATGCCTCGTCGGCATATAAGATAGTAAGATGAGTTTTATAAACATTAAATATCCACATCATCATTGTAAAATTTTGTACAAAGATCCATATATGCATAGTTTATTATAGACTCCATACTGACACAAAACAGCTTCACTGCTTGTGACTTGTGTGCGCAATAGTTCTGTCATTCATTATTTAAATAATAGAAATGCATTAAAAAGGTTTTCCTGTTTGGGTTAGAAAATCTGAATGCGGCTTTAAACATAGCTGGCCCATGTGCACTGAGGGTGAGTGAGGGTATGTTGAAATAAACTTTTCATGCTCTAATGCTCTATTTTGTATGACTTGCTTATTTAAAAAAGCAGGATGATGAATTAAATGTGCCATGCAATGCGTCAGAGTCATATAACAGACTGTTAGCATGTACACTATACAAACTAAAGTATTGTGACACCCATAACACCCAAATATTCCTCAAGAATTATTAAATTCATGTGTTTCAGCCACAACAATTGCTAAAAGTTGTAATAAGTCAATTATATAAAAGAAATTATGTACTTCCAACTTTGCAGCAACAGTTTAGGGAAGGCCTTTTCATGTTCCAGCATGACTTTGCCACTATATACAAAGAAAAGTCTGTAAGACATGAAGAAAATCTTGCTTTTAAAAACTCCTGACCTCAGCTCCACTTAAAAGCTTTGGAATGGACTGGAACATCAATTGAAGCCTTCTTGACCTACATCAGTGCCCAGCTAGACAAATGCTCATTTGACCGAATAGGCACAAATTCCAACATACATACTTCAAAGTCATGTGAGAAAAACACTTTCCCAGTAGGCAGCACACACAGTCCAGTCCTTCTGTCGAATAAATCCTTAGGAGTCTGTCCACTCTTGTTTAAACAAATGAACGTCCACTTTAGCACATTTAGCTGCCATATTATTCTAAGTTTGCACAAACCTGAAGCTGACTCACTCCTGATACTTTGATTTGCCTACTTAGAATAAGTTACTCCAACCTATACTCGTAGCTCTAAGTAAGGAACCAACCAATAAGGCACAGCTCTGAATTTAAAATACCTTTATTGTATTATAACTTATAACCTATTAGTGTGAGTATTAAAGGTTTTGTTTGGTGTTACTTAAATACTGCTGATAACCTTTCTGAAAAATAAGAATCTTGTTTGTTTGCACATACAAGGAATTTCTGTATTTCTGTAATTTCTGAAGTTTGGTAATACATTATACCTGTTCAGGTACAATACACCTGTACAGTAACATAACACAGACAGCATTACCTGAGTTATAGCACGCATGCATTCACTTGCAAATTAAAAAAGTATTTCAAACTGTGGTCAAATACAAGGTAGAAATAATTAATACAATAAAATTAAGTTTAAAAAAATACAATAAATAAAAAAAAGATGTGAGCACAAAAACAGCTTTACAAATGCTTATGTGAAACAATATTTTAACTTTTTTAAAGTATGGTTGTGTAAAACCTTCCTTAATTAAAGCGGCGGGCGGCACGGTGGCTTAATGGGTAGCACTGTCGCCTCACAGCAAGTAGGTCCTGGGTTTGATCCCAATGTGGGGCGGTCAGGGTGTTTTCTATGTGGAGTTTGCATGTTCTCCCCGTGTCTGTTTTGGTTTTCTTCCGGGAGCTCCGGTGTCCTCCAACAGTCCAAAGACATGCAAGCTAGGTGAATTGGAGATACAAAATTGTCCATGACTGTGTTTGACATTAAACCTTGTGAACTGATGAATCTTGTGGAACCAGTAACTACCGTTTCTGTCATTAATGTAACCAAAGTGTGTAAAACATGACGTTAAAATCCTAATAAATAAATAAATAAATAATTAAAGCGGCTGCCTGAAAGAAGGAGAACAATTGAGTGACATTGATTAGTCACCAGTTAACTGCTAACTAACAAGCTTATAGCTACCTATACAAATGTCAAAAATATTTTTTATGCTAACAAGGCTATAGGCTTTATTAAAATATGTTAAACACCTTTTAACATGTCATTTATTTTATTATGTTGCAGCAACAGTATCAAAGTGCTCTCTTTTGGGCTGACAAAGTAGCATCTTTATCCCATGGTAAGTGACTGTCCAGCCATGACTTCTGTTTAAAAAACTTCATTTAAGTTCTCTACACCTATTCGTCTTTATTTTCTGTCCTACTTGGCATAATTTTCTAAGTGTTTTGCAGTGCTGTACAAAAATGCAAAGTATTTTTATTTTAATTTCCATCATAATATACAAACAAACTTTGTCCGATGATGCCCATTTTATGAAATATCATGTGGTGCGACCATGAAGAAAAGGCCACTTTGGGATTTTTATGTTGAAAACAGGTTAAAGACTAGAAGTTGTATAATACACATATTTGTTAAGGGCCCTTGAAAGCAACAAGCAGGTTTGTAACTCAAACTCAATTTTCCAAAAAATAACCTTTTTAACAGCTGGTATGTAGTTGCAATGTTTAGATATGTGGTATGACCTCAAAAATATAATGAATATTAAGTTATTTCTACAAACATATATTTTGATTATAGATTTCAGAATCACATTATGTGGGAAGCTAGCTTATTTTGTTTAGGTGGCCAATTCTGTGCCTGTAAATTTGAACTAAACTTGAAAAAAAATCATGTGGTGCGACCAAATATCATGCGGTGCGACCATTGCAGAGTGATTTCCATGATGGATATATGTCCTAGATTGGCAATATTTGTGCTTTTATTTATATATACACTTGAGGACAAAATTATTAGCCCCCCTATGAAATTTAAAGTTATTAAAAAATTTCCCAAAGTCATTTTATAACAGAGCAGGGATTTTTTAATATAGCATTTCTAAACATACTAGTTTTCTTTAGAAAGCATAAATTATTTTTATTTGCTTACTATAACAGAACTATTTCAAAAGAAACAAAAATCACCGGGGTCAATATTATTAGCCCCCTTAAGAACTGACTTTTTTATTGAGCCATAGCACAAACCACTGCTGTGCAATGGTGTGCTTTAACTTTGTAATGATAAAAGCTCGTTAAATCAAGTCACAGCTGAGGGTTATCTCCCAATTTACACACAGTATAAAAGCTTCAGTAAGCATTTGAGCTGTCACTTGAGAAAGCATCATGCCAAAAACAAAATAAATCAGTTTAGACTTGAGAAAAAGAATCATCGATGCTTACAAAGCAGGAGAAGGATATACAAAGTTATCACAGCGTTTCCAAGTGTCAAGAACTGGAGTGAGAAGTATTATTAAAAAATTCAAAGAGAGCCACACAATTCAGAACAAGCCTGGCAGAGGTAGGAAGCGCAAGATATCAAAGACCCTGGAAAGAAAACTAGTGAGAGATGTGTCTAAAGACCCCAGAACAACTGCCAAGACACTAGTGAACGACTTAGCCAGGTCAGGAATAATTGTCTCAAAAAAGACAATCACTAGAGCCCTGCACAGGAATGAATTGCGAGGTTGCAGACCAAGAAAAACTCCACTCCTGCAGAAAAGACACCTTCAAGCCAGACTGAAGTATGCTAAGGACAACCTGGAGAAAGATTATGCATACTGGAAGCATGTCCTTTGGTCAGATGAGACAAAAGTAGAGCTCTTTGGCCATAGAGACATTGCTTATGTTTGGAGGAAAAAGGGGGAGGCTTATCACCCAAAGAACACCGTCCCCACAGTGAAACACGGTGGTGGGAGTATTATGCTGTGGGGATGTTTCAGTGCATCTGGACCTGGGAATCTTGTCAAGGTGGAAGGAATCATGAGGAAAGAAGGATATGTGAATATTTTGAAAGAAAACCTTAAGCAGTCAGCAGCAAAACTTGGTCTGGGTCGTCGCTTTCTCTTCCAACATGACAACGACCCAAAACATACATCGCTCCTGGTGAAGAACTACCTCCAGAAGACCAAAGTGAACGTTATTGACTGGCCTGCACAAAGCCCTGACTTGAATCCCATTGAAAATCTGTGGGGTGAACTGAAGAAGAAGATTCATGCCAGAAGGCCATCAAATCTGGAGGAGCTAGGGAGATTTGCCAAAGAAGAATGGGCTGGGATTCCTCAGGAGATGTGTCAGAGACTTGTTGAAAACTACAGTAAACGACTGCAGGCTGTTATCCAGCAAAAAGGATACACAACTGACTATTAGCATCAGGGAGGCTAATAATTTTGGCCGTGGTAGTTTTTGATTTTGTGAAATAATGTAATTTCTGTGGGCAAAGTATAATGATTTAATCATTCAAAATAAAACTGGGATGTTTGAAAAAGCTGTGTTAAAAGTTATTTGCTCTATTTAACAGTACTTGGGAAATACATTTAAAACAATGAATTTTTCATAGGGGGGCTAATAATTTTGTCCTCAAGTGTATATATACGATGATTTATATACAGTGTATCACAAAAGTGAGTACACCCCTCACATTTCTGCAAATATTTCATTATATCTTTTCATGGGACAACACTATAGACATGAAACTTGGATATAACTTAGAGTAGTCAGTGTACAACTTGTATAGCAGTGTAGATTTACTGTCTTCTGAAAATAACTCAACACACAGCCATTAATGTCTAAATGGCTGGCAACATAAGTGAGTACACCCCACAGTGAACATGTCCAAATTGTGCCCAAAGTGTCAATATTTTGTGTGACCACCATTATTATCCAGCACTGCCTTAACCCTCCTGGGCATGGAATTCACCAGAGCTGCACAGGTTGCTACTGGAATCCTCTTCCACTCCTCCATGATGACATCACGGAGCTGGTGGATGTTAGACACCTTGAACTCCTCTACCTTCCACTTGAGGATGCGCCACAGGTGCTCAATTGGGTTTAGTCCATCACCTTTACCTTCAGCTTCCTCAGCAAGGCAGTTGTCATCTTGGAGGTTGTGTTTGGGGTCATTATCCTGTTGGAAAACTGCCATGAGGCCCAGATTTCGAAGGGAGGGGATCATGCTCTGTTTCAGAATGTTACAGTACATGTTGGAATTCATGTTTCCCTCAATGAACTGCAGCTCCCCAGTGCCAGCAACACTCATGCAGCCCAAGACCATGATGCTACCACCACCATGCTTGACTGTAGGCGAGATACAGTTGTCTTGGTACTTCTCACCAGGGCGCCGCCACACATGCTGGACACCATATGTGCCAAACAAGTTTATCTTGGTCTCGTCAGACCACAGGGCATTCCAGTAATCCATGTTCTTGGACTGCTTGTCTTCAGCAAACTGTTTGCGGGCTTTCTTGTGCATCAGCTTCCTTCTGGGATGACGACCATGCAGACCGAGTTGATGCAGTGTGCGGCGTATGGTCTGAGCACTGACAGGCTGACCTCCCACGTCTTCAACCTCTGCAGCAATGCTGGCAGCACTCATGTGTCTATTTTTTAAAGCCAACCTCTGGATATGACGCCGAACACGTGGACTCAACTTCTTTGGTCGACCCTGGCGAAGCCTGTTCCGAGTGGAACCTGTCCTGGAAAACCGCTGTATGACCTTGGCCACCATGCTGTAGCTCAGTTTCAGGGTGTTAGCAATCTTCTTATAGCCCAGGCCATCTTTGTGGAGAGCAACAATTCTATTTCGCACATCCTCAGAGAGTTCTTTGCCATGAGGTGCCATGTTGAATATCCAGTGGCCAGTATGGGAGAATTGTACCCAAAACACCAAATTTAACAGCCCTGCTCCCCATTTACACCTGGGACCTTGACACATGACACCAGGGAGGGACAACGACACATTTGGGCACAATTTGGACATGTTCACTGTGGGGTGTACTCACTTATGTTGCCAGCTATTTAGACATTAATGGCTGTGTGTTGAGTTATTTTCAGAAGACAGTAAATCTACACTGCTATACAAGCTGTACACTGACTACTCTAAGTTATATCCAAGTTTCATGTCTATAGTGTTGTCCCATGAAAAGATATAATGAAATATTTGCAGAAATGTGAGGGGTGTACTCACTTTTGTGATACACTGTACGTAAAGTACTTTATTATAGTATTTTTGGAATAGATTTTATTGCAATATGACTAATATTCTAATATTTCAGAAACAATGATTTATGTTTAAACTTTGAACAATTTGTGAAAAATGCTAAATTAAAATTAGTAAATGTAATTTCACTTTGGTAATTATGCATTTTTAGGCATTTATTCTTTTTTATTTATATATTTATATAAATATAAATGACTGGGTCAGAGCATCTCCAAAACTGCAGCTCTTGTGGGGTGTTCCCAGTCTGCAGTGGTCAGTATTAGGGCTGGGCGATATATCGAGATTTTATAAAATATCGATATATTTTCATACGCGATATAAGATAAGACAATATCGCATATATCGATATAGATGTTGCGTTCCAGTTAGATCAGACAGTTCGTCTTTCTCTTCTCCCAGTTTGTCTGCACATGTTCACCTGCCCCGCCCCTCTCCCTCACTGAACACAACTCGCCCCTCCCCACCGCTTCACCAGTAATTCCTGCAGGCAGCGATAGCATGGAGACGGATAAAGACGTGACAGAAGCTATCGAAGAGGAGCTGCTTAGTAAAAAGAAAAATAATGACTCTTTTTGGAATTATTTGGAGATGGTTCGAATTCAAAGTGTCAGATGAGCAGCAGAATAATGTATTCTGTAGAGAACGCCGAAAACAAGTCCAGATAAAAGGTTCCAGCTCCATGTACCTTCATTCGTTTTCACTTCAAATCCCAAAGTTAAAAAACAAGAAAACGAGTCGTTATTCGTTTCAAAAACCAACACAAGGGCATGCACGCGCTGACATGCACGTATTTACTTCACATTAAGTGTTGAGAAAGTAATAATAACGTAGTGGTGCGTCTCCTGTTGTTCTGACTCTTGTGTTTGTATATGTGATGTGCATATATTTGCTCTATCTGTAAATACAAACATTATGGGGATTTCTGTACTGGATGTTGTACGTGGTTGTGTTAGTTTATACTGGACGATCGCCCGACGTCCGACACGTCATTTATTTATTTATCTTCTATTATAGTATTTCTTGTTGTCGGCCAATAAACAACCAAACATTATTAAATTGCATGAACTAACTCTGCAGTAAACAAGGAGCAACTTTTTTTTTTCTTAGAATAGCCCTTTTTTTTTTTTTTTTTTTTTTAAGGAAAAATAGTTCTTGTGTGAAGCTTCCCCAGCATGAATATTAATAAAAGTGCCTGTAAAAAAATTGGAACATGTAGCTTTGTCTCAGAAGTGTCTTTTTGTTATTACCTTATGGGATAAAAAAAATATCGAGATATATATCGTATATCGCCGTTCAGCAAAAAATATCGAGATATTATTTTTGATCCATATCGCCCAGCCCTAGTCAGTATCTATCAAAAGTGGTTGAAGGAAGGAACAGTGGTAAACCGGCAACAGCATCATGGGCGGCCAAGGCTCATTGATGCACGTGGGGAGCGAAGGCTGGCCTGTGTGGTCCGATCCAACAGACGAGCTACTGTAGCTCAAACTGCTGAAGAAGTTAATGCTGGTTCTGATAGAAAGGTGTCAGAAAACACAGAGCAGCACAGTTTGTTGCACATGGGGCTGCATAGCCTCAGACCAGTCAGGGTGCCCATGCTGACCCCTGTCCACCACCGAAAGTGCCAACAATGGGCACATGAGCATTGGAACTGGTCCACGAAGCAATGGAAGAAGGTGGCCTGGTCTGATGAAGCACGTTTTCTTTTACATCACGTGGATGTCCGGGTGCTGGTGCGTGTGCATTGCTTACATGGTAAAACACACGGCACCAGGATGCACTATGGGAAGAAGGCGAGCCGGCGGAGGCAGTGTGATGCTTTGGGCAACATTGTGCTGGGAAATCTTGGGTCCTGCCATCCATGTGGATGTTAATCTGACACATAGCTCCTACCTAAGCATTGTTACAGACCATGTTTCACCCTTTCATGGAAAGTTTGTGAAACATTTTTATTCATGTCAGTTCGATGAAATGTTAATAAAATCTGGTTTAAATCTATTGTTGTAGGGAATGTGTTTATTGATTTCTTCAAATTTTTAACAATAGGAGGTCTTCATGTCATTTGGGGCGACCACTTATCATGTGGTGCAACCAATAACAGACATAACTGAATTAAATTATAAATAATAAATTATGTTACTGAAATATTAATCACTGATGCAGTATGCCTAAGTTAATGGTAATTGTAAAACATTTTAATGTGTTTAATGTGATTTACAGGAAAAATAAGTCTGTTAAGTACATTTAAGGAAGTGAATTTGATGTTATACAACAAAGTACATTATTTACAAAAACTCAAAGTAATAACATTTTGTTTCTAAACACATTATATTATTAAGTACTTGCAAAAAAAATGTTAAGCATGTTGAGAAAATTAATTAATTTTAAAATAAATCAGTCACACCACATGACATTTTGTTAGGCCACAGCCAATTCAACTGAATGAAAAAACACTAAAATGACTTAATTAAAATTTTTTATAGGAATTTACGTGTACTGTACACAACATTCTAAATGAGTGAACAATTGCAAGAAACACTCTTATTTGTTCGTATTTTAAAATTGGCCTGTTAAATCCTTATATGTCATTGACCCTGACATCACCTGTTTGAAATCACTGAAATCAAATGAAATCAAATGAAAGGAAGTTGATCAGACAAAACATGAAATATCTTGGGTTTCATACAGTCTGCAATAAAGTCAAGGCAAATAAGTCAAAGGTTTTTTTTGTTTTGTTTTGTTTTCTGCATTTTCCATACTGTTCCATGTTTTCCGATTTTGGGTTGTACAGTCATCCCAGCGTGTCCGATACAAATATGTAGCCTAATACATGGAACAAGGTCTCGCTTGATTATACTACCTATATACTACTTAATATAGACCAACTTATATTAATTACAATAATTAATCCTTAATTACTTTGTTTCTTTTCATCAGAGGACCCCCAAGACATTTATTGGTTAGCACAGTGCCTTTACCTTACTTCACAGTATCACAGAGCTTCTCATGCCCTAAGGTCTCGCAAACTCGATAAGGTAAGAATGGCTGCTTGTTGACACCCCACCAAAAAATTAAATAAATAAAATTATATAATATTGATGAATTTTTAAAACCATGTGTGCATGTTATAGATATCCAACACATTGTAAATGCATAGCAATGTCAGTTTAAAAATATTTATTGAATACAAATGCATGAATATATTTCTTATAAAGTAATCAAAGTATCATCTAAGTGATCTGTGTTTGTTTCTTTTTCTTAGTTATATGCAGCTTGCCAGTATCTTGCTGCAAGGTGTCATGTGAGTATTTCAAGTCGTCATTTAGCCTGTAAAACATTTTACAAAGCATTAGGTTTGGTGTGTTTGCCTACCGGGAATTAGACACTTGGCCAAACAAATTCTTATTCTATCCCTCATAGTATGCGGCCAAAGAATACCAGCAGGCACTTGACATACTGGACATGGAGGAATCAGCAAGTAAAAAGTTATTGGACAAGGGTGTAAAGGATGAAAACGGTGCCACAGAAACTGCCAAGGAGTGGGAAATGTCACCATCTTCTGTAAGTTTCTTTTGTTTGCTTGTGAATATTTAAAAACAATATAACAAAGTTAGGGATAGGCTATACAGTTAAAGTCACACAAAGTCAAATTTCAGTCAAAAAGCATAAAAATGTTGGTCTGTATAAAATATCTTGACATTTGAAATAAATTACAGGGTTAAATTTTAAAGTTGCTTATTAACTGGTTCAAATCTTCTGCATGGCTAATTTTGATTATATACTTAATATTAAGGGTCAAATGAATTATAGTACAAAAGTAACATTTTAGTAGCACCTATACTTAGCGAAATAACACTAATTTCTGTTTGTAGTTATCACAAGCTAAAATAAAAAGTTGATATTAATTCTGTCTTTTAGATCAAATTCATATTGTATAAAATACGTGTGTATGTAAAAACTGTCATTTGTGTAAGCCAAAAGGGAACAATGAAGGCAAGTTAATCCAAGCTGAATCATTTGTAGGCAGCTTTGGTTATATGTGTAGTGTAATAACAAAATGTCACAAAATTTAAGTGTATGTCTAAATTTGTGCTTGATGGCATTACACACATTGACTTGCACTGTAAGATACACAGTCGAGTCACATTATTACGACCACCAGCTGATATCCAGAGTGTGCAGCACGGACAGCAGCTAGACGGCCTGGGAGTGACTCAGTAAGGTTCTGGTAGGTTGTCGCAGGTATCTGGAGCAATGCTGACTGCAGTGCATCCCATCGCTGCTGGAGGGTGTGTGGGGGAGGATCCATAAAGCGAACAGGTGGATCCACAAATGCTCAGTTGAGTTTAGGTCTGGGGAATTAGGGGACCAGGGTAGTACTTAAAAGTTTGGTCATTCTCTTCTAACCAATGTTGGACATTTTTAGCTGTGTGACATGTCGCTTTGTTTTGCTGGAAGATCCCATCTGCCCCAGGAAAGACAATTTTACCCATGGTACTTTTACCCATGACAGCAATGAGGGATATACTGTATGTGCAGACAGCCTATTGCACACCTTATATACCCACCAAGCCAGCTCACGAATCATGACTTCATTCATGGGCTCTGCACTGCCACAGTTGAAAGTAGAAAGTGGTCATAATAATATGACTCGACTATTGGTAGACAAATATGTGCAGCCTTCCTTTTCTCACCCGTTTGTAGCAGGAGAACCCCTGTTGTATTACTTACTATTGGTCAAAAATGATTTTAAACACTTAAACATAATGTATTTAGATGTTAATAATGCTTTAGATGTATAAATATAATGCACAGAAATATTAATTCTATTGTATTTTACATATACCACTACTTTTTTCTTTGTAAAATGTGTGCCTCTTTACCTAGTTCCCCCTCTCTGTGATGGCACTCACAAGAATGTGGTTCTTTTAAATTTTTAATATTTGAGTGGCACATCAGCTTCACTGCTTTTGACTCCCTGTGGTTTTCTCTTTCAGATCAGCAGTTCTGTTTGTCTCCTACGGGGAAAGATTTATGATGCCATGGATAACAGACCTCTTGCCACGTCCAGCTACAAAGAGGCCTTGAAACTGGACGTTTACTGCTTTGAAGCTTTTGACCTTTTAACATCTCATCACATGCTTACCGCTCAAGAGGGTGAGACAGAATCGAGCTGATAACATTTTATAATAAAGCTGCCTCCATTTAATCCTGTTTTATGTATGTCACTGAGTTTTAGACACATTATGTATGTTTGTCATTTCAGAGAGAGATTTCTTGGATTCTCTTCCATTTAGCCAACAGTGTACTGTGGAGGATGAAGAGCTGCTACATTTTCTTTATGAGAATAAGCTAAAAAAGGTAAAAACCTTTCTCACTCATTTAGGTGTGGGAAACGCCCAATTCCATAAAAGCTGGTACAGTAGGTAAAATAAAAATCTAATTTGAATCAGTAGGTGGCGCAGCGGGATATTCCGCTAGCATACCAGCACTGAGATTCTGAACTCTTTAATTCAAAACTCGGCGTTGCCACTGGTTGGCTGGGCACCATCTAGCGGGCATAATTGGTAGTACTTGCAGCAGACACCTTTCTGCTAGGGCGGTATGACAGGACTATGTGGGTGGGGTCTTCAAACTTTGTGTAAAGACTAGGGATGCATCAATACCATTTTTTCCCAACCGAGTACAAGTACATGTATTTTTGTACTTGCCGATACCGATACCAATACCTATTTAGAATGATGGAGTTAATGAGTTGGAGGTTAATAAATATTTTTGCAGTGTTGGTGTTTTGTTGTTATGTTTTGTAGAGAATGATCAGGTCAGAAATACTGTAAAACGTGTGTGTGCCGGTGTATTCTGATATAAACTATATTATCCCCCTGTCCCACCTGTTTACACTCCTCTCCTGTGTTTCCCCTCACACCGTATCCTGCGTTCTCATTGGCTGTTCGACATAGCACTCACTGTTAGTCGCACATCTCAGATCAGATATCTGACATGCTAGAAAACTCGATCCAGTCGCCGAGCGCTCGGCGAGCCGGTCGGATCGAGTTGTTGGATAGTTCACACTTAGCGATCGAGAGCCGAGTTTTGATCGCCGAGCGAACGCCGAGTTGCTCCCGAGCCGGCAAATCTAGCGCCGACCAGTCGCCGAGCGAAAATCAGGGCAAAAATCGTGTAGTGTGAACTAGGCATAACGCAGCAACGTGCACTAGGCACACGGTATCGGATGTTTAGTATCGGAGCCTCGTTTGCGAGTACGAGTACAAGTTAATGAGCGCGGTATCGGGCAAATACCCGATACCAGTATCGGTACTCATGCATCTCTAGTAAAGACCCTGACTGGCAGATAGAGAGGCGCCTGTGCAGAGTGCATAGGTGAAAAGGGGTTCCGCTGGGGGCTGCGCGCCGGTCAAAGGAGGCGTGGGCAGCAATATACCCACCCACGACTTTCCAAGTCGTCAGGTCGCTGTACAGTTCACACTACACAACTGGATCTCTTGTAATCGGGAGTCTTTCGAGTCGGTGTGGCTTTCACACTACACGACTGATCGGCGATAGGGGGGTCCACACTACATGATCAATCACCAACTGGAATCGTAGGCTAGATATCTCTCCTCAGTCGCCGAGCACTCGCAGAGCCGCTCGGATCGAGTTGTTGAGTAGATACACAAGTTGCTCCCGAGCTGCCACATCTAGCGGCGACCAGTCGGTGAGCGAAAATCAGGGCAAAAATCGTGTTGTGTGAACTAGGCATTAACTGCAGATCAGGGATCCCCCAGCAACGGAAGACAAACTGAATATGCTAAATTGGAAGAAAATAGGAGAAAATGCATAAATAACATAGAAAAAAAAATTTAATTAGTAGAGATGTGTGACTCTATTAAATTCTAATGTAATGCTGTCAACACATTACTAAAAACGATGGTGTAGTGTAAATTAACACCAGAAACTTTGTGAAATGTAAAAGAAAAAAGTGGTCAGTGGTTTGCAAGCAATGATTGGTTGAAGTTTGCCACTTCGCATTAAAACTGTGTAAATGAATAGTCCAATTTCACTGTGCATAGGGAATATTGGGATTTAACTGTTTACAGTCCATTACATTATTAACTTATTTAGAGAATCTTAAGACATCTTTGTGCATCAGTGGCATGGCCAAAAACCCATATAAAATTCCCTTAACTTTTGACCCCTTGAACCACATTAAAAACTGACATTTGTATTATAACCACAAGGACTTAGGAATATTTTTAAACTTTGTCAGTAACACAATTCATCACTACATCTACAAATGCAAGTAAAGTGAAAACCAAAAATACTGCTGACTTCTCTGGGCTCAAGGTCATCTCAAATGGATGGGCACAAAGTGAAAATGTGTGCTGTGGTCTGGCGAGTCCATCTTTTCATTTGTTTTTGAAAATAATAGAATTATTACCTGGGCCAAAAAAGGAAAAGTACCACCTTGAGTGTTATTAACTTCAAGTTTTATTGCATGTTAAATTATTATCCATGCCTTTAACACAAAGTTAGCACCATTAATGCTGAGTGGTACATGTGCAGTTTGGAGCAACACATGCTGTCATCTAGATCAGGGTTGTTCAAACTTTTTTTCCAAGTGGCCCACATTTTGTCCATGATTTTTAACGTGACCCAGGCAACACAGTGCATCTTACACTCTCTGCTCTGTACAATCTGGTCCGTTTACAAGATGTAACATAAAGCCTCCACAAGGGGGCATCAGTGTACAAGTTTATTTAATTACTATTATTTTTCCCTGCGACCCATTTGTTTGGGTTTGAAAAATCCTAATCTAGATGATGACCTTTTTGTAGGGCTGTTTCTGCATGGTTGAGCAAAAGAAAAAGAAAAAAAGGTACGTTCTAGGTGCACTCCACCGTTTTCGGTCAGCTAGTGTTGGTCTCCAGTGGCAGGCTGCATGTCAAAGTTTATCTTAAACTCTTCCATTATTCAATTTCTCGTTTTGATTCAGCACAAATACAAAACAGTGCATAAAGGTTGTTGTTACTTGGCAACACACACTCGTTACTTGGTGACGCATCAGCAGAGTGATATAGATTTGGTGTGAGAAAGCCATGCTGTTATCACAAATAGCACTGTTTGAACGCTTCTCAACCAATCAGATTGTAAGGTTGGAACTAACTGTTGTATATTATGAAATATTTTATATTTTAGTTTTGCTTACTGCCACTTTTTGAATTTGGGTTGTATTATTTTTTGTATGTACGTATTTGCATGTACAATGTACATTATTGATTGATTATTAAAATGCTGATCTAAATTCTATTGACAGTATAACAAGCCCAGCGAGATGGTTGTTTCGGACATAGTGAATGGTCTACAAGACAACTTGGATGTAGTTGTCTCTCTTGCAGAACGACATTATTACAACTGTGACTTTAAGATGTGCTACGCGCTCACTTCTATGTAAGTAAGCTATTTTTAAGCCCTTAGCAGGGATTTAGCTAAACACATTGCTAATAGGGGTATAAAATCATTTACAAACTCAGTCATACAGTGTACATAACTAAAGAGCAATTTGAAAACACACTTCCGAATCCTTTTAATTGGCTAAAATATTGTACTAAATAAACTCTGAAATGAAATGTAAACTACCAGTACTTTTAGTCATAATTCTTTAACTGTGTATATTAATTTTATCCGAGTACTTTTATTCATTTCTAGATAGATAGACAGACAGACAGATAGATACTTTATTGATCCTAAACTATCTGTCTGTTTGTCTATCAATCCATCTATTTATCTTTTAATTATAATTTTTGACTATATTAATTTCATTTGAGTACTTGTATTCATTTATAGATAGATAGATAGATAGATAGATAGATAGATAGATAGATAGATAGATCGATCGATCGATCGATCGATAGATAGATAGATGTATACTTTATTGATCCTGAAGGAAATGAAACTATCCATTTGTCTGTCTTGTCTGTCTATCTGTTTTTTTATTATAATTTTTTGACTATATTAATTTCATTTGAGTTTTTATTCATTTCTCCCCTTTAGTCAGATTCTTGTGCCACATTTGTCTTCCAACTGATTTGACTGTACATTTATTATAGACTACTATTTTTTTGTAATGATACACAGTGTTTAATGTGTGTTCATGCATTTGTCTTCAGATATCTAAATCCCCTAGTAATTTTTATTGTACAACCATCCTTAGTCGATGCTTAACAGTTGTCCCATTAAAATCTAAAACTCATTACTAAGTTTTATAACCACATCTTTTATGCATTAAAAAAACAGCTTAATAGAACGAACATGGCAGTACTATAAAATAACAAGATAATAACACAGTGCAGCAGAACTAGTTCAGAATTCTAAATGTTTGGTAGCCAGAACAGGGTTTTTTGTTTTTTAGAAGAAAGCGTTCACTCTCATTTCTGATAATTGGACATGTACAAAAGAAAACATTCATTACTCCTGATAAAACATATTTCCTTACTTTTGTTAAACTTTTTTTTTAATGGTATTAACTTTTTACTGTCTGTTTTTTTATTTGTCTAGGGTAATGGTAAAAGACCCGTTCCATGCAAATTGTTTACCGGTGCATATAGGAACCCTAGTCGAGCTGAGCAAAGCAAATGGTAGGACAGCAATTTTTTTGTAAATTCTTCTGCATTTACACTTTCTATGTTTTACATACCTGTACTTGTGTCTCTACAGAATTGTTTTACCTCTCTCATAAACTAGTGGATTTATACCCAAATAACCCAGTAAGTTCTATAGTTTTACACATGTACACAACACAATACAGTTTTTGTTATGAAAGTGTTTAATTTTTTAATGTTTATTCTTAGGTGTCATGGTTTGCTGTGGGATGCTACTATCTCATGGTGGGGCATAAAAATGAACATGCACGCCGGTACCTAAGGTAAGTCCACTGATTTTGAGATCAGGAGTTGTTGATTATTTGTTGTTCTGATAAACTGCTACACATTAAAATATTATATTTGGTTTGTAGTAAGGCCACCACACTGGAGCGCACGTATGGGCCTGCATGGATAGCGTACGGCCATTCATTTGCTGTGGAGAGTGAACATGACCAGGCCATGGCAGCATATTTTACTGCTGCCCAGCTGATGAAAGGGTACATACAACTAACATTCCTAATACAAATTCCTTAGCTGAATGTGCACGAGGGTACCATTATAGTGCACTTAATGTTATTTAGGACTGAACCTTTTTTACAGCATGAAGCAGTAGCACTAGAAAATATAAGCAATAAGCACAAGATACTTTCATAAGCTAATTTAATAAACTTGTTTAGAATTAGTAGTATGGACTTAACTGACATGCACTAAAATAAGCTCATGCTACTACCAGCAAAGCCAACTGTATGAGCGACAAAGTATGAAACTGGTTGTCTATTATTTAACAATGAAAATAAAACCAAGTTTTTCATGTCTTTTCTCCTTCCTAATAAGGTGCCACTTACCCATGCTGTATATTGGTCTGGAGTATGGTCTAACTAACAACCCGAAGCTGGCAGAGCGCTTTTTTAGCCAGGCTCTGAGCATCGCTCCAGAAGACCCCTTCGTCATTCATGAAGTAGCTGTGGTGGCCTTTCAGAATGGAGAGTAAGTACAGTTTTTATTGTTCATTATGTGAAATTATAACATAGACATTACTAAGAAACCTTCATTGTCTGTTTCAGCTGGAAGACGGCAGAGAAGTTGTTTTTAGATGCACTGGAGAAGATCAAGGCAATTGGCAATGAGGTATGTGCCCAGTCGTTCAGTTATAGATTTTTTATTTTTTTTATATATACAGGTCCTTCTCAAAAAATTAGCATATTGTGATAAAGTTCATTATTTTCCATAATGTAATGATAAAAATTAAACTTTCATATATTTTAGATTCATTGCACACCAACTGAAATATTTCAGGTCTTTTATTGTTTTAATACTGATGATTTTGGCATACAGCTCATGAAAACCCAAAATTCCTATCTCAAAAAATTAGCATATCATGAAAAGGTTCTCTAAACGAGCTATTAATCTAATCATCTGAATCAACGAATTAACTCTAAACACCTGGAAAAGATTCCTGAGGCTTTTAAAAACTCCCAGCCTGGTTCATTACTCAAAACTGCAATCATGGGTAAGACTGCCGACCTGACTGCTGTCCAGAAGGCCATCATTGACACCCTCAAGCAAGAGGGTAAGACACAGAAAGAAATTTCTGAACGAATAGGCTGTTCCCAGAGTGCTGTATCAAGGCACCTCAGTGGGAAGTCTGTGGGAAGGAAAAAGTGTGGCAGAAAACGCTGCACAACGAGAAGAGGTGACCGGACCCTGAGGAAGATTGTGGAGAAGGGCCGATTCCAGACCTTGGGGGACCTGCGGAAGCAGTGGACTGAGTCTGGAGTAGAAACACCCAGAGCCACCGTGCACAGGCGTGTGCAGGAAATGGGCTACAGGTGCCGCATTCCCCAGGTCAAGCCACTTTTGAACCAGAAACAGCAGCACTGGACTGTTGCTCAGTGGTCCAAAGTACTGTTTTCGGATGAAAGCAAATTTTGCATGTCATTCGGAAATCAAGGTGCCAGAGTCTGGAGGAAGACTGGGGAGAAGGAAATGCCAAAATGCCTGAAGTCCAGTGTCAAGTACCCACAGTCAGTGATGGTCTGGGGTGCCATGTCAGCTGCTGGTGTTGGTCCACTGTGTTTTATCAAGGGCAGGGTCAATGCAGCTAGCTATCAGGAGATTTTGGAGCACTTCATGCTTCCATCTGCTGAAAAGCTTTATGGAGATGAAGATTTCATTTTTCAGCACGACCTGGCACCTGCTCACAGTGCCAAAACCACTGGTGAATGGTTTACTGACCATGGTATTACTGTGCTCAATTGGCCTGCCAACTCTCCTGACCTGAACCCCATAGAGAATCTGTGGGATATTGTGAAGAGAAAGTTGAGAGACACAAGACCCAACACTCTGGATGAGCTTAAGGCCGCTATCGAAGCATCCTGGGCCTCCATAACACCTCAGCAGTGCCACAGGCTGATTGCCTCCATGCCACGCCGCATTGAAGCAGTCATTTCTGCAAAAGGATTCCCGACCAAGTATTGAGTGCATAACTGAACATAATTATTTGAAGGTTGACTTTTTTTGTATTAAAAACACTTTTCTTTTATTGGTCGGATGAAATATGCTAATTTTTTGAGGTTTTCATGAGCTGTATGCCAAAATCATCAGTATTAAAACAATAAAAGACCTGAAATATTTCAGTTGGTGTGCAATGAATCTAAAATATATGAAAGTTTAATTTTTATCATTACATTATGGAAAATAATGAACTTTATCACAATATGCTAATTTTTTGAGAAGGACCTGTATATAAAGAGTATCAGAAGCCCCTTTTACATTTATAACTATTTAGTGGTTGGGGGCATCACGGTGGCTCAGTGGGTAGCACTGTCTCCTCACAGCAAGAAGGTTCAGGGTTCAATTCCCAGGTGGAGCGGTCCGGGTCCGTTCTGTGTGGAGTTTGCATGCTCTCCCCACGTCTGTGTGGGTTTCCCCCGGGAGCTCAGTTTTTCTCCCACAGTCTGATGAGTAACTACCGTTTCTGTCATCAATGTAACCAAAGTGTGTAAAAACATGATGTTAACATCCTAATAAATAAATAGATAAGTAAATACTTGTCTGTGCTCCCACCACAAATATTATTGTTTCCTCTCATTGTAACTGTATTAATCTTTTTTTTTTATTTTTATATTTCCTTTATTCTTTGCCCTATCTTTTCCTAATGCTAAACTGGCAAAACTGTACCATAAACTGGCAAAACTGTACCATAAACAGTCATAATAAAGCTTGATTGATTGTGTAAATTGATGGCTCCTGATAAATGAACGCTGCATGTATGTATGATCCAAAGTCGAGATATTCCTGCTAAAGGTTTGCAGATACTGTCCAGTGTTTAAACTGTAAGAACTATTAAGAACCTCATTCACTCTTGATTAAAGTGACTGTACATTTTATTCCCTAGGTAACAGTGGATAAATGGGAACCATTGTTAAACAACCTAGGTCACGTCTGTCGAAAACTCAAGTAAGTAAAAATAGATTGTGATATTCAGTTTACCATTTAACTTCACCAAATATGATTTATTTACTTTATTGCTGCTAATAAATTCTTACACAACCTACCTCGCAGCCATAATAATATAAAATGGACCCACAATATAAAGACAAGATACAATAAGCACACTCAAACATAATACCAATTATGCCATAAAATAACACAAAAATATGTTAAACATGGCTTTAAAATACAAACAAACTTCATGCTGCTGTGTGTTTATTTTTACAAACCTCTTTAGTGGTTGCACACTTATTTTGCACAATACCTCCTTAATGGGTAACATTATTTCTGAGCAGGACACAATGACGATCAAACCAATTAGCTAGAAGGAGCATGCTTTTAAAATGACCTGAAGTGCTAGTTTTAATGAAGAGCATGGAGAGAGTGTTGTGTTGAATCTCTTTCCTGTTGTTTACCTGAATGCTTAGTTCTCATCTGGTCTCTCTGCATAAACAGGACTTTACTGAATAGTCTACATTCTAATTGCAGTGCTCAATGAATTATTCATGCCTACTTGCAATCTGTGCTTTAAGACAAGGTTTTTACTGTTCTGGGTATTATATTATGACGTAACATTTTTTTTTCTGATTAAACTCATTACTGAGAGGTACTATACATTTAATTATGCCATCTACATGTCCAGTATCATTTGTTTTTCTTTAGTCCTTAAACCTCCACATAATTAATGCTAAGTGATGTTTTTTGTCCATAGGAAATATGAGCAGGCGCTAGAATACCATCGACAGGCTCTAGTTCTTGTCCCCCAGCATGCCTCTACCTACTCAGCCATCGGCTATGTTCACAGCCTTATGGGGAACTTTGAAAGTGCTATTGACTACTTTCACACTGTAAGTCTAGTTTCCAGTTTGCATTTTCCAGTTTCATTAGTTTTAGACCATATTTTTATACATCTGGAGATATGCTTCCGGTGCATGTATCCACTACACAATACACTTGTTATACTTATTTTTCTTTACTATAGATGCGTTAATATTACAACGTAAACATAGTTCTTGTCTTCTTGTAGTGATTAAGCCATAGTGAAAATTTAATTTCATATGAACTAAATCATTAATTTGAACAACAAAGAATTTCAGCCTTGTAAAAATATAATCCACCTAACAGTGTGTTATCAAATCTAATTAAAACCCAGTTCCTTAAAAATGTAGACAAGAAGGTGGCAATAAAGGTAACCCTGTTTAATTAGCTTCAGTTAATGTCGCTGTTTCTAGCTAGACTTAGTCTAATACCTATAGCTAAGTATAGAACCAAGAATTCTAAAAATTTAAACATGCATTTTGCTTTTCAATATGTGTAAATTATTAATATTACTAGTTTTAAAACAGTGAATTCAATGTTAACTGAGCTAGTGAGAATAAATCCAGCTTCTCTAATAAATGTCCAGCTTCTCAGTGAGTTAGCGCTCTGTTTTGCACAATTGAGTTGGTTCAGGGGCAAGATCTTTTTAGGCTAGGGTCAAATACAAAGCATAAGTACTACTCTATATTAATAACAGTTCTGAGCACTTATACACTAAAGCCTATATTAACATGAGCTGCATTCATGTAATTTTATAGGACTGCACCTCCTATAAGTAGGAGGTGCAGTAATTATATATGGCACAATTGGGGGATTATTTCAGATTATTATTAATTTAGTGCAACATTGATTTTATTTAGGTATTTATTTATCAAAAATGCTGTACTGATCTAAAAAAAATCGTCTTCATGCTTAAAAAACACGAAATTAAATAGTGCTAAATTGAAAGTATATCTAATCAGTGCAATGTTTGTTTAATTTGTTGTAATGCCTCACAGCAAGAAAGTCCTGGGTTCGATCCCCAGGTGGGGTGGTCCAGGTCCTTTCTGTGTGGAGTTTGCATGTTCTCCCCTTGTCTGCATGGGTTTCTTCCGAGTGCTCCGGTTTCCTCCCACAGTCCAAAGACATGCAAGTGAGGTGAATTGGAGATACAAAATTGTCCATGACTGTGTTCGATATAACCTTGTGAACTGATGAATCTTATGTAAGGAGTAACTACTGTGTGGCACATTAGTATATGGGAGGGAGAAAACTTTTCAAGATGGGTGGTGACCATGGCGGCCATTTTGAAGTCGGCCATTTTGGATCCAACTTTAGTTTTTTCAATGGGAAGAGGGTCATGTGACACATCAAACTTATTGAGAATTTCACAAGAAAAACAATGGTGTGCTTGGTTTTAACGTAACTTTATTATTTCATGAGTTATTTACAAGCTTCTCTTTGTTTACAGCCATTGACATGTCGCAGAGGTTAACACGTGAGGAGCGGATAGAAATTGTGTTGATGTCTGGTGAACGCAGTACCCGGGTCATTGCAGCAGATTTCAATGCAAGACACCCTACGAGACCACCCATCTCCCATGCTACAGTTAGCAAACTGCTTGCCAAGTTTCGTGAAACTGGTTCAGTGTTGGATTTGCCAAAATGTGGACGCATGAAAACTGTCACTAATGAAGAAACATCAGTGGCTGTCCTAGCTTCATTCAGAAAGAACCCACAGCGTAGCACTCGCGGCATGTCACTGGAGAGTGGCATCAGTCGAACATCCCTTCGGCGGATATTAGCTACTCACAAATGGCACCCTTACAAACTCCAGCTGCTGCAGCATCTCAACGAGGATGACCCAGATCGGCGCACTGAATTTGCAGAATGGGCAAGACAAAAATTGGAACAGGACCCTCAGTTTACACAGAACATTTTGTTCAGTGATGAGGCAAACTTTTATGTGAATGGTGAAGTTAACAAACAAAACCACCGCTATTGGTCTGACACTAACCCACATTGGATAGATCCCTCCAAGACTGTTGGAACACAAAAATGTATGGTATGGTGTGGTATATGGGGTACAAAGATAGTGGGGCCATTCTTCATCAATGGAAACCTCAAGGCCACTGGATATTTGAAATTGCTACATGATGTGTTTCCCTCTTTATGCACTGAAGCTGGCACGTTCCCTGAGTTTTTCCAGCAAGATGGTGCACCACCACATTATGGGTGTCAGGTCCGAGCATTCCTAGATGAACAGTTTCCTGGAAAGTGAATTGGTCGTCGTGGGCCAGTTGAATGGCCCCCAAGGTCTCCCGATCTGACCCCCTTAGACTTTTATCTTTGGGGTCATCTGAAGGCAATTGTCTATGCTGTGAAGATACGAGATGTGCAGCACCTGAAACTACGGATACTGGAAGCCTGTGCTAGCATTTCTTCTGCGGTGTTGCTATCAGTGTGTGAAGAGTGGGAGAAGAGGGTTGCATTGACAATCCAACACAATGGGCAGCACTTTGAACACATTTTATAAGTGGTCAGAAACTTGTAAATAACTCATGAAAGAATAAAGTTACGTTAAAACCAAGCACACCATTGTTTTTCTTGTGAAATTCTCAATAAGATTGATGTGTCACATGACCCTCTTCCCATTGAAAAAACTAAAGTTGGATCCAAAATGGCCGACTTCAAAATGGCCGCCATGGTCACCACCCATCTTGAAAAGTTTCCCCCCTCCCATATACTAATGTGCCACAAACAGGAAGTTAATATCACCAACCATTCCCATTTTATTTAGGTGTATCCATATAAATGGCCCACCCTGTATATTCAACAAGCATACTTAGTGTTTACTCTTTTGCAGGCACTTGGTTTGAAAAGGGATGACACATTTTCTGTTACCATGCTCGGCCACTGCATCGAGATGTACATTGGTGACTCAGATGCATACTTAGGTAAGTTCACATCTCCCTCTCTGTAAGAAGCCGCATATTAGAAGCCGAATTATTTTCTCTTTTATGGATTTTCATATTGTTAGTTTGTATAATTGTGCTCAGGAGTAACTAACTAGGTGTTTTTTTTTTTCTTGCACAGGAACTGACATCAAGGACAAAGTGAAGATGATTCCGAATACAACCGCTATAAAAAAGATACTTAGCAGCACGTCGGCGGACGAAAACGAGAGTCAACCACAGCCTCTGGAGGACAGCAGTGTCATGTCACTGGAGACTCCACCTGCAGATGCCTTCCAGCGCTTTCTCTTAGAATGTGACACGCGGGAGAACGACATGATGCTAGAAACCTCCATGTCCGACACCAGTACGTGATGATGGTGATGAGCCTTGTAATAGTACGAAAGAGTTATTTGTTAATGACTGAGTAATGAAACAGCTGCTCTGAAGATGGTGTATGCACAACCCTCCATTTAAAGCAAAAGTCTTTATTTACATTGTTTTGCACTTAAATCAATTTTTATTGCAAATAAAAGTGCTAAACTGGTTGGGATTTTCATACACTTGTGTTTGTGTTTTTTATGATAGTTTTTAATGTAGGTTTTTCCTTACAGTAAACCTACTGATGTCTCTTATTGAATATATTCATCTGCTTTTTGTACACTGATCTGTTTTTCTCGGCTGTTACATCACTTTACTGCACAGATGTGGTAGAAACAGTGATTTACACCGATCAGCCATAACATTAAAACCACCCCCTTGTTTCTACACTCACTGTCCATTTTATCAGCTCCACTTACCACTAGAGATGGAACGATCGATCGGCTTTGAATCGGTATCGGCCGATTTTTAATCAAAATATGCTATCGGCGATCGGCCGATATTTCCTAAATGTAGCCGATCCGATCGTGTGATATATAAAGATCACGTTAAGCTTAACAGCTCAGTGGATTGATCCAGACTTTGAGCTACAAAGCACCAACCATCGCATCAAAATTCGTCAACAATCGTACAGAAACCATCGTGAAAGCTCTTCATGACCTAAAATAACATCATTAACGTTGTGCATCATACATACGATGTAATTTTGCTGATTGAAATATTTACTTTAAAAAGATAATTCAACCCGGTCACATCTGAGTCGATTCTATCAGCACGTTATATAAACTCCTGGTTCACTTTGGTAAATCGTAAGTGGTTCTTACTTGTGATGTAGATGAGAACAGAAAACGTTACAGAGCCAATCAGAGGCAAAAGTTTATTCATTACCAAATTCGTTAGTTCAGGATCATCTGCTGAACTTTTAGGATCATCAGAAAACTTAGCTGCTTAGACGGAACGAGTCTGACTCGGTTACAGATCTGTGGTAATAGCAGTTTAATTAAGCTTTTTAATGTAAGAGAGTCACACAGAATGTTCTGTATTAGTTGGTGTTTATTTAAAACCACGACATTAATTAATAACAGTAAACACGGAGAGATAACAGAAGAGAAACTTACGCTTCGCGAAAAATGAATCGACTCGTGAATCACTTTAAACGATACAGTGA
This sequence comes from Trichomycterus rosablanca, assembly GCF_030014385.1. Taxonomy (NCBI): domain Eukaryota; kingdom Metazoa; phylum Chordata; class Actinopteri; order Siluriformes; family Trichomycteridae; genus Trichomycterus; species Trichomycterus rosablanca. Next base: position 19,580,978 of record NC_085999.1, read on the forward strand.
ACAGATAATTTCTCTTAAAGGCACAAACACACACAAACGCGCGCGCGCTGCTCCGGTTTATCTTCACTGTAAGGCTCTTTTTAAGGTTTTTTCAGACTGAACTGGATGACATTAAATCTGTGTGTGTGGTCAGTTAGACTAATGAAATATGTCTCCTGTGGGTAAAAAAAATAATTGTTTGATGTACTTTATTTACTGCTAAATTTGCAACACTCCCCCCCCCCCCCCCCCCCCCCTTTCGGAATCGGCTATCGGCCGATATCCCTGAAAGGAGATCGGAGATCGGAATCGGTGCCAAAAACCCCAATCGGTACATCTCTACTTACCACATAGAAGCACTTTGTAGTTCTACAATCACTGACTGTAGTCCATCTGTTTCTATACATACTTTTTTAACCTGCTTTCACCCTGTTCTTCAATGGTCAGGACGCCCACAGGACCACTACAGAGCAGGTATTTTTTGGGCGGTGGATCATTCTCAGCACTGCAGTGACACTGACATGGTGGTGGTGTGTTAGTGTGTGTTGTGCTGGTATGAGTGGATCAGACACAGCAGCGCTGATGGAGTTTTTAAATACCGATATTTCCATAACATAAGAGGCGCTTCATCTGCGGCCGCTTTTAGAGAACTCTTGTTTGCACTCTCACATTAATATGTTTAACCACTGATCTAATTTACAAGCGCAGATTCGCCAAACCTGCTTACAATCTCTCACACATCTCACATCGTTTAGCTACCAAATTTCTTGTTGTTTTATTTTGTTGTAACGAGTAACAAATTTACACACAGCAAATTTATCGGAGTAAAAGTTTATATTTTCTTTAGAGGCTGTAGTGGAGTAAAAGTTGCTGAAAATCTTTATACTTAGATAAAGTACAGATACTCCAAAAATACTTAAGTACTATAATGAAGTATTATTACTTCGTTACTTTACACCACTGGATCATCACAGTTTCCACTGAATTACATTCCATCATGTTTAAAAATGGCTTTAATGCCATGCTTAGACTTTTAAATAAACCCACTATTGTTTTTAAAATAATGCATTCTCTGATCATGTTCACCTCATTTTGGGTTATCAATACTACAACCCCAAATCAGGAAAAAAGTTGTGACACTATGGAAAATGCAAATAATAAAAAAACACGGAGTTTCTTACATTTACTTTGACTTTTATTTGATTGCAGACAGGATGAACCTGAATTTTATGTTTTATCTGCTCAACTTTATTTCATTTATTAATAAACATCCATTCCTGCATTCCAGACCTGCAACACATTCCAAAAAAAGTTGGGACAGTAAAGCATTTACCACTTTGTAATGTTGTCATTCCTTTTCACCACACTTAAAAGACATTTTGGCACAGAGGATACCAAGTGATTTAGTGTTTCAGCTTTCATTTTGTCCCATTCTTCCTGCAAACACGTCTTAAAATGTGCAACAGTACGGGGTCGTCGTCGCATTTTTCCTTTCAAAATTCTGTATTGCGGGCAGGCCAGTCCAGTACCCGTACCCTCTTCTTTGTAATGTGTGCAGCATGTGGTTTTGTATTGTCTTGTTGAAAAATGCATGGACGTTCCCGGAAAAGATGACGTCTTGAAGGCAGCATATGTTGCTCTAAGTTCTCAATGTACTTTACTGCATTAATGCTGCCATCACAGAAGTGTAAATTACCTTTGCCAAGAGCACTGACACGACCCCATACCATGACAGACCCTGGCTTTTGGACTTGTTGCTGATAACAGTCTGGATGGTCCTTTCCGTCTTTGGTCCGGAGCACACGGCGTCCATTTTTTCCAAAAAAGACCTCAGCACAGGACACACACATTCACACACACTCAAACTTATGGCAGTATTTGGCCTGACTGCCTTTGGACTTATGAAAGGAAACTGGAGCAGCTGTAGGAAACCCACATGGACACAGGGAGAACATTCAGACTCTACAGAAAGAACCCTATCTGCCTGGATAAAGAATTTAACCCAGGTCATTTTTGCGGGGAGGTGGCAGTGCTACCTACTCTGCCACCATGTTATCCACTGGACATCAAAGGACCAACTGTATTTTCCATTAACAACATCTTAGTGCTATTAGTTGCATTTTGCTCTAATCTTAGATCTGCACTCTTGCACTTAGTCTGACTCACCAGCACTGGATGAGCTTTCTCCATACTTTGGGCTTTTTGTTCTCAACAGCACCTGTAAGAGGTAACAGTATACCACTTAATAGATCACATGTAAATTAGCAGTTTTGTAAGCTTTAACAATGTTTAACTATTAAATTGTTAAACTTGATATATCCATATGTAACAGGGCTAAGGAAACACAATTTACGTTACTCCATAGATTACAAATTACTCCACGGCTTAGAAATAAGATGAACCCAAATAAACCAGATCATTGCTTGAAGTTTGGTATGAAAGGAGCTGATTTTGTGCATTGTATCTGGGCTTGCAGATATATTCAGGACTTTTGGGGAAAAGTCTTATTAAAACTAAAATTTATATTTGGGAATAAGTTGAAACTGGATCCACTTTATATATATACAGTGGGGGAAATGAGTATTTGATCCCCTTTTTATGGAAGGTTTATTTTAACAGAGAGAGACAGAATATCAACAAAAAATCCAGAAAAAAAACATTAAATAAAAGTTATAAATTAATTTGTATTTACTTAAGGGAAATAAGTATTTGATCCCCTACCAACCAGCAAGAATTCTGACCCCCACAGACCGGTTATGTGCCCATGAGGCACACAAATTAGTCCTGTCCCTGTATAAAAGACTCCTGTCACAGAATCAGTTTCTTCCATTCAAATCTCTCGACCACCATGGGCAAGACCAAAGAGCTATCAAAGGATGTCAGGGACAAGATTGTAGACCTGCACAAGGCTGGAATGGGCTACAAGAAGCTTGGTGAGAAAGAGACCACTGTTGGTGCGATAATTCGAAAATGGAAGAAATACAAGATCACAGTCAATCACCCTCGCTCTGGAGCTCCATGCAAGATCTCACCTGGTGGGGTAAGAATGATTCTGAGAAAGGTGAGGTCAGCCCAGAATTACACGGGAGGAGCTTGTCAATGATCTCAAGGGAGCTGGGAGCACAGTCACCAAGAAAACCATTAGTAACACACTTCACCGTAATGGATTGAGATCCTGCAGTGCCCGCAAAGTCCCTTTGCTCAAGAAGGCTCATGTACAGGCCCGTCTGAAGTTTGCCAATGAACACCTGAATGATTCAGAGAAAGCTTGGGAGAATGTGATATGGTCAGATGAGACCAAAATTGAGCTCTTTGGCATCAACTCCACTGGCCGTGTTTGGAGGCAAAGAAATGCCCGGTGGGGATGGTGTTCTTGGGGTCATATCCAGCATTTCTCTGCTCCCAGCTCCCTTGAGATCATTGACAAGCTCCTCCCGTGTAATTCTGGACTGACCTCACCTTTCTCAGAATCATTCTTACCCCACCAGGTGAGATCTTGCATGGAGCTCCAGGGCGAGGGTGATTGACTGTGATCTTGTATTTCTTCCATTTTCGAATTATCGCACCAACAGTGGTCTCTTTCTCACCAAGCTTCTTGCTGATGGTCTTGTAGCCCATTCCAGCCTTGTGCAGGTCTACAATCTTGTCCCTGACATCCTTTGATAGCTCTTTGGTCTTGCCCATGGTGGTCGAGAGATTTGAACGGAAGAAACTGATTCTGTGACAGGAGTCTATTATACAGGGACAGGACTAATTTGTGTGCCTCATGGGCACATAACCGGTCTGTGGGGGTCAGAATTTTTGCTGGTTGGTAGGGGATCAAATACTTATTTCCCTTACTTAAATACAAATTAATTTATAACTTTTATTTAATGTTTTTTTTCTGGATTTTTTGTTGATATTCTGTCTCTCTCTGTTAAAATAAACATTCCATAAAAATTATAGACTGTTCAAGTCTTTGTAAGGGGGTAAACTTACAAAATCAGCAGGGGATCAAATACTTATTTCCCCCACTGTATATATATATTCCCCCCCCCTCTTTTTTCCCCCAATTTTAATCCCCCAGTCTAGTCATATCCAATTACCCTGAATGCGTCCTCTATACTGATTCAACCCTTCACCGCTGACTGAGGACGCCTCTCAACTGACAAATTTATTATTTATGGCTCCGGTACGCACAGTCAGTACAGACTGCATTTTTCACCTGCACGAGTCGAGTTCATATACTTGACAGGCACTGTGCACGGAGGGCCACACCCCCATCAGCATTATTCCTCAGCCCTGTGCAGGCGCCATCAGTCAGCCAGCAGGGGCCGCAGTCGCACCAGTTATGAGGACCTATGATCCGACTTTCTTACCCCTAAGAACAACAGCCAATTGTTGTTCATGCTGTCGCCCAGCCTAAACGGAAAGGCAGAGCTGAGGTTTGATACGATGTATTCGAAACCCCAACTCTGGTGCACTAGCGTACTTTACCGCTGCGCCACCTGAGCGGCTGTGGATCCACTTTGTTTTATTATGGGAGTCCCAAACCCGGACATTACAGGGATAAATAAACGTAAGCTTTTGTGTTCACTGACTTATGCTGCACGGAAAGTTATTTTGTTGAAGTGGATCTCTGACAGTTTGTTTGTTTGTTTGTTTGTTTGTTTGTTTATTAGGATTTTAACATCATGTTTTACACGTTGGTTACATTCATGACAGAAACAGTAGTTACTCATTACACAAGGTTCATCAGTTCACAAGGTTATATCGAACACAGTCATGGACAATTTTGTATCTCCAATTCACCTTACGTGCATGTCTTTGGACTGTGGGAGGAAACCGGAGCACCCGGAGGAAACCCACGCAGACACGGGGAGAACATGCAAACTCCACACAGAAAGGACCCGGACCGCCCCACCTGGATCTCTGACAGACCCCCAACACTCTCTGACTGGCATAAAGTAATTTTTGATTTTTTGCCAATGGAATATTTAACATAGACAACCTCAAACAATGGTATAATATCTGGACTGTTCTTTTGGACTATACTGGTGATCGAATATTCCAAGAATATAAGAATAATAAAGAGTGGCTAGGATTTTTGATTTATTCTCTCATCACCAATTATTATACTTTTTATATAAGTTTGTATTATAAAGATTTAAGTTGGGGGTTTGTATATGTGTACTTTTTTTCTTTTATTTATTATTTATGGCTGTATAAAATAATGTGTAGTGGTCACTGTTTGTATGTAAAAAAATACTTATTAAAAAAAAATTGTTAAGCTTACAAACATACTAAAATGTGTTATTCAAAGTGTTTAATTTGTGCATGTTATATTCCTTTTTTTTTCATTTTAGTGTTCTAACTTATTTTACCAAAACTGGAAGTATTGTGGCAGCAGCTCTTTTCTCTTGCTTTATACGTTTGCCAAATATCCAAAGATTTGTCTTTTCAGACCATACAGGTTCTGAAGCAGACTATGGGACTGACCCAGAAGTAATTTGAAATTTTAGCAATCACTGGTATAGTTTAATGAATGTTTCCAAAAATTAAAGTTTAACTGAACTCGAAGCTTTTATACATGAGTTACATGATGATATATAGGCATAACATTATGACCACCTTCCCAATATTGTGTTGGTCCCCCTTTTGCTGCCAAAACAGCCCTGACCCGTCGAAGCATGGACTCTACTAGACCCCTAAAGGTGTGCTGTTGTATCTGGCACCTAGATGTTAGCAACAGATCCTTTAACTCCTGTAAGTTGTGAGGTGGAGCCTCCATGGATTGGACTTGTTTGTCAAGCACATCCCACAGATGCTTGATTGGATTGAATTTGGAGGCCAAGTCGACACCTCAAACTCATTGTTGTGCTCCTCAAACCATTCCTAAACCATTTTTGCTTTGTGGCAGGGCGCATTATCCTGCTGAAAAAGGCCACAGCCATCAGGGAATACCATTTCCATGAAAGGGTGTACATGGTCTGCAACGATGCTTAGGTTGGTGGTACGTGTCAAAGTAACATCCACATGGATGGCAGGACCCAAGGTTTCCCAGCAGAACATTGCCCAAAGCATCACACTGCCTCCGGCGGCTTGCCTTCTTCCCATAGTGCATCCCGGTGCCATGTGTTCCCCAAGTAAGCGACGCACACACACCCGGCCATCCACGTGATGTAAAAGAAAACCTGATTCATCAGACCAGGCCACCTTCTTCCATTGCTCCGTGGTCCAGTTCTGATGCTCATGTGCCCATTGTTGGGGCACCCTGACTGGTCTGCAGCTATGCAGCCCCATACTCAATAAACTGTGATGCACTGTGTATTCTGACACCTTTCTATCAGCATTAACTTCTTCAGCAATTTGAGCTACAGTAGCTCGTCTGTTGGATCGGACCACACAGGCCAGCCTTCGCTCCCCACGTGCATCAATGAGCCTTGGCCGCCCATGACCCTGTCGCCGTTTTTTTACTGTTCCTTCCTTGGACCACTTTTGATAGATAGATAAACTACTAATAATTTTAAAACATTTTATTATCTGTGCATATATGTATATATGTATGTATCTGTCTGTCTCTCGCTCTCTTCATCCATCCATCTATCCATTCAACCATCCATCCACTTACACAATATGGCCACAAGTATTTGAACACCTGACCAAAAGCTTGTTGGACATCCCATTTTGAAACAAATTGTATTGAAATTGAGTGACCTTTATGAGATACCTTTTATCTTTTTTAAATATAATAGATAGAACTTATCTGAGAGGGCTTCTCAAGAAGGTTGTTCCAGATCTGTTTGTCTGTCTGTCTCTCTATCGATCTGTATGTTTTTTTTAATCTGTCTATCTATCCATCCAGCCACCTATTCTAAGTTTGATTTCCTTTCCATTTAAAGCAGTCACACAAAACCACGAAAAACTTTTGGCCATATTTCAGCATTGTATTTCAGCATGTACGGAGGCCAAATATTTCAAGAATATGCCAGGTTTTTGACTGTTTTTTGGTCTCCTATTTACTTCATTCAACATACATTGACAGTGACCTTCATACGTCTAGCCCTGAATGTAATAAATTTAAACCTGTTTCAACTATCACACATTCAAATGCACTGTGAGAAGTTGATAAGGCCTTTAACCTTTTCAGCTCAAGGGATGTCGTATATCAGAACATTTAAAGGTCACGTTCAAACTCTGTCATCTCAAAATCAGTTGTGTCCAGTCTCCTGTCTCCCACCGCCTGCACTGGGTCTAAGGAGCTCCCCAGGACAGAGCCTGTCCTGTCTAGTCTCTTCCTGTCCACTGTAGAGATGCTGCTGCCCCAACATACCACTCCATAAAAGATAGCTGGTGCCCCCCGCACTCCAAATGACTGCAGTCTCCTCAGTAGGTAGAGTCTGCTCTGACCTTTTTTATAAAGTGCAGTAGTGTTCACTGACCAGTCCAGTTAGTTGTTTAGGTGAACACCCAGGTACTTATAAGAGTCCACTCTCTCAATGTCCATTCCCTGGAGACAGTATGAGTTACTGACCCAAGACTCCCACTTGCACCTGCAAACAAGTAAATTCTCCCAAATATCAGGTAGATACATCTAGATTCTTATTTTATGACATTGCAACCTAGTGAAACCTTTCAGAAGGCTTGTGCCATTAATCATCTATAGACGAGAGTGTGGTTATACATTCACATGCTTTTGAGCTTTCTTTTATTACACTGTTTAGTGCTTACTATATATATAGATTGTTTTCAATAGCTGAGTTCATTTTCCCCATAGTGAGCCTCTTTCTCAACCACTCATTCAGTAGTGGTGCTGCCTCTCCATTAAAACGTCATGGCTCTTTGATCTCAGTCACTGCACGCCAATAAGAGAGGATTTAGAGCAGGTTTGGATCCTGGGGGATGAGAACTACTGTTACTGCAGGAGTAAGAGATGGGCTGCACGCCTTCTAAGTCTATTATAACCTATACTCATGAGCATGTGTGTGGAGATCTGGATACCTGCTCTACATTCCTGCCCAGTCTTAAAAGCTCAGTGTCCACGCCTGAGAGACCACTACCTGGATTGCACCTGGACACCAGCACCAAAGAAACCTTTCTTAGCGGTAAGAGAGTTTTTTTCTCAGGGACTTTTTTGGCCCAGAGTACCATTAGGTGTTTAAATAAATTATATAAGCATAATTTCAACCATTTTTATTGTTCACATTTCTATATGCAGTGTATATAAGGAAAATGCAAAACTATCAGAGTTTGTATGCCTTTTTTGTATGTATTTTAGTTACAGGTATATCATTACAGAAATATGTCAAAAACATGCAAAATTATTTGGCTCTAAATTGGATGTTTGCATGTAAGTGAGTAAATGGTTTTAAATGGATTGTAAAACGTTTTGAGTCACTGAAAAAACATAAGATATTTATAGCTGGTAGAGTGGGTGCTGGGCTTTGCATTGATTCTGAGGATCTAGTTTTGATTTTGGCCTCTAATCAATGTCTGTGAGGAAACAACACAATCAAATTGCCTCTAGGCTTGAATTAGTTGCCCTGCAATGGATTGGCATCCTTTTTATGTTGCTTTTCTAACTCACCATTGCCATAATAGTCAAGTCAAGTCAAATGTATTTGAAGAAGAAGAAGAAAATATACTTTATTTGTCATATATACATAGATAGATAGATGATAGATAGATACTTTATTGATCCCGAAGGAAATTAAAGCCCCAGTAGCATAATACAACAAATAATTAACAGTACAAAACAAAAGCAAACAGAAAAGTAAAAATAGAACAGAGTCTTTCTTGTGATTAACATAAAATGAATAACTGGTAACTGTAATGATGCATGAGGTATATTGCTAGTGTAAAAATTGAATAGTAATTAAATTATTAAATTATTAAATAGTAAAGTGACGTGACAATATTGCACAATGAGGCCAATATAGCCAAATATATACATACACATATACACCCATATACATACATATTCACACATGCAAATACATACACATATATACTCATGTACACATATGCAAATACCTACACACATATATACATACATATATATATATACACCTGCACATGCACACAAGTGCATACAAGTGCATACGAGTACGTACACACATGGCTACACTAGAAACCCTCAGTCTTTAGCTACAGTCAGCCGTCCCTACCTGGTGGAGTTGTAGAGCCTAATGGCTCTGGGTACGAATGACTTTCTAAGCCTGTCCGTGGAGCAGCTCTGAGACAGCAGCCTGTCACTAAACATGCTCCTCTGTTTAATAATCACTGTATGCAGTGGGTGACTGACATTGTCCATGATAGAATAGAGTTTACACAGTGTCCTCTTTTCTGCCACTGTTACCAGTGGTTCCAGTTCAATGCCTACCACTGCACCAGCTCGTCTAATCAGTTTGTCCAGTCTTGCTTCGTCTTTCTTTTTAATGCTGCCACCCCAGCACAGCACCGCATAAAAAAGAACACTGGCTACAACAGATTGGTAGAACATATTCAGGAGTTTGTTGCATACATTAAAGGACCTTAACCTTCTAAGAAAATAGAGCCGGCTCTGTCCCTTTTTGTATAGAGTGTCAGTATTCACTGACCAGTCCAGTTTGTCATCCAGTTGCACCCCTAGGTATCTGTAGCTCCTGACAACTTCCACAGCATTCCCTTCGATGGATACTGGTTGCGTAGGCCAATCTGACCTGCGAAAGTCCACTACCATCTCCTTTGTCTTTGATGCATTGAGTTGTAGATGATTCACATCGCACCATCCAACAAAGTCTCTTACCAGGTTAATGTATTCCTCTTCCTGTCCATCTCTAACACACCCAACAATAACAGTATCATCCGAGAACTTCTGCATATGGCAGGTTTCCGAGTTGTAGTTAAAGTCTGATGTGTAGATTGTGAAAAGGAAAGGGGAAAGTACAGTCCCCTGTGGTACTCCTGTGTTGCTGACAACAGTCTCCGATGTACAGTTCCTTAGCCTCACAAACTGTGGTCTGCCAGAGAGGTAGTCAGTAATCCATGATACCAGGTGTGGGTCCACTTCCATACTGGTCAGTTTATCTCTAAGTAGGAGAGGCTGTATGGTGTCAAAAGCGCTGGAAAAATAAAAAAACATGATTCTAACAGCACAGCTTCCTTTGTCCAGATAAGAGTGGGTCCTGTGAAGAAGGTATATGATGGCATCTTCAACACCAATCTTTTCCAGATAGGCAAACTGAAGTGGATCCAGTGCATGTTGAACTTGGGGTCGAAGTAGGCGAAGTAGCAGTCGCTCCATGGTTTTAATAATGTGTGAAGTGAGTGCGATAGGTCTGAAGTCACTCATCTCACTTGGACACCTCTTTTTTGGCAGTGGGATGAGGCACGATGTTTTCCATTGTGTAGGAACTCTTCCCAATCGCAGACTCATGTTGAAGATGTGCTGAAGGGGTTCACCCAGCTCAGCAGCACAGGACTTCAGAAGTCTTGGGCATACT